>NW_028186579.1:1967195-2013764 GCF_003343005.1 Rhea americana
TAACTTGTTCATGTAATTGTTCTGTGACCTCTCCTGTTGGTACTTCGTTTTGAGGCAGGTCTTCTGRTAGATCTGGCATGAAGTATGTGAACCTCTCCAGTTTCTTCCAGTCCCGATGCAAGAAATGAATTTGGTTTCTCCGCTAATAGTTGGCTTGAATTTCTCYAAGTGCTCTATTTCAAAACTGATCACATAATGATCTTAAACTTTTTGGTAGGTTCTTTGCCGTGGTATGCATGAAAATAACTTATTTTCCATTTTGTTCMTCAAAATTCTTCCTTTTTGTTCTACTGATTATCTAAGAATACCTTATATTTGTAATGCAGTGGTATACATAATACTGTGTATTAGGTATGATGTATGTAATACAATGTTGCAGCAAATAGGAGAATGAAGGGAGAGTGACAGGCTTAAAAATTTAACACTGTCTGCTAAAGCGATTCAGTGGCAGGAACCATTTTCTCCCCCATGGTTTGAGATTAGAATTCAATTAATGTTGTTGTTGTGTTGGGTTTTTTTTTTTGTGTGTGTGTGTGTGTGTGTGTGTGTGTGTGTGTGTGTGTGTGTGTGTGAGGGGGTATTCTAGCTGAAGGGAGGACTGTAACATATGAAGGTATTCTTGTTTGTGTATTTTATATATTTATAAAAACAATATATGTGAAGAATCATAGAATCATATAATGGTAAGGTTGGAAGGGACTTTTGGAGATCATCTAGTCCAACCCTCGCATAGCCCATACGGAGATTGAACCCGCGACCTTGGCATTAGCAGCACCACGCTCTAACCAACTGATCTGTACAATAATATGATACTAGTAAACATTTCAGATTTTTAAGAGTTTAGCTGTTAACAGGGCTAACTACTTGTACTTAATTTGTTCCAAGCAAAAAAAAAAAAAAAATCTTGTTTCATGGTAGCGCTGCCATTCAGAATTTGTTAAACTAAATCTAGGTACAACATCCAGTTTTAGATTCCCCAGTACAAGAAACTAGTGCGAATTCCCAGGCTGGATAGTGCTAACAGCAGCCTCCCAGTGCCTGTGTGGAATACGTAGAGAAGACAGAGCTAGGCTRTGCACAGCAGTACGTAGTGGGAGGACAAGAGGCAACAGGCAAAAATTGATACAAGAGAGGTTTATTCTGGATAGAATAACATAAGTCTAGATACAGTCTAAAGGTTCTGAGATGGTGCCGCAGGTGTCCAAAGGGATTGCGTAAATCTGTTTTTGGAGGTGTCAAGGCCCAATTGCGTGAAGCCCTGGGCCAGCCTGACAGCAGAGCCTGCCTTCAGGAGGAGTTTGGACTAGAGAGCAGTTTTTCTTTCCAGCCTGAGTTGTTCTGTGGTCCTACCACAGTGCTCTAGCTTAACAGCATGCTGACTARATTGTAGCTTTGGCTAATTGTTATCTAATTGTTTCTGTAGCCTTCTGACCTCCAAAGAACAGAAAAGATGATTCACAATGATCAGGCATTTAATCAAAACACTGACTCTCTGAAGATGAGCCTTGGGCCTGTTTTCTGGGCTTGCGTACAGCCATGTTATAAGCACATTTCACTAAGGCAGCTTGCAAAAGGAGCCTGATACTTACCACTATCCAACAGTGGAGGGAAGGAGGCTGACTTTGTATGCATGTGATCATTGCCTATTTTAACATATTTGGTCCTAGCTGACTTTTCTGTAAAGCCTTGAGACAAAACCTTGAGCTTTTATCAACTCTCAATCTAAAAATGAAAATGTTAGAATGAAACAATGAAAATGAAGTTAGAATATTCTGAATTAGCAATTGCAAACGAAGGTTAAGCAACCAGTGTTAATACCAAAAAATATTTAGTATAATTAGATTATATATATTACAGTATTATAGAAAGTATAATATATGCACAATATATTTAAGTTAGCAGCTACCAACCTTAATCTTTTTTTTAAATCTCTTGTGAAAGCATAGGGTAAAATAATACAAAACCACTGATCKGAAAGAATATACTGCAGAGGGAATTAAGCCTCTTGCTTTCTCTGTATCTTTTAAGTTGTACAGGTGTTTGGAGGGTCTCTTTGGGAGTACAGATTCCCAGCCTGTATTATCATGAGGGTTATATGGTAGCACTTGTTCTTATCTATTAATGTGCAAACGCTTATCTGAACAGTAGCAGTTGCCTGATAGGCAATTAATTATCAATAAAATGTTCCTATGTAAAGCCACAGCTTCTGTCACCTCCTCCTGATGTGGTCCTGATACCTGCTGAAAGAATGCTCAGTGCTGGATTCTTCACATCCTGCTCAGAGGTGAGGGGGCCAAGTCATAGGGAGCTAGAGATTTCTGAGCAACACGAGCACATTATAGAGGGGATTTGGTTTTGGCTGCAGAAAGGGTTAAGGCTGATTGCCAGTGGGTGGAAATGAACTTTAGCCTCCTTGCAGAGGCATGTGGTTGGAGACAAGCTTCAGGAGGCTGAGAGAGAGATATGGTGAGGAAAGATGGGTTTTAGAGGCACAGAAGAACTTATGTATGATTTGATGGAGAACTGGTTGCTGGTACTAAGTAATGCTAGTACTAATTTTTTGAATATTACCACCAGCAGTGGCAAACTCTGTTTGCAAATCCCTGGTTTAGTTAGCCTTAAGGGACAATCTGAATTAGTTATGTTACGGGAATGCCTGTGGATTGCTGCAGCACATGCAATTTTTACAAAGATGGCCATTTCCTTCCTACTGCTGTCCTGTTCCTGGCCCRGCACTACTTAATTCTTGTTTCAGTGTTTAAAAGTACTGTGCTGTGGTGCCTGTGGTGGAGGATTCTTTCTGGAGCAGGAATCTGACACAGATGCTATCTGACCATTTTAACTGGCAGAAGGGGCTTGGAGTTGGCAGGGGAGAAGAAACAGGGYGACAGTGACCACCCCTAAAGTTATGGCGATGAAGAAGAATTACAATCTCTCCATGGACAAAGTAGTAGCCTGTAGGACTGATGTTCTGTTGGAAGTTCTTTTCTTCTCAATTAATAAAAGGACAAACTACATTCAAAATACCCATGTAAAACCCAGAGTCCCTGTTGTACATCTGAAACTATTCAGAGAGAGTCTAGAAGTAGCACTTGCTGTGCAGTCARTTCCATTTCTTGAAGGTAAGATGTTTTAGAAATAATGGAGTTCAGATAGCTGAGCGCTTAATAGGCAGAAGGGTAGCAGTTAGGGGAATTTAAGCTGTAAATTTTAGATTATGTTCAGAGAGCTCAGGTCCAAGACCTTTAGAGCATGTCTCTGCCTTGAAAGAGAACAAAATAATTGCTGTTGAGGCATTTGCTAATGTCTTTGCTATTTTCTACTTCTTATTTCAACTYAGTTGTTCAGTTAATAAGAGCGCTTTGTTTTAACAGATCAGAAAGATCAGCTGGAAACTGTCAAATTCAGATTTCAAGCCTGTTAATGTTTCAGCCTATTGAAATTGCATGAGTTTTAAGTTTAAAAATTGCTAAATAAAGACACAGATACAAAATTCATCTACATACTGTTTGAGTTTTTAACACTATGAAAGTTCAGGTTTCTTATGCGCTCAAGGTATTGTTTTTTGTGGTTTCTGAATGCTTCCCATATAAATTAAAATCTAGTTTCATTAAATAAGTAAAAAATCCATTTTAGAATAATGGAATCCAGTGATCTGTGATTGCCAGTGGAGGAATCTGTTTTATTTTTAATGATATGTAATACTTCCTTTTATTTGAAGGACCACGGCTAAATTTGAAAATTACCCAAACTAGCCAGACAGTTGCTAGAGTTGTTTATAACGAGTGCAGACCTGATTCTCTTGTCAAACATGTATACACTACATTATCTCTGTTAGTTTTAATGTAGTTGCAGTTGTCTTAGTCTCTTGTAAGATGAAAAGAATTGGGCCTTTTKAGTCGGCTCATGTGAAATTATTTTAAAATATTAAGTATAAAAATCTTTATGTATTAAACACTAGAGAGCCATGCAATTGTTAGAGGATTCTGAAGACAGATGTGTTGTTATAAGAATGATAGGATGAACCTAGATCATTCAAATATTGCATYTTAACTGTCCTATCCATGTTTATAAAAAAGGGCCCGTAATTTGTGTGAAGTCATCAGTTTTGTGACATTCTCAGGATATKAAAATTGGGCCTGTTAATACAATAGGTAGATTGTAGAAAATAAAATTCAGTGGTAAACCAGCCAATAAAGTATTTGCTCTTTTTTTAGTTTAGCATTTCACAAAGTAAATGTCTAGCCTTGCATCTTTAATTGACTTGAAGAAAGGGTTGATGATTTTGAGGATATGTGGTTCTGAAGTAGTTAATGCTCTCTTTGTGAATGGACCAAATTGTGATTGCTAAAATAAATTAGTGGGTGTACTTTAAGTCCAGGATGTCTCTGCTTCCATTATTTGGGTACAGTCATCAAAGAAAGAACTGTTTTACTTTTGCGCTGACAGAGGAACAGCAGTGGCATCTTTAGGCTCTTTGAGTCGCGTTAGTATGGGAGGAGAGATTTCTTGTGGAAGAAAGCAGTGGACTGTAAGATACTTTTTTTGAATGGGATGAAGGAACTAGCTTTTGTAGTTCTGATAGCCTACATAGAATAGTTTGGGAATCCCTAGTGTGTTGTCTAAAACCAGGTATCTCATSTATTCAAAAAGACATGAGTGGGTTATAGATAGCAGTAAGCAAAACCCAAATTCTGATACCAGAACCTTCAGGAGCAACTATAAAAAAAGTGTTTATGCCTAACTTACATTTGCTTCCTGGACATCTGTCCAGGAATCTTCTAAGAATCTACTTCACCATCTTCAGTGTGAAAAGCAGTGAAGATGCAAAGTTCTGGAAAAATAAAGTAAATTTTCAGCAAAATAATTGACAATTTCAAAACGTCAGTCAGAGCAGCTAGAAGCAGAGATACGTTTGAGGACCGCTGTTTGATCTAAGAAGGAGATAATGATTAATAATTTCTGCCTATGTTTGCTCAAATAAATTCTGTTCTCAAGTGGAGTTTTTTGTTAGTTACATTTTTGACATTAACTTAACATCAAAAAGTTTGCTATAAAATCTTCTGAAGAAGGAGCTGTTCTGTGAGGATTAGCAAATGTCTGATCTGAACACTTTTTTTCTTATCATTGAAGTAAATGAAGTAAACTTTTTGTAGTTATCTGTCAGATACACAATTGGCGCAACTAGTAGAATACTCTTTACAATGTTGATCACATCAAATTTTAATAGGATTATAATACCCTTTACAGCAGGTTTGCCAATTCTTCTTCTAGGGAGCTAATTTAGTGATTTACCTGCTGAGCAGTTAAATGTGTGTATACAGACTTTTATCAGTTTTGCTATAAATTAAACTCACAAAGCACAGGTAAATTGCCTGTTTGTGTCTGTTTTCAGTGAAGACTTAATTTGCCTTTGTCTGACATTACAAATACAAGGGAAATCTGTAGTTCAGGGGTGCAGCTATATATGCTACAGAAGCACTATTTGATATTGGAAAACTGTATTATAAAACAGCATATTTTGAAGTCCTTAAAGTAATGTAAAGCAAAACAACATGATCACTTGATTATAGATGTATTCTAATTTTCAAGCTTATTTTTCAGATTACTCAAAGTTACTTCAAAATATTTTCTGTGTTTTAGTACACTTCCATGAGGTTAAAAAAAATGTGTGTATGTTTAATCAAGCTTTTCTGTGGATTGACTTGGCTCTTTTCATTCTTATATCTGCAAACATAGTAATAGACATTTCTGGACTAGAATGTTCTCAGATCATTCACAACTTCAATGTTGACAGTGAAGTGATAAATTGGAAGAGTAAGAAATTGTGTTGTTTAGCAATTACAACTTATAAAAAGTATTTTAACAGTTTGAAGGGAATTGTTCTGGTGGTTCTGTTTTAGGGTTGTTGAGGTTGTGTTTTTCTCTGCTTTCTCTATATCCCCTCTTTTCCTAATGACCTGAATTTTGAAACAGGTCTACCATTTTCAGGATTTGTTCAGCTCTTGAAGAGTACTCAGTTGGAGTTGCAGTCTTCATAGCAGCAGCCATGATTTCCTGGTGTCTTTAGCTACTCAAGGAGACTTATGCATCGGTATTCGTTCTGTTCTTATTTTTGTTGTGAGCCTCTTGTTCTTCAATAACTTGAACAAAATGGTTAAAACAACCATCTTATCTTTTGCCTTTTGGTTGCAATGCAAGACTAACAGTCTTTGCTGTGTTCTTGGTATGGAAGGTAGCGTGTTATGATTGTAAAGCGCACTATCAATCATAGCTATACAGTCTTGTTGGAAATTCAGATCCCAAATGAGTTCCGTCTAGAAGTCAGTCTACAGATCCAAGAAGGATACACTTATTTGTTGTATATTAACACTGCATGTGCTTATTTTCCAAAAAAAAGTACTGCAGTGTGCACTCACAAAGTGGCTTTCAGACGGCAACATCTTAGGGTTTAACGGACTTTGCTGTATTTTTCTACCTCAGTAACTTTGTCTAGATGGACTCATAAATTTAGCTTTTTTTTGTTGTTGTTTCCTTTCCTGTTTTAGAGTAATAATTTTTAAAAGATGGATTTTCTTTTAAGTTACTCTTTAGAAGATGGAAAACAAATGTCAGATGTGGATGAAATGTGTTTTTGCACTTGAATACTTCAAAAYGCATTTCATCTTAAGGCAGAAATCCTGTGAATTTTACATGTTTAACTTTATACAAAAAAATTTTTCTATTTATCTTTAGAATACCATAGTCAAAGGGATTTCACATCTATAAAAAAAAATTTGCAGGACTAGAGTTTTCATTTAACTTATTTTTTTTTTTTTGAAAAATGAAATATTTGTGTGTCATGGTATCACACTTTCCAAAACAAGTGTTTTAAATGTTGTTAATATTCATATACAGTACAGTACCATTAATATTTATATACAATATCTATTTTTCAGGGTGATTCCGTGGAAGCCATGTTACCTTATGTGTTTTTCCTTCAGGAATTTAGAAAAACTTAAAATCTCTTTGTATTCAGATTGGAATGCATGACAATTAGAAATATATAATTGAGAAAAATAGAAATGAATAGAGAATTGAAGTTTGATTTAGACAAAATAATTTATTAAGAAATACATACTGTTACTTCCTTAGAGGATTGAACTGTTTAAATAAGTATTAATTTAAATTTAAAAGTACATTTTAATTTTAAAGAAAAATTAAGTTTGTTAAGTACCATTAGTGCTACTCCACTACACAATGTTAAATTTAAATATCAACAGAAATAACAACTCGAATGGGTGTAAAGAAGAATCTTGGTGCAAGTCACACCATTCAGGATTATTCAGAAATCACAGAAGGATAAGAAACCAGTTCCAAGATACAGGGGAAGTTCAAGTGCCTTTTTATTACTTGAATCTCCTCCTTGAAGATGACCTTACAGTTCTATGCAATTCATGTATCTAGGTCATAGCTTTTAGAAGTGTTGTAAAAAAACTAAAATGAGAGGACTGACTGTTATTTCAGTCCTATAATAACTTGGGTTTCTGCTTAGATGCAACTTTATTGTAAGGACCATCAAGTCGGGAATGGTCTGTCTCTAAGGCATGATACCTCATTTTCTTAGATCTGTGGAAGGTTCTTTTTGCAGATGGTTCTGCGGGGTTTTGAGAAAGAGGCAAGAGGATTCATTCCTTTCTTTCAGGGCTGCACATTTGCATATAGTCAGTCATTCTTCAAGCAGCATTATGGAGAAGTTGGCTGTTTTTGCCTGATTCTGAACCCAGCTGTCATTTCTTTCTGTTTATTTCTAGGAATTTAGAACATACTGAATTAAAGCTCTTTGAGTGCTTTGTAAAGGCTTTTTATCGGAATGATCTTATCTAGTTGATTTGTGCAAGACTGAGCATTAACAGAGCTCTGAGGTCTTTGGAGTTGGAGGCAGTCAAATTCGAAGGGTTTTCAAGGGAAAAGTGGCTGGCCTGGAGCCCTAGACAGCAGGATGTGATCGAACTAGATTTGCTTTATTGGCTTGGAAAATAGTCAGCAGCTGTTTAAGCAGCATACTGTAGAAAAATGTTGAGCTTCTATCAGTCATGTGATATCTTTGACTCATAGTCTCTAACATGTAGTTTTTATGCAGTCTTTATCTTTTGCTTGTAGTCTTTATAAATGTGTTACATTCATACATTGAGTTTTACAGTAAGACATATATACAAATATGCAACTCATTAATTGAACTGAATGATTAGTTGAACTCTTGGGTATACTTTTGTCAGATAAAATAGGGCAGGSGAATTGCCCTGAAATTGAGAGGTAGACAAATCATTTCTCTTTTTGCTTACATTTTAAAAATAATGTAAGGTTTCTCATGTTACTTTAATCAGAATAGTTATTTGTACATAATTTGGTTTTATTTTTTGCAGAGTCACGTGTAAGCTTTTGGATTTTTTTTTCCTGGATGATTTTTGATTATTAKTACTGGTGAGAATCATAATCATCAAAAAAGAAGATCAGTCCAAAATAAATAATAAAAATTCTATGTCTGCAGAGCATTTATAGTGAGAAGAGTTCTGATTTCCATTGGTTAAGACCAAGTCAGCCAGCTGTTTACCATAAATTCAGTTCATGCAGAGTTGAACTCATTAAATGTCCACAGATAAAGTATATCCATCTGAAAGATGTTTTTTCCTATCCCCTCATGTAAGATTCCTCTTCCCAATGGAAATAACTGGTTTGTAACCTGCTTTTTCAGCTAAGCTTTTCAACCCTCACTCCTTACTCATAGCCAGTTGTTTGCAGAAAAGCTGTGTGATATTTTGAAATAATTAACCATCTATGTATGGATGTGCATATATATATATATATATATATATTACAGTAGAAGTATGCCAGTATTTTAGAGGGTGACTAGTGAATTGCTCATTGAGGAGAAAGTTCAGGTTTTACTTCAGACAGGCAAATTTAACGTCTGGAACTTTGTTCAAAGCTAGACATTAAGAGAAAATACAATGTGATACGATGTATTTTTTTCTGTAAAATAGAGAAAAAGTTTACAAAATTCTAAATACTAGTATATGAAGATGGGTTTATGAATTGATATTTCATTTTAGTAATTAGTTACCTGTTTTTGCAATATTATGTAGCACATGAAGCTACATGTATTCAAAGAAGACATTTAGGATTATGTATGGCTAGTATACTGTCCAATCATTTTGACAGAAATCTGTTTGGTGCATACTGAGCTGGGATAAGAGAGGATAGGAATTGATAAATGTTTCTCTTCCATATCCTTGCGATGTAGCTAAGAAATACAGTTCCCATTTTACAGGTACAGAACTAAAGCAAAAAGACTAAAATASCACTGAAATCAATTCTTAATATATGCCAAATATTAAGAATATAACCATCTCCAAAGGCTTCCATGTTTAAAGTTAGGTAGGTGCTTAAGTATCGAGCCGAGTCAAAACTTCTGTTTGGTGTCGAGATTGTATCAAGCCCTGAATGAATTTCCCCAGGCCATTGTAAGAGGAATTCTGTGGCACAAACAATTGGCTAGGTATCTGACTGTAGTCCATAGTTACGTTTGCCTTCTCACTATGACCAAAAAAAATCACAATCACAGATTTCATGTTCCATGTGATAAATGAATCTGCAGTTGGTGCTTCTCTTTCGCATGTCATCAAAGGTGGATTCATTCAGAAAGTTGAGCACTGCAGGTATTCAGTTTACGTTTAGATTGAAGTGACTGTAAAATGATTTTTGGGGGGAACAAAAAGGGAGGATTTGAAAAACAGTGCAAATTAAAATACAAAGTAGTAGACAAGTGGAACCACTAAAAATTGCCCTTCTGACCATTTTTCAGTCAGATACTTAATCAACAGTCTGTCTTAAAAAAAATGCAACTGGCATTGATTTTCCTGAAAAAAATCACTTAAAAATAATTTTATAGATTTTGTATTTTGGTTTATTAACCATTCAGATTCCTTTCTTTTAAAAGGATAAATGATGCAGCATTGTGATGTATCTATAAAGTAAAAGGATTGCATTCTAGGAAAATGTTAGCAGATCATATTCTTTCACTTGGACATGTTATAAAAAGGTCACAGAACCATGCTGAATCTAATGTGCTAGTTACCTTAGGGTTATTTATCTGCAGCAAGGGAAGATTGATGTGGAGTAACTAAAAGATTGAGGTGGAGTAACTAGATCTAAATTCCTTTACTTCATCTTAAGCTTCATCTTAACTTAGCTTATATTGCATTTGTTCTACTTGTGTGAAATTTTTCTTGGAACTGTTTTGTGGAGGGGATGTGCATTTTCCTTGTTAAAAGTGACCAGTTGAAAYGCAGAACTCCAAGGGACTTTGTTTATTAAGAAAACCTTATGTTTTGCACTTAACGGGAAGAGAAGCAAAAGAATTAARGCACAAAACGTTTGATGAGAAGACCAAGAGGTGTCTTTCTGGCCATCTGCTAATGTTTTCCAGTAAAATTAATCTTTAGTGTTAGATTGGCTGTAATAAAGTTATAAGCTGTATTTGAAGTAAATTGGATATGCTGGTATGTCATACCAGCCATTCAAAAAGATAGCCAAGTACTTCTCAGAAGCCAAAGGAGATGGTTGATTTGTTGCTGTTGGCAACACTTTCCTGCCATTGTAAGAAAGAAACTGAGAACCTGTTCGGAGGCAACACTGAAAATGTTTACAGTAAAACTCCCTCATCCCATTCGTGTCCTAAAGTCTCCCAACTGTGTGCAGTACGAAGGATGAATATTAGGGCAGCGTTGTTGAGGAGTCCCTGTTTGGTTTGAGTATTTTACATAGTGTCAGATTCAAAAATGTAAATGGTAGATGGGGAAGTGTGAAGAGGGAAAATCCGTTTTAGCTTTGAATGGGCCTGCCAAATAAAAAAAAATCTTATTATACAGGGTACAGATATGACTGAGGACAGCTTAAAGAAAATTGTTGGTTTTTAAATTATTATTTTGAAAGGCCTATGTAATTTTCTTTTATATCTTACATGATCTTCCTACRCTGATTTATTCAGCAAATGTAGAGGAGGTGAATCATATTTTTACTCCTGAAATCAGCTTTTAAAAGATTTTTACTTAAACACTTGACTACCTCCATGATTTGATCTGTTAGACCTCCTTTTTTCCCCTGTTTAATTACGTGACAATATTTGACCATTTGAGCAGAAAATCAGGAGGGAAACACATTTCTCTAGTACAGTTTGGCAAAGACAGAGTATCTTCTGGGAACCTCTCTGTCTACAATTTTTGTAGTAATACTTAATACTGAAAATATTGCATTATATGTTGTAGGGTTGTTTTAACTCAGATACTTCATTGTTTGTATTGCTAGTCATGTCTACTGCCATTACAAAATATAGTTTGGCAGTTATTCACATAATTACTTTTATCAACAGATAAAAAGATGTTTCATAGTAACAAGTGTTTAGCCATGTCTAACTGCAGAAAGAGATGTAGTATTGCAGATTTTTTTATCTCACTGCAAACTTTATTCTGGAGCATGATGTATTGTGGGTGAATACCTGAGCTATGTTTCTGTGATACTTCCCTCTCTGTAAGAAACTTGCCTATATAAGCATTGCTTTGCCATGCTTTTGCAGTTATGATCTCTAGGATATGATGTCCTGAAACAGTGAAGTACCATGAAAGATATTTAAAAACTATGTATTAACAGATTGAAATGAAGTACTTTTACGTTATTTATAAAATGTAGAACTTCACCCACAATGTGTCTGTCACAGATGGAAAAAATGAATTTATTGACAAGTGTGCAGTCCATTGAAAAAGTTTATAGATATAAAATCCTACCCAAGTGTGTTAGGAATTAACAGTTTGTCTCTAGTATTGGATGTGAATTAGCTTTAAAAGAAGCATAAAATTGCATTAGGCAAGCAGATCTTATTGCCTGTCTATGAGAAGAAAGTCATGTGCCGTGTTTTCTTTCCTGAGAATGGGCTTATGAATTTTTTTCCCCCTGAAACATTAACCAGACAGCATGCTACAATTATAACTTGTGTTTTGGGGATAAATATATACCACGTTTTCATTTTCTTCCAGAATGAGTGTGCTAGAGGAGCTTGCCATATATAATCAGATTTCAGAAGAGCCAGGAACTCGTTTGCAATCTGCTTCTAATCTCTTAAATGTACAGGTTACTTTTTGTCTTGTTGCTACTGTTCGCTTTTAGGCTGGCTCTTGTCATTAAGCCATAAGAAATAACATGTAGACCAAAGTGATTCTTTGTATATCCAGAGAAATACCCACGCAGCTTAGCTTTTCAAAGGAAATGGAACTGGTGGTATTCAGGAAAAGGTTTTTATTCCTGCAATAGTTCATAAAAGTCAGAGATAAATGCTTGCATTTGTCACACATTCACTGGAGGAAGAATGTGCTCGTCTTCTAAAATGCTGAAAAAAGAGAACGATTCTATAACTTTGTCATTTGTCATGGTCACAAATGTGTTCACCACATCCCATAGAAAAATCATCTTATACTAGCAGAATGTAGGTTACCTAGCTAATTACTACCTCACCTCTGTTACGTGTGTTCTTACTGTGCAGTGGAAATTATCACTATGGCAGTCAAAGCAATATTTAGGCAATATGAATGTCGTCATTGTCATATCTTTACACTTCACTGTTCTTCCAAGCAGTATCAATGCCATACTCTGTAATAATAAATAGGAGGGCAAATTAAATTTCTGAAAGCACCACTGTTTTAGCTGTTTGCATATACCCAAATTGCTCTGCTTAGACAAAATCAGTTTGGAATTGTTTATGTAATATATAATAACTTTCTTGTGCTGTTGCCTTATAAATTGCTTTATAATAGGTATAACTAGTTAACATCTATAGTGATTTTAATAGAATGATAAGTTTTAACAATATAAATAATATAGGTGCTGAGAGCAAGTGTTGAAATAGTTGAAAAATTAAATGTAGTAGATACCATTGTTTCATAATAATTTCTGTTTTGGGGCCTATTCAAAATACAAATTAGATAGCATTTAATTGATAAAGCTGGTTAAATGTAAGACTAATTTTAATATGGCTTAAGTGAAATGGTGACTTTGATGTAGTTGAGAAGCAATTTAAAAAACCCACTGGTTATTTAGGCTTGTAGCTTCAAGTTTATAATCACGTTTTATTAAAGTTCTTTGATGCTATGCCTCCTAAGAGTACCTCCTTAAAACAAATTAAAATGCTAATTTTAAAGGAAGATACTTATTTTACTGATGCTRCAGTATGAAATTTAAATGGGTAACTGCTGTATTATTAAATATTCATGTTTGTTTGTGTGTATATATCTATATAAATAAATGTTCAATGTCTCATTTAAAAACAGTATAAGAAGACAGAGAAAAACATTGTGAGTAATAAGTGTTTTGTCCCATCTACCTTTTGACAGGAGAATTAGATGACAGAGAACAGGCAAAGCTGGAAGTAAAAGTATGGGATCCAGATAGCCCCCTTACTGACCGTCAGATTGACCAGTTTTTAGTTGTAGCACGGTAAGATTAAAATCCTCTAATAAAAGAAATTTCCTTTTCCTTTTTCTGCTGGCTATTTATTCCCCTATATCGTGTTACTCAACTTGTTTTCCATTTTGTGACGTTTCCCACAGTTAGCTAAGAGAGAAAATCAGACCATAACCTTCTGCATATTTATCGAAGCTAGCAATACAAGAGGAAGAGAGATTTCTGTAGTAATACCAGACTGCCTGTATTTCAGCTTATGGCAGAATTTAATACTTTAGATCTAGACATTAATTCACTTTCCCTTMTGAATAAGTGAAATAGGATTTGTTTGCTCATGTTTCAGACTTTTGCTGTCATACTTGAAATTTCAGAATGCAATATAAAGTTAAGAATGTAATTAAAATATAAACAAATTAAATGATTACAGAGTTTGTCAGATTTGCATATAAGTTGGCTGTGATATTCAGTGCAATTATTTTGGATGAAAGTTGACATAAAGAATTTCATTAGTGAAAAATCTGTCCGACTCAGTTTTATAAGTTAACATATGATTATACAGATGGTGAACATTAAAGCCTTTTAAAAATAATATCTGTACTTTTAAAAAATACTCCTTCAAATTACTATCATCTTTTTACTGAAGGACAAATCTACTTTCATAAGATACAGCATGTTTCCCTCTGTCCTGTAATTCATACTTACAAATACATTGCTGTTCTACCTTAAAGGATGGCAGAGAACTGCTAATCACAGCTAATGTAGGGATGTTATCCTGAATCATTCCATCTCCCTTTCTTTTTTTTTTTTTTTTCTCTCTAACTTGGATGCAGAGCATAGTCTCAAGTCTTGTCAGGTGAATAATACTTTAGTGTTGTATCCAGGTTTTGTTTTTTTATTCTTGTCTCCCTTCTGAATAAAACATTACAGGAAGGAAAAGGAGAGAGAAACTGTGCTTTGTATTTTCCAACTTATGCATATTGTGTACTGGGTTACTGATTYATTGTTTTGCAGGATCTACCCAGGTTTATCTCTTCCCCACTTAATAGGTCTGTATCCCTTCTGTACAGCAGTAGAAAATGCTTATCCCTGTTAAGTTCCCGGCCAAGCTGGAGAATAACGAACTTGAGCATGTATCCATTCACAAGATCATGATGTGTGGGAGATGCTCAATAGAGCAGACCTTTCAGTGATGTTGCAGAGATGTAAGCCTGAGATCTGAGGAACCAAACAAACAGAACTGTTACATCACCAGCAGTGTATTACCTGGAGATRTATGGGTTGACCGTATAGCATGCCTTCATAGCATGTCTTCAAAAAGATGTGAATGCCTTCATCTCTTCTGTCTGAAGGTGAAGAGTTACAAAGCTGATTTCAAGTATTTTCTGAAGAGCTTATTCACTACCTTCACATCCCTTCTCTTCCAACTTTTCAGCTACTCTGAGGAGCTGAAGAAGTGTACTATGAAGCTGAAGATGTTCCCAAAGGAGTGTACTGGCCAACAGTGTACTGAGAAGTGACAGGGATAAATGGTTGGACTCTCTAGAGAAAAACAAGCTTTTTCTGTTTCACTTTATCTAGGACACCCTGTGCAATGCTGCAAAGGCTCTGACCGTGACTGCATTCTTCCAAAAGTTGATAAATTTCTGTAAATAAGGTTTTTGTTATGACAGGAATGTCTTGACCATCACTTACTAGTTGTAGCTATCCAAGATCTCGTGGTAGACCAATCACTAATGGYCATCACATGTTACTCAGAAGCTACTTTCTTAATACTCTTCCCCAAACCTCCACCCATCTTTATATGCTGCTTTCTGACTGACAAGACCTCTTTCTAAAATCCTACATACTTGTGCTCACAGGTTGCAGGATTAGATCTTTGCTGTATCAAGTAGTTCTGTGACAAATTCTCATAAATCTCTGGAGAAACAGTTCACCTTAGATCATTGTGGTGGCTTTGTATTAACTGTGTTGTGTGCTCTGCTATTTTGCGGACCATTAAAAGCTGCTTGATTAATAGCAGAGCTGCTTCATGATCTGGTAAACAGTGCTTAGATGGTCAGAAGATATTTCTGCCATGTCCTAACTGCAGTTAACTGAGCATTTGCTATGCATGCTGGTTTTCCCATGAGAAAGGGATTTCTCTGGTTTCTGGAAATTATATTTGATTTTTATACCTGCAAATTTGAAATTCAGTTAATAAATTTTTTTTCTAAATATTTTCCTCTATGTGATTCTGGTTAAGTGTGCTCATGACATCTGTATTTCAACTTGAATAAGATTTTTCACGTGAACCTTGTACATGCTGCATCAAGGGCATAAAGTATTTCTTCTAAGATTTTTTTTTTCAGTCTGCTTTGGTTGAAGGAAGAGTTGCTTTTGTCCTTATAGACTTCAGCTTCTTCAGTCACGCAAGCACTCTGTGTATCTTCGTTMTTTAGAAGATATTTGACTACTGTCTTTTTCTATTTTATATTGTCCATTTACAAGAACATTTGTACTTGGTGCTGGCCATGTAGCTTTCCCAGTCTTGCAAGATCTATTTACTGTCTCAGGAAGAAAAGGCCTTTTATCTAGATTTACCTGCTTAGTAAATCTGTAGATCTATCATTAAACACGTACATACAGCAAACAGCTGATCATAAAGATAAAAGAATGTGCGTATCCTGTCCAGAAATCAGAGGTAAAGGTTCCAGAAAAATCTGCAGAGACTTACAAAGTGTGCAAGGACTTGAAGGGAAAAATTTTCAACCTGGAGCTTCCATACGCCATTCTGTGGACTTTACAGCCTTTACAGTCCAAACAAATATTGGGAGTGCATTACTGCTGCTACTGAAGCATAATTTGGAGAGGGGCCCTTGCCTGAAGTATTAAAGGCACCTGTTACGAGGAACTTAAGGCATCAGGCTATGTTTCCAAGTTTGTTTTTTTTTTTTTTGGAGGATACACCATCAATTGTACTCTGGCAATGAGAATTCCAACATCAGCATCTTCCACTCACTTCAAACATAATAAAACTTCCTTGACCAATTTTTATTCTGTCATTTTTCTGTCTGTTATTCTATTGGCAACAGTTCTGTGTCTAGTAGCTTCAAAGAGGAGTAGAACTCTGAGAAGATGSAAAAGCAGTTGTCAGGATTATAGGTCTGTTGATGTTAGCAAATAGTATAGTCCAGTAGAAACAGATTTGTAGAAAGAAATGTTGGTTCTGAGCTCTTGGTATCCATACTATGCGTGTTTTGAGGGGGTTTGTTTTTGGACTAACTAGTCTGTTCCTGTGGACTGAACTACTAGTATGTGGAGCATGACTTCTTAGTTTACTTTAGCAGAAATCCAGTCCGTGTGTTCCAAGACAGTTTTGTGATGTTGACCAAAGTGTGGTAAATAAAGATGCTGGGGATATTTGCTTTGAAACTCCCTTTCTTATTTGAACTAAAACACTAAYATAAATGCACTCTGTCAGGATGTTGCACAATCATGTCTCTCTGTCATTCCTAATATACAAGAAATACTTTATTTCCTTGTAAGATTTGACTTTTTTTAACCTGTTCCATGTTGCATAGCACTAAGAAATACAAGATTTCCTATTGTGTATATGAATTAGTAATCCTGTTCTTTCTTTACTTTTCGGTCAAGTGGTCCGAAAGAGTCCTGACCTAGATTCAGATGTGATGGGAGATGTGAGTCTAGTCTGGATAGAAGCTGGGAGACATAGACCTGACCTATTTCTTCATTTTCTTTCTACCTGTTAATTTGGTCTAAAATTCATTACAGGCTAAGTTTTTGATGTATCATGGATCTATTTATATACTTCATGTTGCAGTAAAGATGTTAAGTCAACAAAATTCACTTAATTCTTCTGTTTGGCTAGATTATCAACATATTTCTTTCAGAAGATTTCTGAACTAATCTGTTTGCCAGACGTTTGTGGTTTCAGCTTATTTCTAACTAAAACGGATTTTTGAAAGTGAATTAAAATAGCCTTTAAGCATTGCATGTGCATCTCTACTTCAAAATTTTGTTTGAATCCTGTGAAGTGAAAAGCTCATTGTTTACCTCTGTTTAATATAACACATCTCCCTTCATTTGAAAGCTTGCTTATTTTTTGATTTAAAATCACGGAAGAATGGACAACTATGTCTCATTCGTTTTCAGTTACAGCTTGATCCTTCCTGTATTGTTTTCACTTTTCCGTGTTCTTTGAAGGAGTATTTATATTCATTTTCTGTTATTAACCATTGATTTSGTTATAAGTGCTTGTGGTGGTAAGTGGGAATGTATTTCTGAAATGAATTTATCTTACTGTGAGGAAGGGAACAGAGTGCTGCTTCAACTAGTAGTATTTCTTTTATTGCATTCAGGAGAAGAATTCACTCATCAGTAGAGCACAATAAGTGAAAATATTTTAAAATGTGCTTAAAACAGTAATAATCTGTAACTCTGTGCTTACAAGATATTTCAGTGTAGTCAGTGGAAGTATACAAGACAGCAAGAGAGTATTAATGAAAATATGTAAAATATTCACTAGTTAGAAACCTTGAATATTAGTGTGCTTGTGGATTCTTTTCAGGTGGTGAGAAGTGACAGGAATTAGAGTCTCCATAAAAGGGAGAATTAAGTGTAATGGCAGAGATAATAAATGTAATGAAGATATTAAGCAGGATTAGCCTCAGGATTGATATTTGGGGGGCACAACTAGTGACTGGCTTCCAGCTGAGTTGGACTTCATGATACTGGTCACAACCTTTGGAGTATGGCATTTCAGCCAGTTTTCAGGCCACCTCACTGGCCATTTATGTAGCCTGTACTTCATCAGTTTGTCTGGGAAAATATTACAGAAGACAGTATCAAAAGCCTTGCTAAGGTCAAGATGAACAACATCCACTGCTCTCCTCGTATTCACTGAACAAGTCATTTTATTGCAAAAGGCTATTAGTTTGGTCAGGGTTGATTTACTCTTACTAAATCCATGTGGAATCATCATCCTTAACCAGCTGAAGAGTCAGTCTCTATAATKTATCTTTATCTGGGAACTGTTCTGTGCTGCTGATCATCCTCTGGTGTAGTCTTCTGTACCTTTTCCTGTAGTAATAGTGAATTCTGAGATGGAGATCAGAACCATGCCAGGTATTTAAAGGTATGGATGCACTGTAGATTTATACAACAAGTAATAATTACTTTTGAATAAGTAATTCAAAAAGGTTCTCCTGTTTTGTTTTCCGTTCCTTTTCCGATAATCTCTAAAAAATATATATGTTTTCCTGTGACTTATGAAGAATTGAGCTCAGGTTTTCACTGTACAGTACATAGAGAATCCTGCATTTTCTTACAGAATGAGCACAAGTAATTTATTATCATCACTGTGTGTGTGTGTGTGTGTGTGTACATATGTATGTACGTATGCAGGGATATCAATGCAGGTTTTGGTGGGACTTGACTGATGTCTTTCTGAAAGGTTTTGACTTGTTTGGTTATTTACCTTTTTTTTCCTCCCTTTCTTCACTTTTTTTTTTTCTTAACAGTCGAATTTTTCTATTTYCCTTAAAAGCATAGTTGTTGACAGGGTATGACATTGCCATTTGCCTGTCATATATAACTTACTCTCTTTGCTCATCTTGGACATCCCTGYAAATCCTCACATACACGGCTATGTCTTTACACAGGCTGTGTTTAAATCCTGCCAGCTCTTCCTATATAATACCTGTAAAATTCCTCATCTAGTATACCCACAGCGACAGCTTCCATCCAATCTCTTATTATCTTATTTTTTGATTACTTCACTTCTCTGACTTTGTTGTCTTTTCAGATCGGTTTAAGATACTACTGTGAAATTTATTCTTCACTGCTTTCATCATGCMCCTGTACTCTTTGCCTACTTCACTTCAGTAACAAGATACCAATCCTGTCTCCTACTAGCACATTCTTACATTCACCCATGCTTACAAAGCACTATATAAACCCTAAACCAAGACAATACCACTGTSTGTTATACTGGGCAATACTCCAGTATAGATTTCTAAAAGCATCTATRTCAGTCTCATGTATTTTAAATGTCACAGATTTGAGTTAACAGAAGTTTGGAGCAGTGTATTTTCAGTGCTACAGAATACCTGATCTGAAGTTTTGTCTGAACACAGGTCTCTGAGGCACAAGAAAATAGCGATAAATGGAGTATCTGACACCTCCTCCCCCTTTTTCCCCCCCCCCCCAACTTTTAATAGTCCATAGTTTGTTTCCTGAAGCTGGTAAAACTATTTGGAAGTGGTACAAAGTTTAATAATAAAATAACAATTTGAATGGTGCCCATAAGTTCCATTGTTTTGGAACATGGCTGTGCTAGGAATGCTTTGGCAGGCTGTCTTTGAAGCTCTACTTCTGGATGAGTGGTCAAAAAGTGAACTGCTTCATCCCTACAAAGTTTTCCGTCAGGTTTTTTGGATTGCTTTTGTTTTTTTTCCCCCCATGTAGATACTGTTGATTTTTGTAGAACTTATGGATTTATTAGATTCTAGCCCCAGATTATTTTGATTTGCTTTACATTTGTCAGCTGCAATCTCTGTTATAAGGCCTTAAGATAACTTTCTTGGTTCAAGTGRTTAAGATGATTAAAATGAGATTACAGTTACCTAACTAAGGTAACACTAGGTTACTTTGTCTAGCTCTTAAAACTCTTATGCCTGCTTGTAGAGTCTGTACAAAAAATGATCTTTGTTGATATCAGTAATTGCTTTTCGTTCTTGTCCATCTCACTGCTGCCTTTGTAATTTGCTGTCTGCATGCTTTCTGGCCAAGGTCAGCTTTCTTWGTTTGTTTTGTATGGTGGGGGGTGTTGGTTTCTATCTGAAGTCTCTTTGAAGTTTACAGTACTTTTAATTACTTATTGAGTAACCAATCTGTTAGTAGCTTGCTGAATACAGTTTTTTGTTATATWAGTTTATTATTGTTATTCTTGAATTAAACATAGTTACAGTTAACTACATAGTTACAGTGTTCGTAGTCATTCTTTAGATCCTACCGATTTATGGAACATTTAYATTTGAAGAGTCCATCTGAAAGAAAAAATGAGTAGTTAGGGTCTGACTGTTCAGTCTGCATTGAGTGAGTAACCTGGAAAGTCTTGCAATTTTATTTTGCTAGCAGATAGGTAAAGACAATAGTGTGGGTTCTGGAAATGGGCATTGATWTTGCTTTTAAAGTTTTAAAAATCATCCTTGGTCTGTATTACTGGAAAAAATCATGCAAGCAAAAATCACAAATTAAATTTTATGAGCTTTATATTAATGTGTACCTCATATCTGTATTTTTAATGAAAAACATAAATATTATTTTTAATACTTTTTAAAATTAGTATTTATAATTGGATTTTGATCRTGTGGCTAGATTATACAGAGCACCTACTATCACGGTGTTAAATTTGGGGACTAGGTTACCATTTAAYAGGCAAATGCTCTAAAATTCCTGTGCTTGCTTGGGTTGTCTGAAAAATTCCGCATCCCTCAAAAGCTTCYAGGGAAAGATGAATCGGAAGTTAATGTTGCTTTCAGGGTAGAGCCTCAGACACTCCACCCCTTCAAAATGACACACTGCCTACATTTTATGATGGTTTTTACCATTTACACATACCCCCATTTCAGTGGCAGTTGTGGTCCTTCCCTCCTCAGTGTAACATTGGTAGTGATGTCAACTAGTGCATCAATTCTTACTTCTTTATCACTTTAAAGTAAACCTAGCTTTGTATTATGTCTTAATTTTGACTTGACATACTGGACAAGCTAATTCACATCTGCCTAGAAAGTCTGAAGGCAGCCTGATGTGTTAAAGTAAATGGCTTGAAAGGACATATTCTTTGCAAATTCCATCGCATACTCTGATTTTGCTTTAGAAATGTCCTCAAAAATAGTGTTAATTATGCAAAAGGAAGATAAACCAGTAAGTAGCAGCAGAAGGGAAATATAGTCATGCTGCATGTTGCTTTATTGGTTTGAACAGTAGTGACAGAAGGATTAAAGGAAAGACTGTTTAGCTACAACCTTTATCAATGCCAGCATGTTTAATGGGGTTGACTGACTATCAGGAAATGTGTTGAGAATACAACCTCGTTCTTAGGACTGGTTTTAGAGAGATACTGTTTTATGTACTGCCAAACTTTTTTTTTAATCACATATTTGTTGCATATTTGCCATCCTAGTGAAGAAGGAGCGAAGGTTGTGGAATATAGCTTATTTACTCTACAGCCTTCAGAAATTTAAATGGATAATTTCTGGAGTGTGAATCACTGCTGTTTAATCTTAATTCTGTCTTAAAGTTTTTGGCAGAGAGTAGTGAAACATGCCTTCATTATTAAATGTTTTGAGATCTAAAATAAAATTGAAATAACAGTTAAATGTTACCAGTTTCTTCATGATCAAAAATACACCTTAGCAAGTAAAACTCTTGAGGCACCTTATATTATTATGTCATTGACTATAGAGGCTATAATATGCATTGACCTGATACTTTTAGCATGTTCATTTCTGCCAATGACAGTCCTAATTGGTATAATTTTGCACAGATACCTTACATGGAATGTAATTGCTGAATGAGGTTCCACTCCTTAATCAAAGGCTTGCAGTGATCCTAAAAATGTTAGGTGTTGCAATTATGTCCTTGAATTTAGAGGGACTTGCATCATAACTGCAACAAACATTTTTTCTAATATCGTAGTGACACACTACATCACCAGATTCATTATCTAACTCAGTACTGRAGCAGCACTTGTTTTATTAATTTGTAGTCTTTCATGTGTTTTGTGGCATCTTTACTGATTTGTCTTATGATATGCTGAGCACAGTAAAATTCACTTACTCTTTTTTTTCGCTTCACAATATATGTTAGATGTGCTTCCAAGCAAAGTTTAAAAGCTAAAACAGTTAYTATCACACTCATCCTCCATCCTTATGCTTTGTCTTTTGTTGCTGTGGTTATTTTTGAAGTTTCATAAATGCCATGTACAATCAATCCATCAACAAAAATACAACAAAAACCTAAGGCTTGGAGAAAACTATGTATATATTGATACAGTTTGAATACTTTTATTGAGTAGGTTGAGAGAGGCATTTATTTTATTACTACTTAATACTAAGGTCAGTATGCTTTCATTACCTTACTAGTAGAAGCAGTAGATGGGCATTCCTGAGGTGAATCAAATGTTAGTAATTTTCTGTGTTACTTACCTGTAATTCTGCTAATAGAGTTAGTTGAGGAACATAGTAGTTCCCTATTTTAATCGTATTTGAATTTATTAAACAGTATTTAGACTTTTTAATTTCAAAAATAGTGGCTATAGTTACAAAACCCAAACTGGCTGGTGTCTTTGACATCATAATAAATAGAAAATWGGTACATTAGAATTCTGTGGGTATCTTTTGTGTTCCTGCTGTTTCAAGGTATTGGGTTTTTTATGTAGGATGTTTCTCCTTAGGGAGAGGGTCAGAATTTTTACTTTCATGCTTGCTGGCTTGTCTTTATCAAACTGTCCTTTATTAGCAGAGATCTGAAATCTTGGAATTATGGTATGTGACTTTTATTTTAAACCGACACTTCTACAGACACAACAGAGAGTCTGCTAATCAAAAAAAGAGGTTAAATCTTTCTGTGCATTTACTGTCTACTGTTTCTCTTGTAGGGCGGTTGGCACGTTCGCTCGAGCACTGGACTGCAGTAGTTCTGTCAGGCAACCTAGTTTACACATGAGTGCAGCTGCTGCTTCCCGAGACATCACATTGGTGAGTGGCTTGCTAAAAATTCTATGAAGTTTTTACATMTAGAAATTCAGTAGGATCTGTTACTCCATAATCTCTGTGCTCCGGAGATCTGCTTTCTTCTAGATACCTGCTTACAAGGTATCTACATACATAGTCAATATCCTGTAGGTTTTCTATAAGGCTGTTGGTGCTGCCTGTTCGGGTCATACTGTGAATTAATTGAGTTCAACAGAAATGTACTTACATAGGATATCCTCAATTGTGACAATTTGCACAGTAGCAGTGTGGGTAATACACATTTTATTATAAAGCTTCACTCAATATAGTTGATCAATAATATGATTTAAATTATGTTGTAATAACACTGAGCATTGTCTAGATAATATATATGTGGGTCTGTAAATATTGTAAAGAGTATAAACAATCAGACTTGTAAGCAATTTTTTGAAGAACATTTTACTTAGGATGTCCTTAGGATGCTTCCTTAGGATATTGAAATACTAATTATACATACTGCATAAAGTATATATATAATGTTACAGACCAAAGTTTTGTCCCAGTATTTGCTGAGATTATGAAACATGCTACGGTAGTGAAAACATGCCAGGAAAACTATGTAAGAGCAAAACCTTACTGTTTGACAGAATCAGATTTGATTTATTTTTCCAAAGACACCAGCGAAAGGAGTTTATTATTTTAAGAATTTGTGTACAACATTATATAATAGGTAAGGGTCATGTAGAGCTGTTATTCATCAAATACTCGAGTATTACAACTAGGGGCATTCAGTGAAGTGGACAGATACTTAGTGGGTAGAGAGCCTCTGGAATTTAGCGCTGTAAGAACTGACAATATCAGCAGGTTAAAAAGGGGGGAGGTTAAAAATGTTATGGACAACAGGTCCATAATAGTTACCATTGAGAATTGGCAGAGGTATACTATCTAGCATTCCTAATTCCCAGGGGTTGTGGATGTTGGAGAATGAAATGGGGGTGAACCTCAAAACATGATTAGACTTAAGGTCTTAAATTTTACAGAGTACGTATAGATTAAACAGGAAACAGTCTCAGTGTGGACTGAGAGAGACAGTGGTAGAATGTATAAAGTGGTAGTAGGTATAAAGATAGTGGCAGTGTGTAGTGTTTTCAGTAATACTGAGGAGAATTTCTTTTGCATTCAAAAGATACTTTTTCTGTTTCATACTCCCTGATATGACCTTAGTGACGTAATTCTATTTGCATTAAATGTTTTATACTTTTTCCCATCAAAATAGTTCTCCAGTTTAACATTTTTCATTTTATTAAAATTTCATTAGATTGAGCATTTCTAATAATTCCCATAGAGTGCAAGTCTTTCTTAGAGTATTCAGTGATTAATATAATAGATTCATCCCTATAGCAGTTTCTTTTTGTTTGAAAGTATCTGTGCAGTGCTGCTAATAAAGTGATACATTTAGTGTTTGAGTGCCATATAAATGTTTCTCCTTTGCAAATGATCCATTAAGTTCCATTACACTTAATGAAGGGAATATCTTATAATGAGGCACCGGAGGAGCCACCCCAGGTTTAATTATTGCATCTGTTCTTCCTCATTTTCCTGCCCCCTCAACTTTTTAAAACCTTTCTCTTTTGATCCTTGGTAACGTACTCTCTTCTAAGTTAAGAAAAGAGATATTTGTGTTTATAGTAGTTATTCTTTCATATGGTYTCTTGTTAATTGGGAGAGTATTTTGAGCCACACTTAGTAGATGTTTGCAAAAGTGACATATTAATGCTTTAGAGGTGATACAGTATCACACTAAGAAAATTGGTTGTTTCAGTTAGGTGACTGTAAACAGACTAATAGAAAAAAAAATGCACAGGTTATAAACATGAATAAATTGAAGATAATGTGCACATTAAGGAGTTCTTGCCAGCTTAACAGCTAGTGAGTGGTTACTTTCAGATTTCCTTATCTCAAAGATGTGGGGGGAAGATAATGAGACAAGACAGGAAACTGCCAAGCCATTTGGAAAGTCCTGCTGAAAGACCTGAAACCATGTGGGCTGAACTTCTTAGATGGTAGAAGTCGCCAAAATATCCTGAAGCAATGTGGGATTTCATACTCTCTTTATTTTACAATAATAAAGATTTGTGAGACATACAGCTTCCTGAAGCTTGTATTTCTCGCCTTCTCAAACCCGATGTTTTCTTTTATAAGGAAGTTTGATCTCTGAGAAGAAAAAGAAACTGGAAAGACTTACTGGTTCGAATTCCTAAATACTACATTGTGCATCCATTGGTGAGAGGCATTAAAGCAAAGCAGGTTGACAAGTCACTGTGCTCACTGCTTACAGTGGGTTTGTCCTGAAGAGCCTGTGTTATTTTACTATAAGGAACTAAGTTTTATTCCCTGATATCTCTTGAAAATAGACAATATAAACGTGCTTTTCCTTTGAATTATATGTAACAAAACTTTTTATTGAATTGCATAAGATTTCTGTATAGGTAGCCCCTGCAGCAAACATATTTAAAATATTATTATAGTATTAAGACTACTGAAAAGGCAGCTTGTTTTTGGAACTACATGCTACAGCTTGTTTGCAGTGTGCCTGGCCACTCCTTTTCTCCCCAGACCCACGCTGCCTTTCCTTGGCTTGGCAAATGGTGTCTTCCCACCTGCTTAAGTTTGCATTTGAAGTTCCCTCTGCCAGCGTGGCTAATCCCTTCCTGCTGGCCCAGGGAAGCTCTAGGCAAGTGCTCTTAGGGAGGGGTTGTTCTCCCTCCGTACTCCAGGGTCCACTTCAGGAGAGGCACTGACAGCTCTTCCCAGCCTCCTGCCCTTCATGCATCGTGTACTACTTTCTTGTAGTCCTCAGATCCTTGGGAAAAGCAAACAAAAAGAACATGCTTCAGGACTTCTTGTCTTGGGCTCCAGTTATGTCTTCAGGCTGCTCTTGCTTTTGCTGGTATAGTTCGTGCGCTGCAGTGTGGGAATCTGACTGCAAGTGGGGGCTGACAAAGCAGCAGAAGGTAAAGAGTGTTATTGTGGGAACTTGTCAATGATCTTCTGTCACARACAGCTGAGCGAAGGCAATACTTATCTACTGAGTTGTTTCTATGTATCTTTTCTTGAGTAATAAAAACACTTCTGAAAGTTGATGTTTATTATAGATGCAAAAACAAATGTAAAGTAGGGGCAAAATCCTGGTTTATTTGTTTCTGTTTTCATTTTTAAGAAAACTGGTTATCAGTGAATAGATCTGGGTTTAACAGCTGCTTGGAAATGTATACTGTGCACTGTTTTTCTGCAAGTAGTGAGAGTTAAACAGATTTAAACCTTGGTAATGCATATACTGTAAGAGTTCARTCTTTAGGCCAGGTTTCATCATTGGCTGTGTGATAAGTACTAACCCAGTAATATATTTTATGTTCTCTAATCTGAAGATTATGTATTTCAGACATTGTATAGTATTAGAGTTTCTCTCTAACAATGGCTCCTTCTCCAGCCTGATGAATCTGACCTGAACCCTATGTAAAATGATGCATTGTAGGATAAAGGTAACATTATTTCATGCAGATGAAACAGTTCAAGGATCCTGTCCCCAGTAGCTCTACAAGAGGTATATTGAAAGCTGAAGACCTTAGTCACTCATAGGAGATAATAACAGATTAGGAGAATTTATTTCTTAGTGCATTTATATCCAGAAGCTCAACTGGAATCAGTCTGTAAGTGCTATACTGACATACAATGCAGGATTATTCCTGCCTGAAAGGTTTCAGGCGCCCACTCTTGTAAGGAGAGTTTAGGGCTGTATTGCACGCTACAGTTGCAGCTGATGGCTGTGGTTGGAGACTGATGTTACACAGTTGCGTATTTTGCAGATGTACTGTACTCTATACTTCTAATAACTCCATCAGCACAACAATTCAAGGTTCTGTAATAGGGGCATTCGGGATGCTGAGTTAGAAGGGGTTCTTACATGTTGTTCATCTTCCCTGTGGGTGAATCTGTGATGTAGCAACTTACTTTTCACACTCTCCATCATTTGCTGGTGATGTGAATATTCAGAGAGGGCTCTAAACAGGCTGGGTGAAGAATGCTATCACCTGTTTGTTTTCTGTTTTCTTCTTTTCTACAGGAAAGTGAAATAAACAACGAAACCTCATTTAGTCATCTGCAGAAACAGTGTTTAGCGAGGACAAAAACCTTGTTTGTTTTTGGTATGGTGATAGTGAAAAGAATAAATGACGATTTCCTTCCCCAACAACAAAAATACTGAGCCCATAGACRTCTGAGTATTTAGCTACTATTTAGAATTCAAATTAATTAAACTTAATTCAGAGTGCTCCTCAGTCTTTCCTCAGACAATATGCTGTTTTCTCTGTTGGGTTACTTCAAACCAGTTTCTACCAACTAAAGCTTCTCTAGAAATATTTGAAGGAACTGATTGATTAACTAGTGTCATTTTTAATAAACATTTAATTAAGGCATTTCCTTTCCTAAGTTAAGTAATAGAGCAATATAAATTTCCTTACTCTTTCTCTCTCTCTCTCTCTCTCTCTCTCCTTTTTTTTTTTTTTTTTAACAGAAAATGTATGACACCAGGATAGATTCTAAATCTAGCTTTAGTTAAAGATTGTTGCATGGCATATACTAAATAATACATTGAGTTTGCATTGATTGAAACGGGCTACTCTCTAATTCAACAAGTTTTCTTATTGTATCCTTCTCTTTGCTAGTTCCATGCAATGGATACCTTGCATAAACACAACTATGATTTGAGCAGTGCCATCAGCGTTCTAGTGCCGCTTGGAGGGCCTGTTTTGTGTAGAGATGAAATGGAAGAATGGTCAGCATCAGAAGCTAGTTTATTTGAAGAGGCATTGGAAAAATACGGGAAGGACTTCAATGACATTCGACAAGACTTTGTAAGTGCTGAAGTAGTTCTCTTTTGTATTGTGTTTTTGAATGGGTGAGCATAACTGTTCTCTGTAGGCTTGAAAGGTTAGCTAGAGGAGAAATCTGTGCATTGGACATATGTAATTAACATACACACACACACACACACACACGTGTGTGTACATATATATATAAATCCAGATGAAAGTGAGTATTTTTCTTGTTCAGTGCCATTCTTTGGAAAGATATTGGCAGAAGATAATCTGGTAAATGACTTAATACTAGGTAGGCTGGCTCATATGCTAAATTCTCATTTGTTTTGATAAGGATTTTTACAAAGTTCTGAAATTCTAGAAACTTTTCAGAACTTTTCAGAACTTTTCCACAAGCTCCATTGAAATTCATTAGCAGCTGTGCACCTCACTCCCCTGAGTGTTTTTGGWAACTCCAGGATTTCCTTCTGTGATTACCAGAGAGAAATCCATACTCAGATAGCTTTCAGAATGCACTACAGGGAGTTACTTTGACACATTCATTATCAAGGTGCTTCTGAAAAGTAAAGGAGATGTTTTTCAATACCTTCTAACTACGCTAGTTTTGATTCTGAAGTATCAGACTTTACAGAGCTTTAATTTACTGAATTCTAATGCAAAGTAATGAAATGAAATTGAGTTTTAATCACTCATTGCTGGGATTTTCAGTAATTTGTTGGTGATTTTGTTGCATGTTTTTGCAGAGTTTTCTTTTCTCTTAATGAAAAAGCCTGTTTGTATACAAGTTTTTGTGAATATTTCATTTTGCCTGACTCTGAAAGCTCAGTTTCTTTCTTTGCAAAGTGAAGTCGATGTTTTACTAGCAATGGATGGTGCTTTAGCCATCTTTGAGGGGAAAACCATACTACTTTAGAAGATGTATGATACATGTACATGATGTAGAGCTGTAGAAATCCTTCCAAGAAAGGTGTGTGGGATGCTGGGAAGTTGTTTAGCATTTAGTGTTGGTGATATCTCTCTCTCTCTTTTTTTTTCCTCTCTTCTCTCTCTTTTTTTTAATCTCAGGTGAACTCCTGATTACCCTCTTTCTTTCACTATCTCTTCTTTATAAAATACATATATTTTTTTTTTCCCTTGTCCTCCTGGTAAGAATAAAATGAGAAAAAATCTAGAGGGAGGGTTAGGCAGTCTACTGAGAGTGCGTTAATGATGAAACAGTAGAACACAAATGGATATGGATACTACTCAAGTATCGTCTCTTTTCTTAGTCACTTTTTTACCTTTGGAAAAGTGACACGTCATTTTTAAAACATCATTAAGAGGACATCTATTTTACATATCAGTAATTTAGAGTAATGTCAAGATTGTGTACTACGTAATTTGGAAGCTTTCAATCATATGTAATCATTTATGTAATTTTGCAGGTTGTCTTCATTTCTGTAGAGTAAGATTTATGTATTCCCACTAGCTATGTGATTATAARGTATAAGCCTTTTAAAAGCAACCATTTGGTTAAAAGTAATCATTAAAATAATCCTTTCAAGATCTAGATGGTGCAAATATGAACAAGTTTCTGTAAGGTGAGGTAGATGTGAATTYATAGCACTTAAGCTGCAATTATCCATGAGAATACTTTCATTCTGTAGTAAATGCTGTATGTTGTCATCCCTCTTTTCACTAATTGGTCACTGAAAAGTAAGTTACCTTTATATTTGTTGTAAAAGCATGGTAAAGCAGCTAATGAACTAGTAGTATRCGTGCTAATCTGTTTGACTGGCCACTTAGTATTTAATGATAAAATTAAATCCCTTTGGTTTTATATCTTTTGACTAAAAGGCAGTGTGGTAAAAGCAAATTGATGTCTGAGCTTAAGTTTGATTCTAAGCAGTCAGCTTGATGGTGCCACAGCACCAGCAAGATTTTTGTGTGGCATGAAAGTAAATGATTGGTAGCAGTATTCTAAGGAAAATACTTAYGTAATACCCACTTGAGTCATTATATATTACAAGAATTGCACTTTCAGAATGATCCTAGATCTGCAAGACAAAGTAACTGCAATTGCAACCCTTGTGTTACAGTTCTTTGAAGGGCAGGTACGTTTACTTTTCCAGCAAATAATAAGAACTGGCACTATTTGATATTCAGAGTGCAGCTCAGGCATTGAGGTATAAATGTTAAATATTAGTAAGCAAGATAATTATTATTTAATTAAATAGTGTAAAGGAGTTTACCTTTTTTAATAGAATGGGGAAGCTTGCCTGTTATCAAATTACAGTCCAGCCTTTGAACAATCATTTTCATCTGCTGTTGACTAATCAGCTGTTACAGGATCCATTTACTGAGGTACCGCTATCTGTGAGAACCTATGTAACTCCTAATGAACCTAAACTTTTTAAGTTAATTGAGTTAATTTGAATTACTTCCCATTCCAGGATAATAGAATGGGAAGAAAGTGAGTATTTTATGTGCACTAAACAGAACCATATTCTTCATTGTTAGGGACAGTTCTTGTGGTGTCTTCCGTACTGTTCATTAAGTTGTTAGTTTCTTATTATCACTGTTTTTCACAGATTTGTAACTTTTGTATTTCAGATATGATAGGAAAGGCCTTGGGAATCAGACTTGAGCCATTTAAATAAAACAGGAGCAAGAGTCTGACTTCAGGAAACTATGGAAACATGCTTTAAAGTTAACATAAATTTTGAAAATGCTTTAGAATCCAAAGTATTTCAGACTGGACTGATTTAAGTGGTCCATTTTTACCCTACAAAAACTAATGAAATTGAAAGTTGCCTATTCCTGTTTYTGTGCTGCTGATACCTCATTGTTAGTTTTCTCCTACAAAATTTCATGCCATGTATGCCACATCATTTGCATTTCTTTCTGTCAGTGTTTAACAGAATTTGATAATGAGAGTACATTACTCTGTGGCTGTTTCTGGCTTCTGTGGCCATTAGGAGCAACCTCTGAAAAATTCATGTGCCTCTATAGGACTTTATCATTTAGGAGTGTCGGTCAACACTTAGAATATAGGATATTCATTCTCAGTATGTTGAACAGGTTTTCTGAGATGTAAATCAAGTTGTAGAAGTATATGGTTATCTAATCAAAACACCTTAATTATCTGTAGTTGATTGTGATCACCTACTGAGTGAGTGAATCTCCTGTTATTGTCACAATCATAGTTGACTTAAAACAGATAGAAGTATTTTCTGGAGATAAAGCCAGTATGTCCATGGTACTAATGTGTTACTAGGAAAAGTGTTCAGAAAAGAAAACAAATTCAGAGAAGCTGAAATGGACTAATAGGCAATGGCAGGTCTTGGGGTGACGAAGTTTCTCAGCAGGATCTCAGGAAAGATCATAGAATCATAGATTCAGTAAGGTTGGAAGGGACCTCTGGAGATCATCTAGTCCARCCTCCCTGCTCAGCAGGGTCACCTAGAGCATGTTAGACAGGGTTGCATCCAGGCAGGCCTTGAAGATCTCCAGGGAAGGAGACTCCACAACCTCTCTGGGAAACCTGTTCCAGTGCTCCGTCACTCTCACAGTGAAGAAATTCCCCCTCACGGTCAGGCAGAACTTCCTGTGCTTCAATTTCTGCCCATTGCCTCTTGTCCTGTCACATGGGACAACTGAAAAGAGTTTGTCCCCGTCCCSTTGACACCCTCCCTTCAGGTACTTGTAGGCATTGATAAGATCCCCCCTCAGTCTTCTCTYCCCCAGGCTGAAGAGGCCCAGCTCTCGCAGCCATTCCTCACAGGGCAGGTGCTCCAGCCCTCTGATTATCCTTGTAGCCCTACGCTGGACTCTCTCCAGCAGCTCCATGTCTCTCTTGTAGTGGGGAGCCCACAACTGGACACAGTACTCGAGATGAGGCCTCCCCAGGGCTGAGTAGAGGGGCAGGATCACCTCCCTCKACCTGCTGGCAACACTCTTCCCAATGCACCCCAGGATACCATTGGCCTTCCTGGCCACAAGGGCACATTGCTGGCTCATGGTCAACCTGTCATCCACCAGCACTCCCAGGTCCTTCTCTGCAGAGCTGCTCTCCAGCAGGTCAGCCCCCAGCTTGTACTGGTGCATGGGGTTATTCCTCCCTAGGTGCAGGACTCTGCACTTGCCCTTGTTGAACCTCATGAGGTTCCTCTCCGCTCAGCTCTCCAGCCTGTGCAGCGCTCTCTGACTGGCAGCGCAGCCCTCAGGTGTGTCAGCCACTCCTCCCAGCTTGGTATCATCGGCAAACTTGCTGAGGAGGCACTGCATCCCCTCATCCAGGTCATTGATGAAAAAGTTGAACAAGATGGTTCAGTGTTGAGCCCTGGGGGACGCCGCTAGCCACAGGCCTCCAACTAGACTCCACGCCACTGATGACRACCCTCTGAGCTCTGCCTTTCAGCCAGTTCTCAATCCACCTCACTGTCCACTTGTCTAACCCACACTTCCTGAGCTTCTCTAGGAGGATGCTATGGGAGACAGTGTCAAAAGCCTTGCTGAAGTCAAGGTACACAACATCCACTGCTCTCCCCTCATCCTCCCAGCCAGTCATTCCATCMTAGAAGGCTATCAGGTTGGTTAAGCAGGATTTSCCCYTGGTGAATCCATGCTGGCTACTCCTGATCACCTTCTTTTCCCCCATATGCCTGGAGATGAYATCCAGAATGAGCTGTTCCATCACCTTTCCAGGGATGGAGGTGAGGCTGACCGGCCTATAATTGCCTGGGTCCTCCTTCTTGCCGTATTGGAAGACTGGAGTGACACTGGCTTTCTTCCAGTCCTGAGGCACCTCTCCAGTTCTCTGGGACCTTTCAAAAATGATGGAGAGCAGCTTGGCAATAACCTCCACCAGCTCCCTCAGTACCCGTGGGTGCATCCCATCCAGACCCATGGATTTGTGGATGTCTAGCCTGCCCAGACGGTCTCTAATCCTTTCCTCCTCAACCAAAGGAAAGTCTTCCCTTCTCTGGACTTTCTCATCTCTAGGCTCTGGGATTCCTGAGGGCTGCCCTTAGCAGTGAAGACTGAAGCAAAGAAGGCATTCAGTAATTCTGCCTTCTCTGTATCCCTTGTCACCGGGGCCCCCGCCCCATTCAGTAGCGGGCCCACATTTTCCCTMGTCCTCCTCTTGCTGCTGATGTATTTGAAGAAGCCCTTCCTGTTGTCCTTAACATCCCTTGCCAGACTCGATTCCAACTGGACCTTAGCCTTCCTCGCAGCATCTCTACATACTCTGGCTGCATTCCTGTAATTCTCCCAAGTAGCCTGTCCCCTCTTCCACATTCTGTGTACTTTCTTCTTCTGTTTGAATTTGGCCAGGAGCTCCTTGCTCACCCATGCAGGCCTCCTGCCCCTTTTGCTGCACTTCTTACTCATAGGGATGCACCTCTCTTGAGTCTGGAGGAAGTGATGTTTGAATACTAGCCAGCTCTCCTGGACCCYCTTAACCCATGGGATTCCACCAATCAGGTCTCTGAAGAGCCCAAAGTCTGCTCTCCTGAAGTCCAGGGTTGCAATCCTGCTTGTTGCCTTACTTCTTTCCTGCAGGATCCTGAACTCTTCTCGTGGTCACTGCAGCCAAGGCTGCCCCCAACCTTGACATCTCTAACCAGTCCCTCTCTGTTGGTAAGGACAAGATCCAGCGGGACATCCTTCCTCATAGGCTCCTCCACCATTTGTGGAGTTCCTGACRGTGAGCTCCTGCATGCTGGGAGAGGCAACTTGATTCAGGATTCTTCTGTTGCTTTGAGGAACTTGCGTAAAGGCTCAGGAGCCTGCACTTTCGGCTTAGAACATGGAGAAAGTCCCAAAGTGGAGTTGATAGGATTGGAAAGATAGGTTTCTACACCTTAGATTTCTGGGACTTTCTAACTTTCAGCTTTATCTCTGGACAGCAGAAAATGTTGGTGTTAATACATGCTTCTGTAAAATACTATGCGCAAAATAGTGGCATGTTTTCAGGCTATGAAGAAAAATTGCATGAATTCTGTGAGAGAATAACTAATTTAAATGATTGAGATGATTCATGCAGTGGACTAGATAATTCTATAACGATTACAAATGGCTGCTATTTCTATCCTAAACTTAGGCTTAAACATCTTTACTTTTCAAATGAACATGTACACACAAGCTTGTAAATCAAATTATAGTAATAATAATAATAATAAAAAAAGGGGTTCCAAAAGTTTATGGAAAAACAGCTGTGTTATATGAACCATTTACTTTTTATGGGACTTGAAGAACTTGTGAATTAAGTGCTGTGACTGATGTATTTTTAAATGTAAAATAATTGCGGGACTCCAACACATTCTTGTCAAGATGATTTATTTTAGTCCTAAATGGTGTTCTCCGTCTGATACATTTTATAATAGAGATGTTGCTTTCTGTGTTTCCGGTTGCACAAGATATCATTTAGTTTAAACATATTATTTACACATCCAAATCCAAACATAATTTACTGTATATAATATCACTTCAATCCTGCATTTTTGTTATCCATAAAGAAGACTTCTCTATTTTTAGTAGTATATTTATTTTATATGTGTCTATATTTTAATGTAGGAATTTAATGCATGTGCATTCTACTATTTATATGTCAAATCTGTAAGATTTTAGTGTGTTTAATAAGATGTGGACATTCCAATTTCTTGGAACCGCTTTAATTTGTAACAAATGTTTTTCAGCTCCCTTGGAAGTCGTTGACTAGCATCATTGAGTATTATTACATGTGGAAAACCACTGACAGATATGTGCAGCAGGTAATTTAATGCCTATTTCAATATGAACAAATCTACCCTATTCTTAAAAGAGAGAAAAAAACTGTTAAAGCATAAAGATGTGTTTGTGGTCTTAGACATGTGTTTGGAGGCATACGTTAATAATTTTGGCTGTAGACCAATAGTGTCRTGTGATCACAGGATACATTGCCAAATCGTCGAATGACGAGAGTTCGTTACACAGATGTGAAGAGCCTTCTTTTATTGTGTGCTGGTTTATAGCAACGCAATTTCAGTTTCTTGCTGTAGATAGGAAGGAGGTAGGCTGCAGAGAAAATGCAGTAAGCTTTGAAGCTGTATGTAGGATTGAAAAAAGGAAAAATATATTGTGTTAAAGATAGTTTCTARTGCTTTGAACCTTTTCTTGATAGTCCAGGATAAGAAGTTAATTTCGTATTGTCAAGATTTGAAAACAAAAGTTGAGAAYATTCTGCATATAGTGAATATGGCGTCCTTCTGACTAAGTATTCAGCTGCTTGGGTCTCTGTGCAGCAAAAATATGATAGGAACGCACTGGCTAGCTATACTGGGATATGGCAAATTGGAGTATTAGTGCTTTTTATGTATTGTACTCTGTGTTATATTTACACCATGATTTAGATACTCAGAAGTTTTCTAAACAGTCGAAAAATAAAATCCTCCATTTTAATTTATGATTTGACACTTAAATTGATAGCTGTTATTGCCTTACAGTTAGTAGCAATGTTATATACAGAATGTTTGAAATAAGTCTTGTGATTTCAGCTGTGTCCTTAGGTAGATCTTTACAATTATTCTTTGTTTAGTTGCATTGTGTCAGAAGGGTGATTGCCTTGTTAGGATATAAAAAGTCTTGTGGCACATAGTAGAGTCTTAGACTATGACAAGGGCCTTTTAGTGTTGTGGTCATACAAATAGAAAATAGTTCTGTTGTGCGTTAAAAATGTATTTTCCATTTGTCCCCATTCATTTAGCTTTTTTCACACTTTCTTTGCACCATTAATCTCCATTCTTATTGACAGCAGAGATTTGCTGTGCTGTTTTTCAGCTCTTAAGAGTTGCTTTTAGGAGAGTAGTGGAGGATCTTGAAAGATCAGATAAAAAGATTTTATAGCGATGAAGGCCTTGGAGTAAAGAAAAATTGAATTGAAATTTGACTTCTGTCAGCCTATTTAGGTTGCTCAGAAACTGTTCTCTGTTTTCCTGTGATTTTTATTTTTTTCTTCTCTAGAGTAGTTGGCAAAAGATGCTGAGATGGGATTTTCTTCTAACATTCTCTGAGGCTTCATTATGATTCTGTTGCCACAGCAATCAGAGTGTGCAGCATTTTGTTGACTTTGTGTCCCCCTCTGTAGAATTAGATTTTTAGCTTCAGATACAAAAAGGTCATATAGAAATACTGCAAAAGGCCTTATGGTTACCCAGAACTTGAATACTCTTACAGACATAAATGTCTTTTTTTTTTTGCTTATCTCTAAGTAAACTTGTAACATCCTAGTTCCTAATATGGCATTATACCTGGGATCTAATGCTGCAGAGATGTTCTTCCGGGGTAATGCATCATCATCAATAATAAAAACAGTGTAGGCCAAATTATCCCGTTTTTCTCCTGGTTAATATTTCTGTAATCCTTCCTAACAAGAAATTAGGGAATTCTAACAGGTCAGAACCTTATCCTGCCATTGTTTAGTTTGTTCTGAAATAGTAAAAATAATATAGTTCAGTAAAGATAGTATCTCTGGGTTTTTTATATCAGAACAAGCTGTGATGATTGAATGTATGCCGGGAGAAAATACGTTCAGTAAAAGAGTGGCAATTTTGGAGTCATTCTTTTTGAAATGTCATGCCTGAGAGGTAGGACAGCTTGGGAGAATGGGAAAAGAAAATGTTGATATACATACTTGAATCTTACTTATGCATAAAACATTTTTTTCACTTTAGATCAGTGTGATTTAATATGAAAATTTGCTACTAAATTATCTACCTATTTCGTCATGTGCATTGGCTGTATATAGGACAGATTTCATTGCCATAATTKTCACTAAATGGTTCTTTTGCTTGGTAGCTAAAGGTGATGTTTTAATGGGGATGGAGGTGTTCCTGCCACCTTGCCTTCAGAGCATGACCCCGTCAAGTCAAGGTGAAGGGAATTAAATAAGTAATCTTTTCTACCTGTGTGGAACCTGTGTAGCAAAACTGATTCAGCCCTTCAGTAGTCACTCTTGACAGTCTGGCACTTCTCATGACCACTCATGTTACGCAGTTTTCTGCTTAAAAATCTGGTTCGATGCAAAAATCTTTTAGTAAGACTTTTCAGCAGAAAAAGGAGAATATGTGCAAGCAAAGGATCCTTTTTGCAAAACTACTACAAATTCATTAATTAAGGTAGAGAACAGATAACTTCAAACTACTGTACTACAACAATATATTACATTTCCTTCTCATTTATTTTTCTCTGTTGAAAACATTACTTATATAGGGAAATGTTCATTCCTTGGGGTATTTGTCAGCTGATAATCATAACAAATGTTCTAGAGAAGAAATACCATTCAATTTTCAAGGGTAACTGGGTAAAAGCAGTGCAGGCCAAATGAAAAACTGAGATTATTTAGTTTGATAGTCTATAATACAGTCTGTTGGACTTCCTTGAAGTAGSTGGTGTTTAAAATCAGACATATCTTTTGGAAAAAAAATCATCTCTCCTGGTTAAATTGTTACAGTGATTAATTATCCTTAATTCATCTAGCTTCAACTTCCAGCCTTTTCCTATGATATTGGGGAGTCTTTTATTATCAGTTTTGATCTCTGCATAAATGTTTCTCATGTTTTTTCTCTGAACACTTCCAGTTTGCCAACYTTCTCCAAATTTCAGTAGGCTCAGGTTTCATTTCAGAAACTGCAGTTATTTGTTGATGGTTTTGTTTCTACATCCTTGCTTCTCTTTCCATACCTGAAAGTTGATCGGTCAGTGTGAATTCAAGCYATGACATTTTCTGTTGCTTTTAAGGTGCAATGTTAACTATAGTTTTAGTGCATAAAAATATAGCTTATACTAAAATAGTACTATATGATTATTTTGCAGAAGAAAGTATATGATTCATTCTGATAAATAAAGGAAGAAAGGAGTTGCTAAAATTCTATTCCATAGAGCCCCCATGCCAATATTAAAAGTATGCTAAAATTTAGTTAGTGTGTATACCCACCTTTCATTGACACTGCCCACAGGGCCTCAATACAGCTTGCTACAAGTGACTTTAAAGTTTGACACTTCAAAGCTATTTACATAATTTCTTTTAGTTTATCACATTTTTTCTTCTTTTTCTCAGATGATAGATGTGTAGTGAGCTTTAGTGAGATCTCTTTGTACAGTGGTCCCAGTTTCTTCTGAGTCTCAGTGAAGTGCAGGTTATCTGTTGATCTGTAGCCTCACCTATTTCTTCAGTTTGAAAACCAAATATATGTATAGTTGATTATAACATGAAAAGGAAAAAAAAAGAGAGAGAGAGAAAGAAAAAGGAGACAGTTGTGGAAACCGTGTGGCCTGGAGCTGTTAAGTAAAAGCAGTTCACTATTGAGCTGTTCTGCTGGAGCTCTGAAGAAATGTTCTCAGCTTAAAAGCGGCCAGTGTATGAGGCTTGGCAGATGCTTTCTTTTTCATTGCACTTGCAAAAACTGACTTAAATGAGGCAAATCATTGCATGGTTGCATCTCTGTAATGCGTCTACTGAAGTGCCACTAAGGACGGAGCTGCACCACGTGTAGCTGAGATGAGAGAGGAAGTCAGTTCTGCAGCTCAAAACGCAAGTAGGAACAWGTGAGCAGCAAAACGCTTGTGGAAGGCTTGTCTTGGAAATAAATGGAAAAGGACTCTCATATCCCATGGGAATTAATTTTTGGTGGCATAGACTGCATGAATTGCTCCTCAGAGACACAGTGAAAAAGCAGTTTTTGTAAATGAGAAGTGTGTTGATGGATGAGACAGAGGCAACTTTCTCAAATGGAAAGGAGTAATACATGAGGAAGCCTCATGTAAAGCACTCAGGCTATTCAGCTGTTAAAGCTTATTAACCTAGTAATTCATCTCAGATCCCTCAGAGCAAAGAGGATGATACTTCTCTCAACATGGGAAGTACCTTCCTGGATTCTTAATCTTGCRAAGATTGGGTATCAAAAAGCAGGAGTACAGCAGAAGAGAGAACTGGCTACTGTAGGAGAAATGGAGGTCTGAGTATTAAACACATGCTGAAGAAAGGAGAAATCCTGAGAAGCAGAGAGATGCTGTTGACTTACTGCTGGATATTAATATCCTTTTTAAAGTTTATTTTTCCCTTAAATAAAATTGACCTTGTTTAACCCCTTTCCTCCTTTTTTTTTCAAGTGAACAGAAGTATTGATAGAAGACAATAGGTCTGATAGGTAGAGGCAGATGTTCTGGATAAYCAGTAGACATCTGAACCCTGTGTCTCATGTGCTAGTGCTGAAAAGCATATTGTCATAGCTATTCCTGTCATCTCAAGTGTTCCCTTGTTTTTTATTTTGTCTGAATTGTGKTTTTTTGGACTTAGTATTCATAACAGAAAAAAAAACCCTAAATTTGATTTCTTGCAGAATCCACTTCAGATGAGGAAACCATGGGTTGCTGAATGCATTTCCTCTGCCCCTCTATTTACATGCTATGAGCCAGAATCCTTTGGTTGCACCACTGAGATTCTGCAGGGCTGAAAAAAGCATGTGAAACCTTTGCAATTTTTTTGTTTCCATATAGAAAAGCAAATGTTTTCATCATCCTTTTCCCTATCTTGATAAAAAAAACTTGCTAATCAAAGGAAAGGTGGCAGGGGGATAGGAGTGCTMCAGCAGCTGGAGGAATCGGCTGTGACTGAATGTATGGCAATAAGTGCTACTTCTCAGCATTTTAGAAGTTTCTGGTGTTTGTGCCTAAGACTTTTCATTTTAAGTTTCATTTCATGTATTCAAAAGGTACCAGACAGATGATACTCTGATTGGTGTATCATATTTTTATGTTTTGTTTAAGTATACCTTTATATCTAGATTGGATGTTACATACTTTATAGCTCATCAGTAATTTTAGGATTTACCTTGCCTTCCTGTTAAACCCTATAGTAAAGGTAATAAGATTTCACTCCTTTATACCATAGACCTGGTTACACATGTGGGTTTTGTGTTTTTTTTTTTTTAATATAAAACCAAAACAAATGAGAAAAAAACGAAGTCAGAGTTCTCATGCACCTGAAATACTGTTACTGCAGACAAGACAGAGTATAAAGATGGAAGGAGTGACAAAACCCATGTTGAAGTCAGTGGACTCCAGGGGTCACCCAGCAGAGAGTGACATTTAACTGGTGTTTTTCAAACACACCAGTGCGTCTTTCTCTGACTAGCAAAATTCTTTGCCTTTACTGTTTCAAGGTGTTAATGTTTTGAAGCTTTCACAAGAAAATTGTGTTCTTTTTACAAGTTACAAGTGTGCTGGCCATATGTCAAGGATAACTTCTTTGTGTATAGTAGATCTGTAAGATCACACCAAATTATATTGTCTTAAACCAGTAATACTATTTTGAGTGCAAGCTGGCACATGAAGAAAGTCATAATTTAGTAAATTCACAGAATATCTTGATAGTAGCATGCTTTCCTGCTACTTCTCTGTTACTGTGTTAGAGTTTCAGTGGCATTTAAGGAAGTAAATGTTTAGTTCTTTCTAACAGTCAGTGGACTTGAATTTTCTAATTCCTACTTTGCTTAAAAAGCCTGGCCTTGAGCTTGATTGAACACACGCATAGTATTAAATTACTTGACTCATTGTGTGCACATTCACTAGTTTATTTTTTTAATTTAAAGTACACTTTACATTTTTTCCTACAAGGGTTAACCACAATGTTATACATGTCTGTTAGATGTAATTGATGCAAATTGTAATAGTCGTTTTTACAGGTTTGTCATTATCCACTGAGGCCTGTGAGTTTTACCAGGGAAAGACAATATACTATAATTTCAAACTAACAATAAAAACAGGAAACTCCAGTTTCTCAAGGTTTTCATCTTGTAGAATTCTGCGCTTGTTTTGGAAGCTCTTGTGGAGTCACTGTATAAAGTAAAAATAATTTAAAGATGGATTGTGTGCAGCTTTATGAATTTGCATGCTTGAATGTAATAAATAATGTGTTAATTTTTCAACTAGAAACGTCTGAAAGCAGCTGAAGCAGAAAGTAAATTGAAACAAGTATACATCCCCACCTAGTGAGTACAACGATAAAGTCATTTTTTGATTAATGTGTAGGTAAAATTGAAACAGTAACATGCAGTTACATGCAGTAATATGCATGATGTTTTCTTAGTCTCGGTTCTTAACGCTTTCTCAGTGCTTGTTATATACCAAATATAATTGGAAAATGTCAATTCTTTCCTTAAGTGGAACTTTTGTACTTGACTGAGCCCTTTGTCTTTGACTTCCAAACTGTCTGTTTTGGAAAGATGAGAAGTATTACAAAAGCTGATAAGTTAGTTTCAAGTGCTACATGAACAGCTTGCATCCAAGAATGGCCTTGTCATTTGGGGGGGGGGGGGAAGGGTAATCATGTCAGAATCTCTGTGAAACCAACATTTCATATTTGTGTAAATGCAGTATTTCAAGGTAGAAGCAGTTGATAATGTAGTTACATAAAATGAAATCAGATGCTTTCTTCCCATTTCAGTTACAATTTTATTTTATTGATACTGTATGTTACTGTATGTAAGCTAGAGACAAGAAATGCTTTGATTGTGAATTAGAGATAGCAAACAGCACAAAATCTTTTGTCTTTGAACAGACTTTACTAATAAAATCTGTTTACTTTTGCGGGATTTTTATCTTTTTTTAGATTTAAACTGAGTGCTGTATCTGCTTTTGTTAATTTAGTTATTTTGTTAATTTTGTTATTTAATTTATAAAATCAAGATATAATCTGTCTCTTCCATATTCATAATTTCCTCAAGATTATGAGAACAGAGGGGATTACGTTCTTTTAAGCTCCTTGTGGGCATATTCACTGCACGTTTGTGCAACTTTCCCATTTATATGAGTATTTATGTAACAAGCCTGGAATACAATATGAAACAATTTGAAAATCCAGTATTACATTTTTGATGGCTTCTGTAAATTGCCTACAATGGAGCTTCATTTCCATATTTCTTAAAAAGTTTTGTCTCCTGAATAGATTTAATAATACAAACAGCAGACTGTTAAATTCAAACTTCTAATCTCATCTTCTTTGAAGAAATAAGTCTCTAATATGTCTCAAGTCCCTAATAAATGACACCCTTTAAAAAAAATAACATTTAATAATTGCTGATTTTGGATAATCTTTGGCATCATAGGTTTGAGTTGTATCCTGAAAACACTGGTATGAGTGTTCCATAACTCTCTCAGGTAAATAGCTGCTTTTGGAAAACCGTTATTATGGAAGGCACGCATTCTTCACATAATACTTTAATTTTCCTGGTGTGTTTTAGCAATTTGGGACTTTGTCAATATATCATCTCTATTCACAGTAGTGACTAATTGTATTAGATCACAAACTCTGTTCTGAAATATGGAATTTCTTTTTTGCCTTTTTGTTTGTTGCTGTCTGTTGCCTCCAAGGCAAGATAAAATCCATAGTCAACAGTAAGAGAGTAGGAGCTGTTAAATCTTCGATAACTGTGCGATCACACATGCATTCATGGACAAATGAATTGTTACTGCTGTTTTTCAAGATTGAATTCTTGCATTTGAAATCTGAGTAGATTTGATTCTAAGTTAGAAATGAATACCTTTTAAAACTTGATCGTAAGATACTATTTCCTGTAAAAGCAGGGTTTTGTCCTCAATAACCAGAGAGTCCCTTTCAGTTCTAGATTTCTTTGGCAGGTAACTAAGCAACAGACCCTAAGGTGGRAGATGTAATACTCTCTTGATTTCTTCTCTTGTACCTTGAGCCCAGGGGACTTTTCCTGAGTACCTTCAAAAGGTACTTGATAAAGGGCATCTGAAAATTGCAGAAGTGTCTCTCACTGGCTGTAGTAAAAAACGAGAAGGATAGAGACAAACAGACTGACTTGCTTTATTTGGAGTAGAGACTTGATACAGCAAAGGTTGCTTGTACTCTATACAGGAATAGTGAAAAAACAGGGATAGCTGTGCAGATTTTTTTCTTTTAATTAGTGATTTTAATTACTATTGTACATATTTTTATGTATATATTTAGGAAGAATCATGTTAGAAATCAATATATCTAGCCTTGCATTGTATTACGAGTTTTGTTCATCAGAAGGGTAAACAACACGCACAAAACTGGAGCTTTGGAAATGCTGTACTTAAGCTAGTGCAGAATGTATTAGTTGTCTTGGAGGTAAAGTTCCACTACACTGGAGCAATAATAGATTAAAAAATATATATATATATATAACAAAAAAAAAGGCAAGCCTACTCAGGACAGAAGTGATTGAAACACTCTCATCTGAGTGAGCTTTACTGTAGTTGTAGGACATTCACCTTTACTGCAGTTGACGCAAAAATATGTACTTCTGCTTCAGGTATGGCTCGACAGGCCCCCCTTTTACTGTGGAGAGCTTTACACAATTACAGGCAGTGCTACTACTCTTACATGTGTTGTACTTCACTCAAAACCCAGCCTCACCTTGTAAAGCTTAATCGGTTTTAAACGTGTTGACTGGAACTCCCTTCTTAAATTCCATGCTGTGTTCTGAATTGTTTTTATGCTTGACCTGGAGACTTTGTTTTTGCATAGCTTACTGAGCTGACTGTGTAATAGTTTTTACTCTTGCTTTTTACAGAGCTCTGTAAGTTTGAGTATTGAATCAACTCTTTACATAATGAAGTCTCTTACTGTGTTAAATCCTAGAGAAGTTTAAAAATTAGTCTTGCAATTTAGATATTTCTTAAGATTTTGCCACCACACATAAGAATTCCAGAACTAAGCTGGTTTTGTGTTGATTAATTTGCTAATAAACTGACTTCTGAAAGTTGACTTTTTTTTTATTTAAAGCAATAAACCAAATCCCAATCAAATATCCAGCAACAATGGGAAACCTGCTGCAGTGAATGGAGCAATGGGAGCCTCCTATCAGGCACAAGCATCACTAATAGGCCGAGCTTGTGAAAGTTGCTATAGTAAGTAAAAATTTTTTTTTTTGTGGCTTTTTTGTTATTTTTAGTAATATTTGTGTCATTTTCCAACTATTAGGATTTTTGGCCAATCTTAATATACACCTTTAAAAACAAACAAACATACTTTATTTCCATGCTGTAAATAAATCGAAGTTAATTTTTAATTAACTTCGTGGCAGAAGTAACTTTCAAATTAGAGCTACCTTTTTTTTGAACAATTTAGAAAGTTACAGAAAGGTAATGTAATGCAATAGCAGTTATATGTTGATCTTTTACCTTTAGAATTCCAAAATCAAGTTATTTTTGTTTGTCCAGAAAGATTGCAGAGTTTTGGGAGTTTTTTTTTTTTAATCATTTTTACTTTTTTTTTTGTCTTGGAGGGTTACTTTTTGGGGGGGTTTGTTGTGGATTTTTTAGTATTTTGTGGATTTCCAGTGATCCCTGTTGGACCAACTTGGTCTTGAAATACCAACTTTTGACATTGTCAGATTTCTCTCAATATAATCTGAAGTCAGAATTGGAAAAATAGAAAAGGCCTACCGTATGAAAGTTCTTTACTTATCATTGCTGTCACTTTCTGTGTCTTAAGCACCAATTAAACTCAAATTACATTTTGTATATGGGAAGTTCTAGCTACATACTTCCATTGTTTTTCAAATTGCATTTTTCAAAGAACAGTTTTCTCCTGAAAGATGCAAAAAAGAGGAGGAAAGAAAAAAGTTTAACTTGGTGTTTACAAATGAGTCTCCCTATGCAAGTATTTCTAATTTTTTACTGGGAATTGTCTTTTGTGGCAATACTGTCATTAAAACATACTTTGCTTTTTCAATTTCTTATTTTCGCTAGGTCAAATTAATTAAATATTTATCTTTATGATGTTCTTATGGAATACCATTTATTACAGCATTGGTATTTACTATATTGAATGCAGCATGCATCAGTTTAGTGGTCCTGTTTTCTCTTCCTTAGCTCCACAGTCTCACCAGTGGTATTCTTGGGGCCCCCCTAATATGCAATGTAGATTGTGTGCATCTTGCTGGATTTATTGGAAGAAATATGGTGGCCTGAAAATGCCCACACAGACAGATGAAGATAAACTGTCTTCCAGCCAGCCTACAGAGGTAGGATCATGTAGATAATTTTCCCTAAAAAAAAAGGCACTTTCTCAAGACTGCTGTGATTTCAGCATTTAGTGGAATGCTTTTTATGTTTGTGTTCAACATCAGAGTTACAAAACTTAACTGATGAATATCTGTGTCTTAATTAGAACTGAACAGAATGTAGCTCCTGCCATGTCTTTATTTGACCAGATCTTCAGTAGACAAATGTCCGTTTCATGCATTTTCAGTGACAGATGTTACGTTGTTGGTCAAATGGCATGTAATCTGTAAAGTGTTAATAGGACTATATTGTATGTCATCTAGAACAGTATTAAATTTGCACTCCCAATAGAGCACACTTCTTTGTTTTATAGCTTCTTTTTGCATGGTGCTGAGGTATATCATTTGATTAACCTTGTGAATTTATCCAAATTGGGAATTTATTAATGTTGAAATACGAGGGAATTATCTTTCTCTTGTTCATTCTCTTCATATGTGAAGAAAGAATACCATTCTTTCCGCTTATGGTCACAGTATTTAATAGTATTAGAAAATGTTCATTAAAGGTGATCATTGCGAACATCTTTTGTCACTATTAAGAGAAGATTCAGATTGTCTATTTCAGATGTTGTATTATGATTTCTTTATTTGTTTTATTTTTGTAGGAGTCCCATGTTAGAACTCATATGTCCCGCCAGGCCACACAGGGTACTCCAGTTCGTAACACTGGGAGTCCAAAGTCGGCAGTGAAAACACGCCAAGCTTTCTTTCTTCACACAACGTGTTGGACAAAACTTGCCCGCCAGGTCTGCAAAAATACCCTCCGGCTGCGGCAGGCAGCAAGACGTCCTTTTGTCCCTATTAACTGTGCTGCCATTAAGGCAGAATGTAAGATGTTTTTTTAATTCTTAGTTCTGTGTGCTGTGCTTCCCACCCATTTTTGTCTTTTAATTTTATTTTCTTTTACAATAAACATTTCTTGTCTATACCCTTTTGCTTTTCATTTTTTCATTTGTCTAGCATATCACCAAAACATTTGGATAAAGTCTAGCTACCCTGAACTATTTTAAGAACAGAAGATATTTGGAAAGAGGTGAAAGGGGGGACATTCCAAATGAATTAAAAGAGTGTATCCATTACCTTGTTAACTAATCACAGATTGTTATCAAAAAAAAAAAAAAAAAAATCTGTTTCTGAAATAAACATCAAGAAGCTAAAAAAACATGAAGCACAAACAAGTGTAAAACTCCACTAACCACCGACTAGCTAATAGTTCGACATGTATTATTCCACCAGCCAGCATTTTAGACTGCATTCTTATGTAAAACAGTCACATTGCTTTCTATTCTTAAAAGACAAAAGACCTACATCCATTTGCCTTGCAGTCTCTGAGCTGCTCACCACCCTGCCCTGCTGATACAGGGCAGGACCAGTCTTACTCTGTTT
>NW_028186579.1:2013776-2028340 GCF_003343005.1 Rhea americana
AAAAGAGTGTATCCATTACCTTGTTAACTAATCACAGAGTAATAAAAAAAAAAAAAAAAAAAAGGAAATCTCATGAGAAATCAGTGTTGTGACATGTAAGCCGTGCTTCCTACTAGTTCCTGTGAGAGATTTGCTTTTACGTTGTTAGTTAATTCTTTTGCTGAGCAGAAAGTGTAGACCAATACTTTTGTTTTACTTTCTCTCAGTGATGTTGTTCAAGGAATAAGGTGTGTTGCTGAGGATGTGTAAGAATTTCAGTCTGGCCTGTAACACAGTCATTTACTATTGTTCAGTTCAGATATTGCTGATAGCCTTGTTTATTTTTTCATCATAATTGCATCTTTTTTTTCCATTTCAGGTTTAAATTTAGCTTTAAATATAATTCTGTATATTTTTAACCAAACTATAAAGAATTGAAGAATTCACTGGTAGTATTATGAATGATTATGAGATGTTATAGACAGCAATCAGTAAGTTTCTTTATGTTAATATGGTTTTAGATTCTGGTCCAAAGTCCAGTGAAGACATTGAACATTTCCACAAGTTTTATATCTGTTCTGAGCACATTGTTTTACTGCTCACACTGATTATATTTCTCAGTCTTTCATAGATTGAGTTCCCAGAGTGTCTGCTTAGTATGCCAAAACAACACAACCTGACGTATTAGAATTGAAGAGACACTTTTAGTATATTAGATACTGTTTTTATAACCRTGTTTCCTAGATTAAAACTAACATTGGAAAAATAGTGAACTGGAATGCCAGTGATGTCCTTGTCATGCTGAGAATTCCCTCCTCTGAAGCTTAAAATCTGTTTTTGACCTATTATTTTCCTTAATTTTCTTTCAACACCAGCCACTCTTCAAAAGGAAGCTCTTCATCCACTTCTGTGGACATCCAGAATTGGATGAATATTTCTGTTCATTGTCCTTCTCTTATTTATTCTGTTGTCCCATTGCGCATTTTCTTTCCTGTTTCAAAGCTATTTAAGTCAGGATCAACTTTAAGGAAATCACTGGATTTAAGCTAGTCTGAAAGGAAACTGTGTGTCCACTATGTGAGTAAAATAGGTTTATTCTTGTACGTTAATGGAAGAAGTGTCTGAAGGCTGGACTAGACTTGTACTTATCCTGAGTAAACTCCACAGTAAACCATTTGAAAGATCCATGAACTAATAGAATAAGTTATTTCCTAAGAGGAAAAGATTGTACCTGTTAATATATGTAATTGGCACTGATTTCTAATAGACCGTGAAGGGAAATTAATTCTAGAATTAGGCTCACTGGAACTTTGAAACTTTTTATCCTCATCCCTACTGCTTCTTACCTGATCCAGTTACTCAGTTTGAAAGAAATTGAAGCTTTTATTTAAGGAAGAGAAAAAACAGAAAACAAAATCTGACTATTAATCATCATCTAGAACAAACATTACATACAGTACAAATTTTAAAACAAAGAAATGAAAGCGGAGCTTTTCAACGGGGGATAGTCATTCTTGTATCATACAGTGCTGTGAATGTTTCATCTCTGTTCCTTTGACAGAAAAAACACCACAACAGATTAACCTCAAGAGCAGAAAGGTTTGGGATTTTTTTTTTTTTTTTTTAACCCTGTAGCCTCTGTCTTTTGTTGTTGTTTTTACTTTCAGGGACCTTGCAGTTTTGTCTATTCAAATGCTGCTGTTCCATTCATTCATCCTGCAGTCCTGAAATAGATTGAAAAAAACCTGCAGTTGTTTCTTTTTGAACACAGCCTTCAAACTATTTTATAATAGTGATAATCAGATAATACATAATTTAATAAATTCTGTTCATGTTTGTGTGTACATGTGCGTACACACACACGCTCAGTTTCTGACTGTGTCTCCATATGGAATCATACAATGTTCTTAACCTACGCACAATTTGTCTTTGTGACATTCTTGCTTTAGTAAATCCTGTTAGGTAAGTCCATAAAATACAGTTTTCTGGTATTTTTCATGTTCTTACATCTGGTGACCTAGGTCTTCACTTCACTCTGCAGATTTTAATTATGTATTTAAATAGACTCCTCTTGAGCCTTTGAATCTTTTTTTTTTTTTTTTTTTTAAGATAGCTTGATGGCAGTCATTTTTACATGAGATATTTAGTTAATAGTGATGATACACTGAATAACAAAGATGTTAACAGTTACAATATTGAATCAGTGTTTACAATGATGTTGGAGCAGTTACAATTGCACTGAGATAGTAACTTCACCAAAGTGACAAGGTTACTCGTTTGATAGGGCATGAGGTGGGCAGGACATCCAAGAACTGGTTAAGAATTGGAACTTATTTTCTACATTGGTGTGCTGAAACTTGAATCTGATGACATTTTAGATGCTTTTCAAGACTCATCTGACCCTGTTTGTATAGATGTGTGTATATGTACAGAACCAGGGCTTGGAAATGTAACTACATTTCACAGTTATATTGCGGTAGGTACTATAACAACGTTATCACATATTCAGAAACCTAAAAATTAAAAGAAATATGGGAGGGCATTTATCCCAGCAGTGTACCAAGTTTTATGTGTTCTTAGTCTTATGCAGTTCACTGAAGGTTGTAAATGAAACTAATTCCCAGTTCTGAAGAGGGAAATAAGCCAGTCAGAGCTAGTTGTAAAAATAAATTGATTATTGCATTGCACCTTGCAGATGCTTCTTTTGTCTCAGAGGGGCACGGAAGCTTTTGAGAATGCTGATCTCAGGCTCCAACCTCCTTTGGAAAAAACAGATTTCATCTGGAGCATTTTGTTTGATTCTTGTAGTTCAATCCACATCATCTGCCTCAGCCTATTACATCCATAGGCAGGAAAACAAGGTGGTATCGTATGTTCTTCATTTCTTTAGTCAGTGCAGAGAATTAGATTTTTCTGATTAGTAAACCAAGTAGCATGGCCTCAGGTCAAATGCCAGCAGGAGATAATGGAGAGGATGTATTCACATCTCAGTTCAATCAAAGGATGGCTACCCTAGACTGAAAAAGCGTATCATCTCCTGCTAGGAGTGTGGTGCATCACGGAAATCGCAAATTTTGTTCTGAAGGTAATAGACTTGTGTTAGTTGTTGACAATAAACTTGTCTGATGGGCTTTCAAGAATAAATTGGTGGTTTGCTTCAGTAGGAGGAAATTCCTATTGACTTCTGAGTAGTATTTGTTTTGTTAAAGTGGTGCTGTTTTGTTTGACCTCTGTTTGCTCAAAATAAAAAAAAAAAAAAAAAAAAAAAAAATTTTACCGTGGATATATTTGACATGATTTTTAGAAAGTTAAGCAAAATTATCCGGTCTATGCAAGTTGTCTTAATCAGAAGAAACTCAAGTTGGCTTTCTTCTCTAGCTGGTCACTGACAAGACTGTGTCTGTCTCCAGCTTACAGGCGTGTTGATGTATGCATCGCAATACCTTACTCAACAAAGGAAGTTTTTAAGAAAGTCTTGTTTTGCTTACAGATAGTTATGTCAATATAAGTATTTACATTAATTATAGTAGTTTAGATTTGAGTAACTGCAATAGTTAACAGAGAAAATAAGTTCTTTAGATAACCAGAATCTTGATAAAGGTGTGATGGCATGTGAAAGAGAAACAACTCTCAAGTGAAAGTCTCTGAGCTAAGAGAGCTAGTAGAAAATCTAGTAGATTTATCTAGTAGAAATCCAGTAGGAAAAAAAAAACTGAAGACAAATGGGTCGTCCTCTTCCTGTCTAAAAGAACAAGCCATTTTGKTTCTATGCCAAATGAAAAGATCGTTCCATTTCCAACCATCTCATAACTTCGCTTGTCTAAAACATCCTGTGGAGATGACTTTCCCAGTGTAATAAAGTGTGTGCAGTGAGAGAGAAGGATACTTTATTTTAATTTTGCTTCCTGGTAATTTCATTTGGCACCTTCTAATTTTGATGGATTGAGAAATAGTGAATAATCATTCCCTATCACCTTTCCCATAGTGTTTATGATTTCATAAATCTCTGTGATACTACATCCATCACCATTTTTCTAGGCTGAGAACACAGTCTTGTTAAAAGCCTTCTTATATAGAAGCCATTTCATACTGTGGCTCATGATGTTGTTCCCTGTAGTTTTTCTAATTATACTGTATCTATTTTAAAGTTAGGGTGTTCTGAATTACGTGCACTTCAGGATGTGAGTTTTCCATAATTTTAGAGCAAAGCACTTGAGAGTTTCTGTTTTGTTCCTCCTTCCATCCCATCAGCTATTCTGACCGGGAATATTCTGAATATTTTAAGTGTTTTGAGTGACTACTCTTGAGCATTGACTTCATACTTTTAGAAAGCTGTTGATGTTAATTCCATGAATTCTTTCCTACATGAATGGTGGTTTGGAACTCATCATTATATGTGTATTATAGTCATTTTACCCCTTAAGAATTAATTTGCATTTTTTCCTTGATCCTGCTGAGATCCTTCACGATCAGTTTTAGTTTTGATTATACTTGGGGATTTTGCATCATCAGGTTTTGTTAACTCTCTAATCATCTCTTTTCCTGATCATTTATATGTTGAACAGTGCAGATCCTTTGGGGATTGCATGGAGAATTACTGTCTTATCTTTTAATTGGGTACCACTCCCTTAAAAAAAAAAAAAAAAAAAAAAAAAAAAAAAAAAAAAAAACACAAAGCAGCAGTCTTGGGTTACACAGTTTGTCCAAAACTACTTGAAATACCAAGTAGGGTGCTACTGATATGAACTGATTCCTTCAGTAAATCCTCCTAGACCTGTGACACTTGCAATAACAGACTCATAGTCATGAGTGTAGGAAGATAGAGAAGTAAGAAAGAGGAGGAAGGAGGTAGAAACCACTAGAGGTTTCTAGTTCCACCCCCCTGCACAGAGCTCAGTGTGCTTAGGCCTCTTGTCCAGCCAAGTTTGGTACATCTCCAGGGAAGGAGACTCCTCRAYCTYTCTCGGTACCTTTGTGTTTGACAACTGTCGTGGTAAATAAACCTTTCCATGCAGCTAACCAGAATTCCCAACTTTCCAGCTTGTTCCTGTTGTCCCTCATCCTGAGAAGAGTCGGGCTCCATCTTCTCTGCATTCCCCATCAGGTAGTTGAAGGCAGCAATAATTCAGGTCTCCCCTTATCCTTCCCTTCTCAAGGCTGAACAGATGCAGCTCCCACAGCCTCTCTGTGCATGCTGTGTGCTCCATCCCCATGACCAGCTTGGTGATTCTCAAGTAGCTGGACACACTTCCTATGTCCATGCCTCTCTTGTACTGGAGAGCCCAGATACAGGCATAGCATCCAGATGTGAAGGGGAAGGATGACCTCCCTTGTCCTGCTGTCTGCACCCTTCCTGATACGGCCCACTGTGTGGCCGACCTCCTTGKTACAAGGACAGGCAATTAACAGATTTTTCTTTTACAAAATCTTTGTTCATTTTTTAATGTTTTCTTATTTAGCTGTATGCCTTTATTAGTAGTACAACCATTTTGCCGTTATACAGRTCACACTCAGAATGTTACTGTGCCATATTTTTGTTTTCTTGCACTGAGACCAGTTTAAACAATAGGCTAAACTTCTGTAAGGTTAAACATCTGTAATATACGAATTTCTGTTTGGGTGAATTCCACCTAGTCCTGGTAATTTGTTTTTATTCACTTACAAMTTTGTTCTGAAATATTTCCAATGGACACCTTGATATGAGGTACTTCTCAYACTTTCCTCATAAAAGCATTCTGGAAGGGAACCTAAGTTTCTCTGCAGTGAAGACTGATACAAGAAGTTCATTTAGTTTTCCTGCGATATCTTTCTCTTTCTTCTTACCTTCACACCTTGATCATCTCATGTTGCTACAGACACTACCGTACTTTCTACTTTTGATGTGTTTGGAAGAAAGATAGTATCAAATATTATGTCCTGAGCATAAATCAAAGTAATTTTGGCATGTTTTATTGTGGTTACACATTTAACTTGCTAGAGTTTGTGCTCTTTTCAACTGCTTTTCTTGAATATCCTTCCCCCCCCCCCAAAAAAAAAAAAAAAAGTTTTTAAATACCTTTTTATTTCTCATAGCTTCATTATTTCACTGATTTTGTAAATATTTCTAGTGTTCATGTAAAAGTCCATATTTGATTTTAGGAATTTCGGAGGGGGAATATTTTTGAGACCATTTTTTCACAACTGCCTACCTMAATTTTGTCCTATTGTTACACGCATAAGAAATTTGGACTACACAGAATCATCCTTACACAAGGAGAKAGTGGAGGTGCATCTTTCTATTCTTTCATCTAAAATACTTAAGTGTCAAAGAATATCAAAAATATTCCAGGCACTAGGTTCAAGGCATTTTTTCTCTGAGAGCAGGGTATTCCACTATGTATATTAAGATAAAACAAAAAAGGTACTTTTTATACTTAGCGTTAAGAGTTCTAGAGCCTTTGGGCTTCCCAGATATCAGCCTTTTTGCTGATAACCAGAATTTGAAGAATTTCATGTAGATTGCTTAATATACTGAACTRAGTTTTGAATTGTCTGCTGGGTTAAAAACATTTATGAAAAAGGCAAATGCTGAAAATAAGTATTTCAGTCATTTCTGTGGTAACATGACATAGGTGTTTTTTCTATACAAAAAGATTATGGATTTTGTGACTTCCATGCTTTTTGTTTCTTACCCACTTTGTATGCATATGTCCTCRTTTGTGCTGGAATGAAATGAATAGGAGCTTTTTGGTAAAAACAAAACACTAGGTAGAGGCAAAGTGGAATTATATTATTGTAATCTAATTATAATATCTAGTTCCTATAAAGCTTATCAGAAAGCGCAAACCTGTGTGTGATACCTATACAAATAAAYATGTATGTAGGTATGTATATATGAGAAATAAATAGGAATTCTAGATATACAGAATAAAAATATTTATGCAATTCTGTACTAAGCAAAATACCTGTGTTCTAGGGATACTGGAAGTCCCATATTAGGGTTATTCCTGTGCTTTTGGAAAACCGATGACCCAGTCATCCGAAGTATTTTTAAAATGGTAGTTTAGTTCCAGTAGTCTTGAAACTACTTAATRAGAGCTAATTTTGTGTGGATTTTGACTTAGGTTGATTAACTTTAGTGTATAAGTGTGAACCACTTGTTAACAACACTTCTTCTGTATTTGGAGAGACTGCTTGTGCATTCTGAGTGCCTATGAAGATGCGAGTTCRTAGTGGTAGTATCAAATTCAGGTAGTTACGGAGCTGTTTAAGTACATTTTCATATATTTTACATAAAGTTATTATCTTAGACTTTTGAGCTCTATCATATTTGATTAAAACTGACCAATTTTTTAAGAAGTTTTTACRGAAACTTTTTTGTATGTTTTAAATATGGTGTGTGAATATATGTAGCCATATATGAGTAATGCAAGCTTCATATTTGTAGGATACGAGGTCAGAAATATGTGTATTTACTTTCCATAAGAAATTATCTTAAAAGTTCCATGTAATCTATTAAATTTTGTTAGCTAACTTTAAGAGGCAAGCAAGCAAGAAAAAATACACAATAAAGCAGAACACCTTCTGTTTATGCTAGTTCCATAGTAGTTTTTTTTTTGTTTTTGTTTTTTTGTTTTTTTTTTGATAAATAGCAGAGAAGCTTTGAAACCCATTAATATCCAGGGCACAGCTAATAGCATTGTATACTTTATCTTATATGAAGCATCTTATAATATGTGAGCAGTCTGAGTACTTTTAGGAGTTAATAACCCTCAGTTATCTACCATCACCACCATGGTTCTATTAGTTCTAGGATGAAATTTCTCATTGTTATGATCAGGTAACAATTCAGGTGCSCCATATAAATGTCTCTAATTCAGTAAGTACAGGAAATAGTGCATACAACAGGAATTACTATACAATAATGATGGACCACTAATGTAAATGAAAAATTCGCAATGACATCATTGAGGACAGGGTTTCACCATAAGCTTTTTGTATCCAAGGCAATCATAAGAACCACCTACCAGGATGGAAACAGATTCAACTGGCCACAATCAGCAAGTGACCTATTTTACTTAAGGAGAGAAATCACTGTATCATGGGAGTAACACGTGATAGAATTCAGTAGTTGCAATTTTAGAATCCTTCTTAGCACTGTAGTTCTCCATTTAGAGCCAGGCAACCTTGTAGAAAACAATGAAGAATTCCATGTAAATCCTTGTTATTAGAGCTACTTTTATTTTAATACTCATGCTTTCATCCATTTCATTTGCATAGTTGACTATTTCCAAAAAGATTTTGTTAATACAAAATGTAATTAAAATTTCGGTACAACATGCATTAACTTACTTTTGCACAAATGAGAACACAGCCTGCCTTAAAATCTTGATCATTATTAGCATTGATGGAAAAGAAGAAAATATGGTAAAAGGGAARAAAAAACAGTCAAGAAATTCGTGGTGAGAATATAAGTGTGAAACTGGTAGGTGCATCCTAATTATATTTTGCAGTAGCATGATATTTAAACTGAGCTTTACTGTTTAAAATTCTCAGATGCAGATCGACATTGTGAAGTTGCTGGAAACCCTCTGAAGATCAAAAGCACCAGAAAACCACTGTCATGTATCATTGGGTATTTAGGTGGGTATCTGCCTTCAGAGAAAAAATAAGTCAAGTTAATGTTCACTATTAATGATATTTTAAAAATCATACATGCATAGAATGAAAGATTTATGCTTTTATTAACAAGAGAACTATTAAGATAAATTAATAAAAATTCTGGTGGGCTACTGTAAATGATTGCAAAACTGCATGATGATCTTGAAGACTGTAGTCAGAAAGATTTCTGATACTGGGTTAAAATGACAGACTGCAACCTACTGTAATTTAGAATGTGAAAAAGGATCTGTTAGTCTACATAGAAWACACTTGAAGAGCAGATATTCAGTATACTCAGTGCTGCTGTACATCTGTACCCCTTGAATCCACTTGTAATACTCCCATGCACTTAAAAGGAGCAGACTTTGGCCACATTGGATGCTGATACTCTTTTAATTTGGTGGCATTTTTTAAAAAAAGATGTGATGAAATTYTGAGATACTGAGATCATAGCCGAGAGGACAAGAAACTCACACGATAGTGGAAAAAAGGGCTTAAAGGAAAGTCTAGTAATTTGATTCATTACTAAAAAATCCAAAATAGTCCTCTTTGTAAGGAACCACTCCAGACTATTAAATATTTACATAATCACATAAGAGATGCAATACCTCATAGGCTTGTCATTAATCTTTAAATTAATATAGAAATCAATACTTYATTCAGAGAAGCAGTGAATAAATCTACAGCATATTAATCTCATTTCACAGAATTATAGCTGAGGGTAGACCTCAGTCCAGGTGTTTCRCTCAAAATTTCAATCAACAGGAGTTCATTTGTACTAAAACAAAGTAAACAATAACAATCTCTTGAATTGCTAAAATAGAARTTAATGTAGATATAACTGCTCTTCCAGGATATCACATTTAACAAAATCTAAGTTTCAGAAAACTGGATAAGGAAGAATTAATATTCATTCTGGCTGAGTTTTGATTCGTCCTACCCCGAAGTTTAAGAAAAAAGAGCTAGTGGAACTGTAGGTGCTCCAGCTGTTTGCATTGTAATAGCCATCAGTCGCATGAACGGAGAAGGGGCTGGTTTGGTTTACTTGATGCAGCTCTGGTTGTGAGATAAGGCACTCCGGCAGAAGATGGTTGGTCTGGCTGATGGGTAGTCAAAAGCAGAAACAACAGCACGTGCATCTTGGAAGATGCTGTGTGTCTTTAGTACCTCGTGGTTTAGTCTGTGAAAGGTCATCTTGGTAACTCGGGGAGAACGTATCCGTAGGTTTAGTAGCAGTAAATGGATGAACAGTGTCAGATAGCACTATGTGTCCCTAGGTGAGGGTTTTGTAAGAGGATTAACCGTGCTAAAACATACCAGGTATCTGCAGAGTCAGCCTAGCGTTTGATTTTACGGCAAGTGAAGGTATCTCACTACAGTTTGAAGGTAAATAATATGTGCTACACAGATACGGTCCATGGATATGCATATAAATTAGCTGCATAAAGATTGCTAGGAAATGGTTTTTAGTTTCCTCATCCCAACATATTACAGTAAATAAGTAGTGCTTACCTTATTTTCCTCTTAAATATCTTATTAGATATCAAGTCATAGCTTGAGCATGAAGTTTTTCTTTTCTTTTTAAAATACCTTTCATGCCATTCCCATAAGTACTTGCTGGAATATAGTTAGTTATTTCTCACAGGGTACTACCGTTTTCAGTCCCAGTGGTAAGGCAGATGGGATTCAACTTTCAGCACTCTCTGGGTCATCATTTCCCTTCATCCCTGTTCTGCTGCTTAGCTGCCCGTTCCACRGGTGAGGTAGATTAAGCGTTAAAAGTAGGCACTGTCCTGGAGAGCTAGAGCTAATCTTCTGTAATGACTTTGGTCTTCCCTATGCTTACTAAACAACCCCCCTAAGGTGAACCACTGCCTACTTGAATGCCCTATCTTAGCTCTTAGTTAGGAGGAAACCAGGCAAATGTTTCCAGCTGAGATACATGATGCAGCTGTGTAAACACCTCTAGAATTCAGGCTGCTTATTTAGGTGGCTCAGTGGTACCCTTTGGCTCTCCCTTGTTTGCTTTGGGTATTTTTTTTTTTTTTTTAACCTTAATGACATTAGTGGAAATGGAAGAAGAGTTCAGAGTTGTTACGACTGTTAATTACATGAGGCTGCAACCTGGGCTTATAATATAAATGTGCTTCAAGTATTGTTTTTTCTTAATGTATTTTTTATTTTGAATTCAGAAAAGATCATATAATGTGAATCTGGTTGACTGGTTATTTGTTGCATAGGTAAAGGGGTCATTTGGGTTATTCAGATGCTATTTTTAGTTTTTGGAGTTAGCAGAAGCTGCAAGTGGCTAGGAAGATTTCAATGAAGAAAAGTACCAGGCAATAGAATGAGCAGCGTGAATAAAAGAATCCCTAATTCTATTATTCCATAATATAGTAATATAATGGGATAATATGATTCATGCAAAAGATCTGAAATACCTAATTTACCTCTCCCAGATGTGAAAGGTTAGTTAGTTAAGAAGGGGCTGTAAACCGTGCAAATATTTGAAGCGAGCCTATAGGTAGAGGATGAGAGCGTATGGTGTGAAGACCCCAAAGTAAGAGGCTCCCAAAGGACTCGATCAGCTGAGAAGTGGTCCTGGCTGTTTAATTAAGCTCCTCTACAGAACTGAAAGGAGAGGGTGAGCCTGGCTCCTGCTACTTTCCTCTACTGCAGAAGGAGAAAGGAGAGCCTTTGTGGAAAACTGAGGATTAGTGACCTCCAGACTGAAGAAATGTCAAAGGAAGGAAATGCCTYCTTCCTTGACTGTTAGCTGTTCTGGAAAATACAAGATTCTTTCTCCTGTGCTCTGCAAACAGATGGGATTTACAAGTTACTGTCTGTTGACCTAGTGCTGGGATTATTGTGGTTGCTGCTGGAGCTCTTTGGCAAATAAGGTAATATTTATGTGATGTTAGTCCTGAAAATTAATTTTTTCTTTCAGAGGATTGATAAAGATTGTGTAGTGAGCATTTTAGGATCCAGATTCCACTCATCTTCAGGAAATGGTGCGAACCTTTCTGTTGATTGCTAATGGAAAACGTTAAACTGAAATAGTCTTCCTAACATTAAACACACCTCCATTCCTGTTTTAGTAAAGAACCAAAATAGACTTGTTTTTTACAGCATGAGAAGTGGGAGATGCCATGAAATTGGGAGCTTGATGATCCTTGCCTTTTTTATATGAAAAGCAGATGAATACTACAATGAATAGCAGTCGAAAGCTCTGAATTAAATAAGTGGAGGGTAGATCAGCCTAATCAAAGCAGCCTTTACACCCCAAGCCTGCCAAGTACTGTCTTGAAGCAGTTACCAGCTCCCTCATTTTACATTATTCCAATTTCTATTAACAATTTATAGGTGCATTACACTACACCTTTTTAATCTTTTTAATCTGACTCTCCTGAAACATCTTGAATGAGGATATTTGCACTCTGGGTGTGATTACATGGGCTGACCAACCCATTGATTAGCAGCTAAGGAAAATCTTTTCAAAAGTGAAAGCCGCTGATGTTATCTCTTCCTGGCATGCTGTTCCCAGCATGTTGTCTGGCCATATCATTGCAGCACTTCTATTTATTTGGGTATTGATGAAACTGTTCAGTTATCCTGCCTTTCTATTTATGTCATATGAAGGGGTTATAGCGACTCTAACACTGTGTCCACAAACTTCCCTGCAACCAGCTACCTGCTCTGAAGTGCATTGGGCAAATGAGTTTAACTGCCTCTTACTTAGTTTCTGGCACCAACTCTAGAATAATCCTGCTGAATGAACTGTATTAGAGACTCTGGGCTATTTGAAACTCTGTAATAATGATTCTGTATTAGAGCCTGTCAGCACAGGGGGAATCCAGTACAATCCTAATGGGTTTTCTTGGTGTTCCTGACACAGATCCTGCTACTCTGCAGTTCTGGAGTAGTTTCAGCTTCAGACGCCTGTACTAGCTTGCTCCCTGGCCATTGCATCTAATCACTTATGTTTGGGAAGATCCCATAAAGATCCTATTGTGATAGAAAATACTAAATAACTTTAGATATTAAGGTGATTTCACTATAATAAAATGCTTTTATCTGCTTGTTTAAGATCTATAAGGCCCAAAACAAAACTCAAAAGGCTTGAAAAATGTCAATACAGAACTCTTCCAGATTTGCTGAGATACTGTCTCTTCACCTGTGAAGGTTCACCCTTACACATCCACACCGTAACAGTGAAGTGAGCAATCCAATTTTCTCATTTGGAAGAGCCACAGTTACAGAGGCTCATGTTTGAATTGTTAAATCATTATTCACGGTCCTGTAACACACTCCTGCTGAAGAAGCTGACTTTCATTTCACTAGAAATGAAGCAGAAATGAATGGAAAAATACTAACTTTTTACAGATCAGATATGTACAGTCTTTCTCTTCTTTTGTTTTAAACAGAGATTCATCCTGCGGTGAAACCTAATGTAATCAGGTCAACTGCAAGCCTTCAAAGTCCAAGTGCAAAGCGACTGCTTGCACCATCTAATCACTCTTCATTAAGTATTTTGGGAAAAAGAAACTACACTCATCATAATGGCCTTGATGGTATGTAATTTGAACATAAAAGAAATATTCTTTGAGTCTCTGAATTACAAAACTCCTTTCTGTGGACCTGAAATGACAAAGTTTTGTGACCTTTCTGTAGGAAATACATTTTTTAGAAATTACATTCAATAAAGGGGTATAGGCCTCTAAGAAACAAATGCAACATGAAATTGTGCCAAAAATTTAATGCTATAAAAAGTATATCTGTAGAACTGGTTTATTTCCTACTGTAAAATTTTTAAAACCCATTGAAAATTGTAGAGCTATTTCATTCACAGTTGTACTGTGATTACAGTTTGGAGAAACATGCTTGTAACGACAGAAATGTAAGATATGATTAGTACATTCATAGCATGGATTCTTGATGCAATGAGTGGTGGTGCATATTCATTGAATATGGTTATATTAAGATCATCTCTTATGAAAACTATTTTTTGCTGTTTTTCTGAGTAATCTTCCCTCTCAATAATAAAGGACAAAAAAGAGAATTTAGCGAAGGGAGATGCAGTGTATGCTTTTTTTTGACACATCACATTGCATTTTTATTTGAGGAAATATTCTGCAAGGATATACAAGACCTTATGAATTATGCTACGCTAAATYATTTTATACACAGCTAAATAGCTAAATAATTGACCCGCTGGTTTACAACCAATCTCTTTGCTAGTATATGAATTCAATATGTGGCTTAAACTAGATTCTCAAAACTGTAATTGGTAATAGAGGGAAAAAAAGCTGTTGGCATTTTGCATCCYCAGACAGAAGTCACAGATTTGATTAAAAAAGAAAGAAGCAGTTACAAGAGCCAGGACTGATGGAAAATAGGAGCTCCTTAGACCGTCTCTATATTTGTGCCACTTGCAGAGGAGGAAGCAAAAAAAAAAGTGTCACAGAGATACGGGGGAGGCTTCCTGTACGCTCCAGAGGTGTTTGATAATCCTGGTACCCAGCCACTGTGTTAGTGGGTCTTTGGGAAGAWTAGATAGGAAGCTGTGCCAAAAATGATGGAAATTTAGTGAGTAACACTGAAGTTTCTCAAGTCATCTGTATTTTGTATTCTGGAAAGTGACKGTGTACTATGGAAATTTTTTGGCATTACCTCCAGCGAGAAAAGTTTTTAACTGGAAGTGTAAGCAATTTCACTTCATGTACGAATAGGAAGAGAATCCAGCAAGATTTCGTCAATATGCACTGGAGAGAAATGCWCTGCATTTCCTGAAGTATCTTTTGGGGAGTTTTAACTTCTGTAAGCAATCAGCTTATTTGTTCTGTAATTCAGTATGGTTATTGAGACTAGACCGTGAATTTAGGGTCTGAAATAGACTGTTCAAGACATGATGTGTACAAAAGAGATAACTGTCTGTTTTAATGTTT
>NW_028186579.1:2028416-2073638 GCF_003343005.1 Rhea americana
TTTTAGCAAATTAATAGAAATAGTCTTCCAAATATAGAAAAACTTAGTGAGTTCTCTGATAATTATCAGGCTTCCCTGTCGCAATCAGCATTATTTGTACCTTACAGTGAAAATGTTTGCTGTACTTTTAACAATACCTTTAAGTCACGAAATGGTGAGTCCGTAGATGCAGGGGAGAGGACCGCCTGGACCGCTGTGCAGYGTGCGCACAGCAGTTGCACAGTAGGCAGGTAGCGTGCGTGGCAGCGCAAGCGCGTTCCTCGGACCGAGGTGACAGGGCCAGGATGACAGCCATGTGGCTGTTGTTTGGACAAAAAGTGACTCTGTTAATAGCTATAGCCTTAAGTACAGAGCATTTCACAGACCTGAAGTTTCACTGTGCAGTTCCATAGTGATGATCTGGTAGTTAATGCATGAGATTATGAATTCAGGCTTTTTTTTTTTTTTTCCCCTCCTCTCTAACGTTGACCATTAGACTAGACTGTCTGATCTTTGAGGGATGAATGACTCCATCTGGAAATAAATATGATGTTACTTTTCTGCTGCAGAGAAAGTTGTAGCAATAGGTTCAAAGTAAACTTAGTTGTTATAATAATGTCTGTATGTGAGGATGTATGCCTGGAAGTTTTTAAAATTTTTGCTCTATTTAGCAAGAATATTAATTTCAAAGTAAACAGTTTATAAAACCAGTCAGTAGACACACTGATCAGTTTGCATATGATAGCTAATTGTGTTAAGGCAATTTGCACAAAATAACATCTGATCTGAAAAATTCATATTGGGCTCTGGAAGTTGTTGCTTTAGTAAACAGCTATTATTTCTGCTACTCTGTTTTCTGTGAAAACATAACTTTTAGGAAAGTATAAATCCCTGGAAATCTTTAAGAAATATTTTACTAGTGTAAAGATGGCTATTTTGGTTCTTGACATAGCCCCGCTTTAATTAAAAGCCTGCGAAGTGTAGTCGATGCAAACTGCAAGATAATTCCTGGAATACTGGATGTCATACAAAAGTGATAAGGAAAATTCAAAGGAATAGTTTCCAAGAGAGACCAGGCATTTTAAAGAGCTGGCTGGAGGTAATTCCCTAAGCAATGCARTGTGAAACTTATTAAACTGATAGCTGTGATAACCTTTCTTTTCTGTGCTTCTAGATTTCCTACCACTTTGTAGTATGAGGGGGAGATCAATGATGTGAAGAAATAGCTTAATCAGTAGTATCACTGTATACTGTTGAATGAAGTCCTTTATAGCACTTGAAGGTGTTACTRGTATTTTTCTTGCTTCTTCAACCTCCCAGTAAAAGAATTGCAGTAGGTGAAGCACAAGCCCAGTGGGAACCTGGGAGACCCTCTCTCCCTGAAGGGCGTTTCCTCACTGTTAAATAATTAAGTACGGGTTTCATCTTCTAAAACAATTGTTCTTATTGGACTAAGTCAGAGATGTTTAAGAAATATCAAACTTTTAAAGTTACTGACCAAAGCTTATCCTTTTGATGAGCTATCTTTGAGTTTTGGTGACAGATGTACTTCCCATAAAGCGAACTGCACTATTGTCTTCTGCCACTTGTCAACCTTCGCCATAATTTTTATTTCAGATCAACCCTGGCTGTAGTCACTTTGATATCTCAATTTCCATTTTTCAGTATTGGCACAATACTAGTTGTCATCCCCTTTGCCATTTTCTTTCCTTTTCCATTGCTTAATCCTCCTCCCAGGAAATAAATGCAAAAGAAATAAAATGCAAAAGAAAACCAGACTCTCAAAAACCATTAAACCAGTAGTGGTGATACTCAGCAGCACAAGTCCTCTGTTACTTTTGACTTTAAAGTATTTACTTTTAGTAGCTACTACTTAATTATTTCTCTAGTTATTGGTAAATATAAAATAATTTTTTGGGCTATAATATATTCAGCTTCTTTTCAAGGCAGAACAACAACTGAGCGACCAGAGCAACTTGGGAAATAGTGGTTTCTGTGTAATTGCACTCATAGCAATGTATTATTTGTGCWATGAAAGGTTCCTCTCCCCTCATTCCCTCTCTGGTTTTTATGTTACTATAAATATACTAAAAAGCTTCTTTGTTACCAAAATACTGTTGGTTGTTCCTGGTTTTATTGCATTGTACCAATTAAGAGTACCCAGAAAGCCTACTGTGAGGATGATCTATTCTGACTTTCAACTCATGCTTTGATGAAATGAGCAAACAAAAATGAGCACACTGGACTTGCATTAAGGCTTATCTCTTGCTATTTTCATAATCTTAATGTTATTGACACAGAAGTGTCTGCATGTTCAGCTTTGCTTTTTTTTCTCAATAGTATTAGAAATTTATTTTGAAGAAGCCATAGAAATATGTTTGTTTAAGATATAGAGTAATGTAGGGCATTCGAGTAAACAGCACTTAGTCTTCTGTAAATATATATCTRGATTGGCATATTTAAAGGCAGTCTCGTTAGCAAAATAATAAGCAGTGGCTCAGAAATAGTACAACGTAATATGGCAGTGCTACTTCTTTATGTTTCTATGGGTGGTAAAAGATTAAGAGAAGTATCATTAGTATTTGGCTTAATGCTTTTAAAGAATACTGTGCTTAGGTAAGATCAAGGCATTTCTTGAAGAAGTCTTCTGCTGGCTTGAATCTTGATTTTTTCCAGTGCGGTGCACGTTTCCCTCTCGTGTCCAGCGGAGGTGCCTCTAGCTGAAGTCTGGTGCAACTCACAGGGGTGTCTGTCATCCCTAACTGCTGTTGCCTGACCTTTGAGAGTGCTAAGAAGGGAGTTYATTCCTTTCTTTTGAGAAACAGTGGGTTTGTGCCGTGATCTCTTGCAGTTAACAGATCTGGGAATACCAACCAGCGATGGCTGAGAGGTGCAGTTCTAGCTGCGTGCGTGTTCCCTGTGTGAGGCATAGACCTGGACAAAATGCAGCTGCACTGCCACAAGCTGCACTGCTTAACCAACGTATCTTGTAACTATTATTCTGGGACGTTGGTGTTTGCTGGAGAAAGACTGAGCCAAGGCTATTTCCCTCCTCACAGGTAGAAAATGTAATTGTTTGTATCATTTCTGGTCAAAGAAGACTTTTTAGAAAAGTGTTTTTCTCCTATTTTCAAATAATAGCAAATCTTGCGTTCTGTATGGTAGAATGAGAAATGCCAGAAAGCTCTCTTCCATCTGGAAAAGATTACAATATTTAGGGTGAGTCTTCTTGTAATATGCGTGCTAATGCTTTTAACCACTCTGAGATAGAGTTTCCRTGCTGCTGAAAATACTTGAGTCAACACGAGGTTATTTAAATGGYTCTCCGTAGTGAAGACAGTCTCTTTCAGAAGTGAAAGTTCTGTCTTCAGAAAATCACAGCGTGGCAGAATGCTACATTTRTTTTATGACTGGAGTGGATGATAAGAGAATCCAGGTATAACTATAGAGTACTTTGTAGAAATTTTGAATGAGATCTTTTACTTTACAGTATCTGAAACTATTCTGAACAGCTGCTTTTACCCACAAGTTTCTTAGCTGTAGGCAAAAGTACATCCAAGTAGTTCAGTTTCGTGTCAAACTATTGCTTTGGTAGGATGACTAATGGTAATTTTCTCTAAAATATCTGGAAAGATAAGTAAAGGTATTTCTCATGAGTATAATCTCTATCTGCTGGCAGACATTTTCTTACTTTTATATGCATCAGAGCCAAAATATCCCCAGGAAGCCCAGGATATTTATGTCACTAATAAAGTACAGAAATCATTCTGTGTTTGATGATACCATTTTCTGTGGATGCAGAAATAGGGAAACCAGTTGTTCAAAACTGAAGAGACTGTAACCAACAGTCCTGATGCCCAAACAGTCAAATTTCAATTCCTCAGGGAATCAAATATTGATGTATGCAGCTGTATCTAAGAACGAGACAGCAATTTTTGGTTCATTTGCCTAGGAACCAGCACATCTCTTAACACAGCAAGATGAAAAATTGCATGAGCAATAGGCAAAGCAAGAAAGACCTCAAAAAATGTAGTTCCTCTCTTCGATACTGTTTTGGTCAGTCTCTCTTTTCTTCTCTCTCTACTTATAAGTGTTAGTATTGGTTGCTGAAGAGATGAGTAAGGAAGAAACGCTTATGTGCAACTTCCATCAGTCCTGTGGRAAATTTGGGACTCTTCCTTGTCAAACACAGGAAAATGTAAGCAGTCTAACTGACAAGCAGTGAGGCTGGAAACTCTCTTGCCCAAAATTTTCTAGAGGGAAAAACAGTTCTAGTAAGTTCATCATAACTCGTTTCACGTAACCCTATGTGAAAGTATGTTAGAAGGAAGGAGTATGTTAGAAGGACGATAAATCTCATTTTATGTACCAGCAATTTATAGCTGAAAGAGAGGTAATGAGGTGTGATAAGTAAGTGAATCTACTTCTGCCATTTCTTTCATGCTGAAACTTAAGGTGTGATTGATGTTGACTTGCGTAACACTTCCTAAAAGTGAAACAAAACCTAGGTATCGTTGCTCTTCAGCCAGTTCCTTCACTGAAAGTTGCTTTGGACATTTATGTTCTGACTTTAATCTTTGGTTTAGCCAGCAAATGTTCTGAAATATTTTGCTAAAGATCTGCTTTTCTGGAACGTGTATGTTGATGTCAAGGGAAATCTGACCATGGAGTGGGGGAGTAGGTCTGTCTGGAGGCACTGATGTTGCTGTTATGTTTTGGTCAAATTCACTGAGAAAGCAGAGGCCTATGAAAAGGCTAGTTATAGCTCTTGGGTTTTTTTTCCTAACATGTATGACTCAAAACTTGTATTTTTATGATCATATGAAATACTTAATGGTAGGAGCCATGTCATGCATAGATCTATACCAAGTCATTAAAACTTCGCCCTGAAGAGATGAACATGAAAACCTTTTTACTGCTGATTTCTTTTAAGTTGAACTTGCATAAGAGCAGCCAATATCTATACATTTTCAGTGTTGAATTGGAAGCAATCATTTTAAATATTTAGTAAAAAAATAAAACCCTCTAAAGCTTTTATTTCCATGCTCAGTGTATTCAGTTGTTTTTGCAGATGTATAAATGATGATGCTAGATGTGAAGAACTAATGTTAACTTGCAGGCCCAGATTATGTACCTGGAAATTTATGCGATCCTTAATTACCCCTAAGGTTTAAGTGCTAATATTGGCTATCATGTAGATCTAAGATGCCCCGGGAACATGGCAATTCTGCTTGTCTGACTACATCTCATGTCTGCATTTCTTAAGCTAATCTTTTTGCTGGCTAAATTTTTACATGATAAAATAATGCTTTTCCCTTCAGTTCATTTACATTGAGTTGATGATCTCCCCCTCTCCACCTCTGTCTGCATTCCTCCAACCCCAGTGATATAAGTAGTGTTACGACTTCATATGAAAAAATAATCAACAAGGAAGAAAATCTTTTAATATGTGTCCTTTTTAATAAGATCAAAAAAACAGCTTCATTGTCATTGCCTGAGAAATAAGAGATTTTCTTTTCCTGGAATTTCTTATTGGGATAATGATGTTTTAAAATTGAGAACGTTGTTTACTGTCTTGCAATGATAAATGTGTGGTCATCATTTGCCTATGTTGATTTCACATTATAATTACTCACACAGATTAGATGTTTTGATCACAAATAAAAGAGCAGTCTTCTGTTTCGTGTCTGAAGACTGCTGAAAATGCAGAGTATTCTCTCAGTAGGTAAAGGTGAGCAGCATCTGTGTCCTTTTTTCTTTCTTCCTTTTTTTTTTTTTTTTTTTTAACGAATTTGGGCATAGGAGGACTTGAGACAAGAGCAGTCCTGTAAATGGATGTTTCCATGAGTTCCTGTGAGAAACAACTGTTCCTAAGCACTAGCACAGCACATCACTGTGCTCTGTGTATATGTGTTTTTTAATAGAGACGGTGATTGCTTTTTTCTGCCAAAGTCAGGACACAATCTCCATATGACCGTACTTTTCAGGCTTACAGTATTTTCTGAAAAACGAGTTATTTCCAAGGGTGAAAGAATACTAGCAATTGAATATATTTYCCCCCCTTTCTTTCAGAAATGTATCTGTGGATTTGAGGCACATTCTGCCTACATCTGATTCAGAAAGCCACAAAATTAGAATCATATTCGTGCTTTGATACACCACTTGGTGTGTGTCATACGTCACTTCTCTTTTGCTGTACTGGAGAAATGAATGCTTATGAAAAGAAAACAGCATTGTATCTCTGTATTCACAAGTGCAACTCACGCTTCTGGTAGCCCTCCCCAAACTGGTAGGTGGAGGGCATGGGAAGAGCTGCTGGAGTAGAAGGAGCAAGCTGTCCTCACCGATGGAGGAAAGGGAACTTTGTGGTGAACTCCCCCTTACGCGCAGGCATGAAATTATGGCAACAGTGTCTTTTATAATTGGCAAAATAAATCAGCTCTTAAAACAGTAAACAATAAGATGAACACTGTAATCAAATTATTATACAAAGCACACTGCAGATAACCAGAACCTAATTCCTGGAATCATTACTTTCCCCTGGTATTATTTTAAAGAATTACAAGTTGCAGAAAGAGAATATTGTCTGTTGGATAATAAGGTTAGTAGCATATTATCTCATGAATTACATGTTCTGGATTCGAGATCTGGAGTTCGTTCTTAAAGTGCTTCCTTGTGTGATTACTGTCAACTGAACTGATTATTTTTTCTAAGCTATAATTGCTGAGAAATATCTCTTAACAATTTCATTACGTAATATAATATGGAAGCCACCTTCAAAAGCTACGTAAGCACTGTAACTGAGAAGGTCCAGCATCTGGGAAAATGCTTGGAGAGAATTTGTATGTTTTCGTACTTTTTTGCCTTTCTTCTCTGCAACTTGTTTCTTCAGTGTTTCAGATTTAAATCTTGGGGAGACTAAGGGTCTTTCCCAAATAAAGTCAAACTCATTCTTAATATAAGATTATTTTATTTATTTATTTTTTAATAATACTTTTGAAATAACACTTAAGGTCACTTGTCCCATTGCTACAAACTGGTAGGAAAAAGTAAATAAGTTTTTTTTTTTTTTTTTTTTTTTTTAATAAATATTCACAACCCAGAGCATAAATAATGAAAGTGTCTTCCTTTCTCGACTTGTTTTGTAAATTGGTCCTTCCTGGATGAAAAGGTCCTTTATAGACTCATTCACCATGATGAGCTGCAAATGTTACTAAGATTAAAGACCTCGATTTCATGGCTGTCTTTGTTTTTCATATGTCTAAATGACATTATCTTCAAGCTCATTTATTCTAGAAGGTTTAGAAAAGAGCAGCTTTCACCCAGTAATATAACTGGTGACCTTGCTCATACAAAAGAGAAAGAGGAATACCAGATAAGAAATTTTTCTATCAACAGGATGGCTGAGAAGATAACACAAGTAAAGCAAATATATGAACAGCTGAAATAGGATTTAAATGTTATTAAGGAGGTGGGTTCTGTGCTGGTTTGAAGAACTCTTTAGGAATGAAAAAAATATGCCAGAGTGAATAGTATGTCAAGTTGGAATAATTCTGTAGCTGGTGCCATCCCTTAGCAGTGGGGTGTTTCTGATTTAGCCTTAAATAATTTTATACTTTGAAGTTTGACAGTCTCCTAGTGCCTGTATATAGGAAAAAACAATTTATTGGTCAGTGTAGTCTGTAAAGCAACTTTTTGATGAGAGGGGATTTCATTATACAGTTTACTTAATTCTTCTTGTGAGGTCAAAGAAACATCTCATAGAAAGAGCATTTGAGAACATTAGGCAGATTCTGACATTSATGCATCAATTACTCCAAGATACTGAGCTTCTAAACATCTTGGCAGTACTGAAGATGCGTTTGCTGTAACTTAACATCAGATAACCAACACCTCTTGTTAGTGATATTGTCTAACTATCTGTGTCTGGAGTAATCCATATCACTAGCACTTCATCAGCCGTAAAGAGAGAACAGTTTTGTAGTCTGGTACTGAGTTAATGGCTGTTGGCATTGCATTAAGAGTGTCTGTAAAATATTTCTGAAAATATGTTATATTTGGCAATATTCAGGTACGTTCTGTTTGGTGTTCTAGTCCTCAGTTCCACCAAAATAGACGGTCCACCTTTCACTCGGTTGTCTGTGGAACTGATTATTTTGGGGCATCAGTATTACAATCTTGGCTAAGCATGGTTTTATAGTTTTGGCATATAAATCTATGCCAAATGCATAGCACCTCTGAATAAGAGTGGAGAAATTATTACTGTAGCATCAGAGTATAAAAAGTGTGACTTTTTTTTTTTGGTTTCCTCTTTTGGGGATGATTGGAAGTGCTCTGTAAGGTGTCGTCTGTATATTTCAAAGGAGGAGAAAACATTTTTTCTGCTATTTGTTTAACTTGATATTCTGCTTGATTTGAGGACCTCTTAGGAAATGCAGTTGTGCTATTGGAGTTAGGTTTTTTTCTGGGTAGGTGTGCTTGTAAAAGGAATGAATCCTTGTCTCAAGAGTTACTTACATGGGTATATTTCCATGAATGCAGTCTCCAGGCTTTCTCGGAAACTTTCAGGCCCTGAATGTTTGTTGACTAAGATGTCAAAACAATACATAAAGTTATAGTAATAAAAATATATTTGAAGATACAAATTGAGCAGACAGTAGTGTTCTTCCCTCTACTGTGCTCTTCTCTTCACTGATAAACAGAGCAAAATTGAAATAGATTCAGGTAGCAGGAAAGAGGTGGTAGGTTGGCATAGTATTTTATTATTACATTGCCAGTTTACATTTTGCCTGGATGAATGGTGAACAAAATGTGTTTCTATGTATGCTTATTTTTGTGGGGAAAACAAGGGCATGAGAAGCTCACAACTAAAAGATCAGTGGCTATAGGTAAGTTTTTACATTACAGAGCCTTTCTCAATGGAAGTTATTGATGCCTGTCTTGATTTCTGATGAGATTTTGTTAAAGATGAAGACTTTTGAAAGTATACATGCAAACTAGATACTGGAGTCATTGCTAAATGTGGGACTGATGTTTCTAAGTAGCGTGGGATGCTTGAAATGGCTTGCCTTTGTTTCTCTCTGTGGTTGAACTCTACCTTCAGACCTGTAAGGATGGCCCATCAAAATGTTGTAGAATAAAAGAAAGTGCCACCAGCACCCGTTTGGTAGCRTGATTACCATCCTTCAGGATGAGATGTGCAGCTCTTCTGTCTCATATCCTTTTGGTCTCTTCAATGCAATTCTTAAAGAATACTCCACATTTGTTGTTATAGTTATATGCCAGTTGGGATCCCAGTAGGGATTACCGTCTGGAACTGGAGTAATAATAAACTATTTGTAATTGTTGTACTTGTATCTCAGTTGCAGARGGGAGACTTGGCTGATTTAGCCCTTGCACAACTGTGTGTTTTCCTCAGAACTGCATGTAGTGTTACTACATGTTACTACGTGTCAGTTCCTTAAGACCTCTGTGAACTACAGCTGATAACATTTTACCAGAAWTTTCAAACAGGTCTATGAGATTGATGGTATCATCTTACATTTTATGGATCAGCAGCAAATTTTCTTCCTTTTATTTTTATTTTTTTTAACTAGATAAGAGAGTGTTTAGTTAATTAAATTATACTGCTTCAAAAACAAAGAACACAGTTGTAATGTGACAAATGTACTGTTTTAAAGCCRGAGGGGAGTCATCATCTGTCCTGGAAAATAAAATCAAATTTCTAATTTAATTTAAACTGCAGGATGAAATCAATGGTAGCTATTGGCCTGGTCATAATTTCTCTGCAGTTTTATATAAATACATAAATTCAGTTGACTGGCTCCTAATTTCTGTCCTCATAAAGGACAGTATAATTAAGATTTCTGAATGTTATACTTTTCAGCCTACTATGTCAATTCAAAAATGAGAAGCCATTTCAGAACTCTCAGAAAAAGGCTGCCTAGTTTCATACAGCTTTTTTAAATGAGACTTATGGAATTATGCCAGTATTGTTTGTACTTTTTTCAGGAGAGCTAATCATTATCCATGTTAAGTGATGCCACCTGTTAAAAGCAAAATGATAAAGCCCACTGCTTGAAACATGAAATACGAATTAGTTCCATTTCTTTGTTTCAGAAATATTTCTGCCGAGGAGGATAATTAAGCAAGGAAAATGAGTGCATTTAAGAGTATACTATGTCTGGCTCATATTTTCAGGATCACTGATGAGTCTCATGTTCATTTCATGAAAAGTCTGTCCCATCTGTGCAGTTCTGATCTACTCATTGTTGTCACTGAGCACTAACATCTTAGCCTGCAGACTGAGCCTAAGAAAATAGGGTTTTTAAGGATAAAGACAATACTCTAATGCACTGTGRTTCTTTTGTTTTTCAGAATCCTCCAGCCATACAACAAGAACAATAATGGTAAGTATAGAGGAGTTACAGGTATAGAGCTATCTGTAGATACGATACTTTCTTGAAAACGAAGTGCACACTGCAGTATTCAATGTTGTTGTACAATATGGTTCCACTGTGGAGACCGAATGAGTCTGTCTGCCASCACAATTCAGGGAGAACCTTGGGGAAAAATCGTGAGGTTGAATAACTTAAGAAATCATAGTGCTGTTGGTTTGAGCACATGAATATCAGTTACAGGCCTGCTATTGGGTGCTTCAATGATTTTGGTTATATTAAATGAAGGTTGATAAAATCTCTTGCATTTTATGTGTATCACATCTTTCAGAGCATTGTTAGAGTTCAAAACATACACTGAGTAATTTCTTGTGTCAAAATCCTGTAGGGATGGTTTCTAAATTTATTTTCAGTTTAATAATTCGGGTTTCAGAAGCAGAGAAATATTAAAAGATAGATACATCTTCAAAAATGAGATAAAAAAAAGTTTTCTCTACATAAAAATGTGATGGCTTTAGAGTCTCTCTTGGGTTTTTGTAGGGTGAGAAATTATGTCATTCTCTTTCTGTTTCAAACTCGTGTTAGAAGCCAAACTAAAATTCACATAAGGAAAACCTCTTTCTGGTTAGGAATGATTTGTGCCTGTCTTGTGGAGATTTGGGAGGAGGCGCATCCACTTCTGGAAAAAAGACCAATTTTTGAAGCAGATTTTGGAATTCCACAATAAAACCCAGCAGCACATGACTTGGCTAGAGTCTGTTTTTGTTTTCATTTCTGTAGATATCAGGGTATCCTTCAAATTTATGACCTCTTTTGCATGCATAGTATTTGTGGGACGTGTAAATTCCCACACAGGAACTTGATTCAACTAGGAGGAAAGGGTAAATATATTTAATTCATCATCAATATTTATTAATAATCCAGTGCAAATGGATAATAAATTTTTAAGGATCATAGATCACAAAATTTCAAAGCAGTGGAGACATGGCAGAAAAAAAGTGATTTTTTTTTTTCTTACTGAATATGATGTAATCCTTGTTCACCATGATTTTGGTTTAAATTATACTATTTCAGAATAAGATACTTAGGGTAATTCCACTATATTTCTATCCTATAAAATTTTGAAAGGGATTAAAACTTATTTTTCAATATTTTCTCAATTCTGCATTGATGTCAGGAAGAGAGCTAGAGTTTAATGCTGAACTGATGAAAAGTTGACTCTTCAGTTTTCTTTCCTATTAATTTTACTATAAAGAAAAAATCCTACATGAGTCTTCAGTATAACTCCCATTTTGACAGTCTGTCTTTTCCACTAATGTATCTAAATATCTGTAAAACTGATGCAGAGAAATGTTTTCCCTTCCCAACACCCCCATACARGTGTATCGCCACACCAAAGTGTCAAAATTTGAAGAGGTGAGAAAGGTTTTTAAATAACTCGAGTTTTTGAGGTTCTTTAGTTGCGAGCCCTTCCAGACCTCTCTGCTGACGGCTCATGGGGAAATGAGGCTGCTTGTGCTCATGTTCTGCAGTCAAAGCAAAATGCAATCATTGTCTTTGCATTCAAGTAAATGAAAATACAATTAAAAACAAGTGTGCTACTAAGATGGTGTGAACATGTCCAGTCCTCCCTGCAATCAAAACATGATTGAATGTGTAATGGAAAATTTCCTACTCATTTGTGAGTAGGGAGATTACATCAATCAGTAAAACCAGAAAATATGTATTATTCAGTGCATTAGAAATAGTATGAGAATATTCAATGCAGTAAAGTGCAGACACGTTAAAGCAATACTGTTGAGATCCATTTTTGAATGAGTACTTCAATAAATAATTACTTTTAAATAAATTCCACTTTTTTCTGACTGACTATGATAGCTATTACAATTGATATAAAGTTAATCTTTAGTCATACAGAATGAGAGAAGTATATACTGCCTAGGCTACTTTGTTGTGAAATAGCTTTTGTCTTATCAGAACACAGCAACTGAAATGCTTTTAAGTTGCATTTATAGGTGGTGAAATAACATAAGTAAGGCATTAAACCTGATCTTTTCTCTGAAGATACCAGTTTTATGGTTAAATCAAAGTGAATGAGGAAAACAGTGCACTTTGCTTTGGAAAAGAAAGTACAGTTTTTTGAGAAAATTAAATTTACCTTTATTTTTTAAATCCCAAATAATTCTTTTTCTGTATTAAACTATGACAATGATGGTTTCTTTTTTTGTTTTATTTTATTTTTTTTAGATTCCTGTTCATAAGAAATCAAAAACTAGCTGTGTTTCTGTGTTTTGGGGCAGGCAGGGGAGGGAGGATGTGGTCTTCTAAATTTCAAGGATAAAATAAATTTCCTGTTACTCTGYAGATAAATATCTGGGTTACTCTTTTTTTTTTTTTACTTACTGGTGTAAGGATTGCCAATAAATATTTACTTCAAAATGCTGCTTTTAAAGACATGGTTTATCCAGCARTGTTTATCCAGAGTTTTGTGTAGTTTCCATGAAGTATAGAGGCTGTAAGCATTGTAGTATTTTAGCAAAGATGCCTTGGGAAGTCAACAGTATATATTTTTTTTCCCTGCACAGAAAGGTCATTGACTGGGGTTTTCAGCATTATAACTGTTCTGCATATTTTATGAAAGGTTAGATAGTAATCAAGAGGTAGATTCAAAAGTAATACCTGTATTCTGTGACTATTTGGTTATTTTTAGTTCCTTGTACATGCTCTAGTGTTTGAAAATATATATTCTTTTTAAATAGCCTTCAGATTTCTTAAGTGAAATTCTATAGCCTAAATAAACGTTTGCCTGCATACGAGGTCCGATATTTCTGTTGCAGTGCTGAAGTYGGTTTGGAGACCCCTATAAACATATTTTGTAGTTTTTCCATTTTTCTTGAATCTTCATGAACGAATAAAGCAAAACAAGCCAAAATGTTTATTAGAGATATAAAGCTAATGCATAATAAGAATACCTACCCAGGTGTTGCAAAACAATCATTACTTCATTCTAAACTTAACACAATTCTAGACTTGTTTTACACCATGTAAAATTGGGTCAGTGCTAAACTGAACAAATTGATATGAATTGAATCATCTGAACATGTCTGATTTTTTTTATAGAGATTTTTTTTCTTTCTCCATACAGACAGTTTCCTTTGCTCCCTTTGATTTGATTGATTTGTTCAAGGATGAGACAAATGATTAGTCCTGAAATAAAAAATTACTCATCTAAGTTGCTGGGGTAGTTTTTCTTTTTTAAGCATGCGAAAGAACACAGGATATCATAAATTCAAGGCTACATAGAAATTTATGATAATCCAATTTAACATTTTTTCAATCACATCATAGATATTCCCGCTAATGTTTACCTATGTAATGCCTCTTAGTGCTATATATTTTTTATTTCAAGATTGGATATCTTTTTCGAGTCTCCAGATGATGGCAAATGTACCAGTGATTCTCAACGCATAAATGTTTGGCCATTATAAATTGAAAAACTTGTAGATAGGGARCTAGATTATGATCTGGGATCTGGGTCCCATTTCCAACATTTTTACAGGATTCTTCTGTGACTTTGCAACAAGCAGTTTACCTTATGCTTAGATTTCCTCTTAAGATCTGGTCAGGATATGAGATTTACCCTGGAATAACACTTTTAACCAATGCTTAAAGTTAATTCTGTACTGATGTGCCCTTCCTAATGGGGATCATATCTTACATTGTCACTTTTAATATAAGATGTTTGCAGTATCTTTGCAGGTGTCTTCAGAATAGAATTCAAACTTGGCTGGACTGGTAGCTGTCACTATAACATGAATGACATATATAGTGGCAACTGATTCCTGTGTGTTCCCAGGCTCGTCAAAACCTCAGGCCTAGTGTCTTGTATTGAAAGCTCTTTATTTAGAATTAAATAAATAATTCAATTCATTATCCTGGAATTAATGYTGCTGCTTTCAGAAGATTAACAAACACATTCTTACGTAGCTTTTGGAAAGGGAGTATTGCATTCAATGAACAGTGGAAATGTCTTACACGCTCAATASGAAATGAGTTTTTGTCCGTATAAACGGGAAATTGAGGTATCTCACAGGTGAGTTTTGATTAGCACCACTTGCAGGCACTCTTAAAATCTGTCCTTCACTCTTTTCTGTGAGTGAAATTCCCAAGAATGTTGCCTGTAGAAGAATGATAATTTAGCAGGGGACAGGTGAAATTGTGAAGACACTGTAACAAACAATTTTGTCATAAATTCCTCATGAAAAACTTGTTGAAGGGCTTGAAAAGATTGCCTTTGGTCTCAGAAGTCGGTGAAGATGTATTCAGCTTCTGTTTCACGTATTCAGATGTATTCATGCAGACCTGTTTAGTGCGTAGAAGTGTTCAAAGAAGTAACTCAGTGTTGCCTTAAATATTTGTGTCCTTCATTGGACGTAGCACGTGACATAAAGACCCCACGGAACAACTCCGTGTTCCCTCCCATAGCTGTAGAGCAAACTGGTGAGTGCTTTGTTTTCGCATCCAGCCTTAAATTTATAGACAACACCTTAAAGCAGTTATTGTCAGGATATTTCTTTTTGTGAGACTTGAACTCAAGTTTTGGTGTGAAGATGCTTTTCTAGCCAACTTGTACTGCATAAGCTGAGAAACATGAGAGAAGCATGAGAAACTTCAGAGAAGTTACTTGTTGTGGTACAGGGGCGTACTCTAAGTAACCACTTCCCATTTAGCTTTAGCTTTACCTGAACTAGGACTCCTGGGTTTAGTTTCTTAGTCTTGTGAGGTTTCTATTTCAAGTGCACTCACAAATAGGTTTCTCATAATGCCTTTTGGGTGTGGAACAAATGATGCCCTATAAATACAGAAGATTTCAATATGTGTATTGGTTGAGGTGAGGAAAAACTTCCGAGAAAGGAGTCAAGAAGTGTGGAGAAAGATTTGTCTGACTTCTAGCTGGTGAGGTCTGTATAAGCCTCCTGCCAAGGCACAAAGCAGCGGTGATTTGTCACTGCTAGGTGGAATCCTAATCTCAGCAGTTTTATTGTAAAATGATAGCATAGCTAGCTTAGGAACAGTATAAACAGTCAAAATCAAAATGCCAGCTGTGAGTTGCACGTGATTAAATTATTGTAGCTTTCTGTATGTATGCACGTTCTCTGATCGAGTGGGTAGATCCTGTGGTAGCTTAGAAAGTATTCCAACTATATAACAAGGACTTCGTATGAAAGGTCTGCTTGCTTTGGGTGTTGACATTAGTATGACAATGGCATTGCATATTCATTTTTATWAAAAAAAGGTAAATATATTTTTGAAAGGAAGTGATAAACTGATTTTCTATTCTTCAATTGCTCAAGAATTTTAACTGTTCTGATTAAATAGAAATTAAAGGCAATGTGGTCCCTAGCACTGGAGAATAATTATCTTATTTTCTCTTGTCTTTAAATACAATATAATTAATTTCTTCAAATAACTTGAAAGGACTGGGGCAGAAGGGAAAAAAAGGGAAAACTAATCCATATGATGCAATGGGAATGAGATGATATCGTAACCCTTGCACTGTTTTCTGTACTGTTATATCTTGCCTGCAACAAGTTCTGTCTAATAAAAGTAGAAAAAACAGAAGTTCAGAACTAGTAATGAGATCCGCCTCTGCCAGGGGGTCTGAAAAAACAACTACGTTTTTCCATGAGGCTCAACTATTCATGTGGCACTTCCCATACCTTGTGCGTTTCCTGAATGTGTTTTGCCTGTGCTTGCCTGTATCTCGAGTAAAKTTGTATTAAAAAGGAACCTGGGAAAAGATAAAATCTATTGTGTTTGAGAATTTAAATGCATTTCTGAATGGGGAAACACAGCAAAAATTTTCCCTTTGGGTCCTTGAAAGTTTCTCTATAATGTATAGTACTGTCCATTGCCAGGCAAAAATAAATAGTTTGGAGGTASTATAAAATCTGATCTATGACAGATTTTTCTGTGCATGAATTGAGTTTCTAGTTTCATCCAAACAATGTATTTTATCCTGAAGTTATTCTAAATAACAGCTGAATTGCTTCTATTAGTATGCCCTTTCTTTCTTCCTCCCCACCAAAACCAACACAAAAAACCATCAAAACCAAACTGCAGTCTAGGCACTTAATGAAAACATAGGGGAAAAAAATTAAGCAAATGTGTAAAGAGACTGCAGTGGAAGATTTACAGCCCTAAATATGTGCAACAGAAACTGAAATTACCATAAACCTTATTTGTCTGTGAGACAAAGGAACGTAATTTAGGTCTAAGAAAGTTATCGTGACTCACTTAAATTTGATGTCTTGTCACCCTTTCTATTGTTGTATGTGTTTTCACATCAGATCTAAGAAGTCAGAGGGGAGATTGTTCAGTTATTTGCTCAGTGTTTGTTCAGTTAAAATAATGAACACTAAATTTTTCCTGCAACGTATAAAATTTCTTCTACTGGAGGGAGCAAGTGGTCTGGGTCAGGGTATGTTGAGGGTTGCAACGTGATGTGAACGTAATACATGGGATACGAGTGGCAGAATTTCATGGGGGGAAACAAAGCCCTTATTTTCTATTTTCAGCTGTTGTATTCTCATCATATGATTTGAGAGATCAGTTCTGAGTTCTGTTCTGCTAGTCTTTGTGCATGTTACCAGCCTTTCCTCACTCAGTGCAGTTGTTGCCCTAACTGGAGGCTACTTATGTGRATGTGCAGAATTCTGCCCGTTTAATGAACTTTACGAAAATGCTATCTTTAATGAGACTACTTGGTATTATTTCATCAAATATTTCTTCCTAAGAAAACATGATGCTGAATCCATGTTAGATAAAGTAAGCAGAAGTCTCATTGTTATATATTGTTAGAATATAAAATATCTGTTTGGATCAAATGGTGTTATTTCTAAATCCTGCTAGCAACTGACTGTGTGTCAAATAAGACTCTAATTTCTAAAATTAATATATTCATAGCTGGATATGCTTCCAAAATGCAAACTGTAGATTGCATAGAAAACAACATTTTTATTCTCTACCTTTCCATATATCAGAAGGCAGCCTCTCTCATTAGATTAAAGTACTTACTGTCTTTAAATCTTGTTGCACAATTATTTCAGGTAAAGGTATAGTGGAAAATTAATGCATCATGTTATGTTTAATATTATCTGTGTTAAAATAAAGAGAGCAGTTTTGCAGTCATTTCTAGTATAAAATGACTTGTGAGTGAACTTAAAACTATAGTGACAGGTAATATAAAGAGGTAATATAAACATTTGTCATCCTGTTTCCATTTAAGTTAGCAGCAGGACCAGGCCACTTGTCTTATACTGGTTTGGGTTATTAAAAAAAAAAAAAAGCCAGAGAGAGTGAGGACCAAAGAAGTGAGAAGTGTGGATCATTTTAGTTGTTAAAAAAGAAGTGGTATAGGTCATTGTTGGGATACTAAGTATTTACTCAGGAAAAGTGAATTCTTTTTCTAAATCTAGAGATTTTTGTTGAAGACCTGCGTTAGTCATGGCGTTGCTTTGTATCTCAATTTCTCTTTGTATAGAATGGCATTAGCAACAGTTATTTTAAAGAGCTTTCAGAACTGGAGACGAAACAGCTCTCTCTGCAACAGACAATCGGAGGGTGTTATCTGACCCTCAGAGACTTGATGAAGAAAAGTAGCTGTTTTTTTTTAGTATGATTGTGTGTAGGCTGCCCTTAAGAGCAGATTTGGTTGACAGAATTACGCTCAATCTCAGGCAAATATTTTTCCCATTTTTTGTTATGATTTCAGCATGCTGCTCCCCATGTTCATATGACTAATGGTAAGGCCTTGCAAGCCACTGCAAGTGCCATTAAGACAAGCACCATTCCGGTGATCAAGAGGCAGAGGCAAAATTGGCTTGATGCTTCAGATGATGGTTTCTTTATAGCTACAGAAGAGACCAGGTAAGAGAAATGAAAGCTAAGCAGGGAATGAGGTTTCACTGGGTACATGATATTGATCCACTATTTAAATAACAGTTTTTGTCATTATTACCTGAAATTGCATTACAACGAAGAGCAATGGCACATCAGAACATACACCCAATTTTGCATTTCTTGTGTACTAATATTATCAGCATACCCTAACAAGACTTGTTCAGTCAGGACACTTATCTGTGAAAAGGATTAGAGCTTTTTAATTCTTACTGATTGTACATCATATTCAGTGAAATTTTAAGGCCTCTCTGATCATTCAGCAAAACCTAAATGAATCTAAAACACAGGTTCCACTCTAAAATTTTCAGATTTTTTTAAAAAATGTGTGTGTGTGTGTGTGTGTGTGTGTGTGTGTGTGTATATGTATATACACACAAAAAAAAATGTGTGCGTGTGTGTGTATACATATACATACACACACACGTATATATAGATACACATATACACACAGTGGACAATAAAGGAAAATATACCAGACAGCACCTCTTCCAGGGTAGATATTTTTTTTTTTTGAACTAAGATGATTGTCTTTTTCATTCTCTCATTTAGAGATTAACTGGTAGAATTTAATAGACGCCAGCTTTTCCCAATAGAGTTTGATAACACAGAAGAGTCGCTAGCTTTCCGGAGGCATCTCTTTTCCTTTGCTCATCTGTGAAGACCTGGCTGACTTGATTAAATTCAGACTAAGACAAGAGGTTATAGTCTGTTCATGTAACCTGTGGTTACTGGGCACATTATTTAAAAACCTTTATAATCTTGCTTAACTTAAAGCAAGAAGATTATTATGGCAAGTAATATCAGCCTGCTCTTCGWTTGTGTGATTATTACCTGAGCCTAAAAGGTTGGTGGTTGAACAGAAACGTAAATAATAAAATGAAGGAAGAGAAATAACATAAATAAATATGCACATTTTCCTTGGTTAGCTCCATAGTTCATTCAGTTTATGGTAAAAGCTTCTAGGGAAGTTAAAATACTAGTATGTGAAAATTTGGTGGATATTTCAAGACCAATTAAATATGATACTTTATTTTTCTTTTAAATGAGGAATTCAAAGATTCAGAGAAATTGCTGGAAGGATGATGAGCCCTTAGACTTGTGTTTCGCATCTACCCCAGGTTGCCAGTAGTCACTATTTTGAGAATTGTTCGGTAGCCTCTATACGAAGAGCTTAGTAATATCAGACTAATCCCTAGTGGCTGTTCTGTCTCAAAGTGAGGCTGCTAACCTAAGCCACAGTTTGGAATTTTAAGAATATGGAGGGGGGTTTTGTTTGTTTTTATAGAGTTAATATAGAGAGGTGCCTGTTAAAGGATGAGTCCAGGATCTCTTTCCCCATGATCTCAGATGTAGCTCAGATGACTGGCTTAGACCGGGTGTCTGAATTCTCTTCTAGGTGTCTGAATTAATGAGAGATGAATCTTGTCTTTGGAAAACACTCATGCATGACAACCTTGTCTGTTCCCATTCTCACAAATCCCCCTTCCCCCCTCCATGGCCACGGTCACCATTTCTGACCAGGGTTGAKGTGTGGCAGCAAGGTGAGAGCTTGCACTGCCTCCATCTATGCTCCAGATCATTAGAAGTTTAAAGACTAACGCTTGAGGTGTCTTTGCACGGGGAACTTAAGGCAGTTAGACCTCAACGACAGCCCTCCAGAGAAGGAGGAGGTTTTAAAAACAGGCCCGTGGGCCCGTGCTGAGAGCAGTGCAGCAGGGAACGTTCAGGGACACGCAGTGGTTGAGCAGCCCCATTGCGACCTCCCCCAGTCTGACAAGACTGTAGGTCAGTGCATGTGCACGTGCGTGCTTCTTCCTTCTGTGATAGCAACGCACAAGGAGTAACAGTGCCTCATTCGTACTCACCTTCAAACTGCAACTGAAGGGAGGCAGCGACTCTTTATCCCTTGAAACACCCTTTCACGCAGGATCTGTTCCTTCTCTCCCACAGGTCTTTTCTTTTTTTCCCAACCGATCCCAGCTGATTCCTTCCCAACCCCGGGGGTACCCTCTCCTTTCTTACCTTTTCCTTTAACCTTTGATTCCCTCTACTCCTGTTSCAAGGTCATTTGGAAGAGCTCTCCTCTCAGCTCTCACGTGCCTCCAGCCGTTACAGTGGAAAGCACCTCCCGGTCCGGCTGTTGGGAGTGTCCCTATGCCCACGATGACAACTGAGAGGGGGAAGASGAAGGAGTAGGCATGAGCCCCTTACGTTCCTGAAATGACAAGAAGTCAACCCCTCCTTTGTTAGGAGCACACGTAGCCGCGCGTGGCCGTGGCAAGCTTGACTGCAGCATGACAGCAGGGGGAAGAGATACCTGGGCAGGAGGGGGCTTTGAGGAAGCAAAACACAATTTATCCACCCCTGTCACAGCTTGAGAAGAAATTGCTGCCAGTTTGCAGCCGTTAGGTGTTTAAATTTGTGCTGAACACTCAGCTCAGGAGTAATCGTCCCATTCAAGTCAAGGTACTAGCTTGTGCTTTGAAGCACATGTTTACGTATCATGCTGCCTCAGGATCCTGTCTGTTTTATAATGTATATTTATTTATTAAAAATATACATAAAAAAGACATGCTAATTACAGTCTACAAAAGGAAAAATATTTTTTGGATATAATGTTTTGTTTGCAATAATAGATAATAATTTTAATTTCTCTACCCTAAAACATTTTTGTTTGTACAATGAATTAGTTTGTGATGAGTATTTCTATAAAATAGCAGGAAGGCAGTTTGGAGGGTAAATTCTTTTCAGATGTTTAGCTAAAAAATAATCACGCTATGTTAATTGGTCCGTATTATCTAAGAAAATAATATAATACTATGGCCGCTAAACTAAATGCGGTGCTACTCTATTTTGTGCTAGCCAACCCAAAGATGCTCCATCCAAAAACCTTCCTGGCACCTGCACGAGTCCAGCTCACTTGGGGTTCCAACACCAGCAGTCAGTCGCAGGATCAGGGCAGGGGTTGGTTTTCCTCAGAAGAACAGGTGACACTTCAGGAACACTTAGCTTGACGTTACATTGTAATTTTGTGTTAAACTTTGCTGAATTTAACATTTTTTGCATAGTTCTCTTTTCTTACTCTTTTTGAACGAAATTCAAATCCTTACTGTGAAATAGCTTGCTCAGTATTTTATTCTAAAGTGCAAAGTCTGTTTACACAATTCATTGAAAAATCACTTTTTAGAGAGCCTTATGTTTATCACTCTTTACCAAGGGAGCCCCCTTAATTTTTTAATATATCTAGATATTAGCTGCTAGGATTCTTCTAGTGCTACATATATGCTTTAGGATCAACCAGAAGTCTCATAACTATAAAAGAATTTTGTTCAGGGACATTGTACTAAATCACTTGGGCTATAAAAATACTTTTCRGGTTTTATTCCTCCTTCATTGAAATCTGCTATAATGCAGATTCTATTGTAGATCCTGTTGGAGGTTAGTGATGAAATAACTATGTTATATGATACTGGATTCTTCATATTGTATTACCATTCTAGGACTTAAATAATAATGGAATAAATAGGACCGTTCATATTATGGTATCCAGCCATTTAATAAAAATGTAATATATCAGCTTAATATCTGTTGAATTATATAGGACATAATCATAATTTATGAATAAAATTAATAATATAATTGTTGGTTATCATGGAAAATGTGTCTTCTGGTTAAAACTTTACTTCACAATTCTAGGTATGCAGTGTGCATACAGTTCCTATGCGYGTGCTTTGTCTATAAAAGAGAATATGTGCATGCTAATGGTCACACTTGTTTAGGAGCACCTAAGACATTGTGTGGAAAATGAATTTTTTTCCAGCATTTGCATTATAAGAAATATATGGAAATTTTGACTGAATGGGTTATAGCAGCAGATTCCATATGCTTTCCCTTCATGGGCCAAAAAGCATATTTGCATATAGAACTACTGTTGAATGACTCGATGCTTGTTTCCTTTCAGTGCTGAAGCAGTTAGAAACCTTCTCACGGTAAGTGCAACTCCRTTGGGAATGAGTTAACTACAAATGTTAAAATGAGAACATGATCTTCAGTTGTTAACAGCAGACATTGCTTCCTTTTTGCTGATAAAATCATGCATCCCTGAGGCAGCATTATATCRGCAGTTTTCCTATCTTCACATAATGTTCTTTCTCCAAAATAAAAAGCTTCCCTTGGTTTGCTGAGACACTATGCAAGGAATTTACAATTGCAATGATAAAGTTATCTGATACCACTTATTTTTATTTATGCATGTCTCCTAGCACACACAAGAAGCTTAAAACCGAAGTTGCATGTTGAGAAACGAAGAGTGTGTGAGGCTGATATGCTAACTTTGGCAAAACGTTGAGTCTTGCTTTGTCATGTGTGGTCTGGTTCTCTTGCAGAATTGGGAGAGACTAATTCCAACCTGCACCTTTAAAAGCAAACTTAAATCAGGCAAATCAAACTCTGATAAGYATCACCAATATTAATGGTGATGTATATGCTGCCATTGCCCCTTTTCTCTCCTGCGTGTGTTTTAGTCTATGCTTAGATGAAGTCAGCTCCAGTGTTTGAGTTACCACATGCAGCATGTTGCTGGGAGAAAAGGAGAAAGTGGAGGAGTAAGGCCCCACTAGGTAGGGTCCATATTACAGAGCATAGATGCAGGTGTGGATCAAAGTCAAAACTCCAGAGGTAATTACTGTTTCTTCTTTTGCTTCACAAATACAATTTCATATCACAGAAATGCTCATCATCAYGTTTCTTTTATAATTTGTGCTCAACTAAGCACAAAAATTGTGCACCAAAGTAGTGTTTTTAACATACACTCAGAGATGACCTCCACTTTTCACAAAAATGAGGGAATTTGATTTGAATTTTAATCCTGTTTTTGAACTTCACTGTACYTGGATTCAGGGCATAGTGCATTTTCATTCTTTATTTGCATGGAACTGGCCATTAGACTCTTATCCTGTAATGGACTTGCATGAAGATGCACGGCTGCACTCTTGGAGAATCAGTTGCAAGCCTGAGTATGTTATACACCAACTACTACCCTNAAAAAAAAAAAAAAAAAAAAAATCCCAGTCTCTGAGGATGTACTTTTCTGGTTCCTTTACTTCTGCTGTATTATATAGTTGTCACACATGTTGAAAAGCAGGATTATAGAATTACAATGTATCCCTTAGAAATAGGTCTAATCCTCACTGATAGGATTATAAATATCTCATTCATTGGCTACAGCTGAGTACAGTTGAGCTCACAATCATTTCCAGTCACTGYGACAATACTGCAGATTGGAAATTTTGGGAGGAACTCTCCTTGCTCCAATTTAGGAGCAGCCCACTTGGCTAACTGGGTTAGAAATGTTATATACTTATCAGAGTGAAAATACATATTCTAATAGTTACTGTGGGCTGTTATTTTGACTTTATTATTTAGTGCGGACTGCTCATGAATGCCACGCATTGTTCATACTTTATAAATTGTAATTCTTCTCTAACTGATGTACTGTGATACAGAATCACAACCAGCAGTACAGAAACTACTTCATAATCTCTTGCCGTTTGTTCTTCATTGAGTAGTTTTCATGGACCTGTATCTGTTTTCTTTTGCTAATCATGTACTTGTGTTTTTCCTTTGGCTCCTTTCACACAATTACTAAATGAAAGTAACACTGCTATGATAATGCTAAAGGTTATTATATTTTACAAGCAGGATCATTTCTTGAAAATAAAATCAACCTGAGTTGAAGGACATGCAAGATCTTTTTCTTTTTTWAAACATATAAAAATAATAACAGGTATATACTTGAAAAACAAACCCAGAACAGCAGCATTTCACCTACTCTAATTTAATGTTTTGACAAAGAGTTCAGGGTAAGTTATACCATTGGTTAGAGCTAGTAGGATTAGAGTGTAGATGATGATAGGAATTTTCTTTTTCAGTCTCCAGAACAAATGAAATACAACCATTTTCCTTTGGAGCTATGTACTAATCTTCTTGTAGCTTAAGATGCAGTTCCAGTGCCAAGCTACTCACCCTATTTGAAGCTATGTAGTAAGAGAAGCTACACGATAAGCTAGATAGATAAGCACTTGGGAAAACTCAATCCAGTTCCCTGCTCTGTCACAGATTCCTGTGAGACCTCAGGTAGAGCTTTTAATTCCATATCTCAAAGGCCTAACTCCTCATATCAAAATGAACAATAATACTTTCTTTTTTWAAAGATTTAGGGTAATTCTTTATGTGCCTCCGTTCCCTGTCTGAAGAGTCAGATTAATAATACTCGATTCTTTCAGAGGACTGCTGTACACAAAGCATGTCAGAAGTCTTATAGTACAGTCTTCTTTCAAAGAGCACTTCTTACCTTTACTGGTAATAAAATCTCAGGGAAATGCAGTCCGCAGGAGTTCAGAAGCTACATGCTGAACCTGGTTGATTTGTTAGCTTGAGAAGTGTCCTCACTCAGTAGCAGGTGAAAATTAATTAGTTCACAGCTTCTATAATGACAGCTATGAGACTAAAGGTAAGAACAGATGGTTGCAAATGACCTAGTTACTGGTGCCTAAAAAGTCACACAGCTGAATCCTGTAAAGTGGTCTTGTAGGATTCTCCTGTTGTAAGCAGAAACTCAGATATGCAGACTGTTGTATGGTGCCTTAGATACCAAAGTATATTGTACAATTACTTGGAGCTTGGATGTGATTAGTTCATGTGACCGGGCTAAAGAGCGCTGACACATTCAGCTCTGTTACCTGACCATTTGCAATCATCTCTGCTTTCTTTGACAAGTCATTTCACATTCAGACAGCAATTACAGAGGTAGCCATTTGAGAAGGGAAATGTAATTTCTGAAATGAGACTATTTGCAAAATTTTATTGTCACGGGAAACTTGCAAAAAATAAATTCAGACTTAAAGGAAACACAGTGAGGATGATAAATGCATTAAGCTTTGTCTTAAACACAGATGCTGGTGGAAGAAGCTCCTATATAAATACTTAACTTTTCCAGAAACCTCACTCAGTTAGACATTCCAGGTACAATTCAGCAAAGCTTTTAAACGCRTGTTTAACTCCCACTGAGTTCAGTCAGTCAGCTAGAGTATGTCAGAAAGTCAGTAATATACTTGATATGTCAGGTGTTAAATTAGGATGTCACACAATTCTTTTAACCTGTTTTCTTATTAGTAGTCGWCAAACTTTGAATTTCCTGCAGTATGGTTGGCCGCTTCAAAAGGTTTTTCTTCAGAAGCTATCTTCTGTGTTTGTGCGAAGGATTTGATGAAGGTGAACCCAATCCTCTTTACTGGATGTTTTAACTAAAAGTCTTAAGGTTGAGCTTTTTGTTAGCTTGCTKCTGACCTTTTCCTCTAAATACAGATCCCCAGTGGTAACGCGTCCTCTTGTAATGCTTGGTCGTCTTCTACTGTGGAAGTTAAAAGCAATTTGTTTTTGAAAAAGAAGAAATTTTTACACCTGTGTATGTGAAGCCAATTTCTCTATTAAAGGTCTTGGGAAATGTAMAAGATAATGACAAAAATGTTAAATTATCAGAAAAGTGTAGTTACCTGTCATTTTGAGGTATCAAAGAAAAGGGTAATTCTCTAGATAATTATACAGATGTTATCTAGAGCAAAGTATSGTATAACACTAGTTCAGGAGTAAAATTAATCTCCTCCCATTATTCCTATGTGGCACAGAAGCTTATCACATTAAATCTTAGCTATTTATGATTGAAACCCTCAAACACTGCAAAATATCAGTATTTTTTCCTTTTTAAAATTTCTGTACCATGTGAACAATAATAATTAAGAATTATTTATTTGAAGGCAGAGAAATATGTCGCAATAATTTGCATGTAAATATAGGACCTAGCTAAGTCCTGTGCCGAACACACTGTTGTTGCAATTAAATGCCAAAGAAGATAAGACTATACTGTGATGAATACAATACAAATACAATAGCRGTGAAATTCAGTCTTAAAATTCACACAGACCTGAACTCTAACTTTAATTTACAAGCTCTCTGTCTTTTTTAGGTTCTTAATTTAAAATTATCACTAGAGGAGTTAATTCTGAGCTAGTCTTATGTTTTAGTGTTTATATTTAACCATTTTTTCTTTTGTATTTTTTATCTGAGAGGACTTTTTAATGCAATAACATTTTTAAAGGCACAACCCTATGCCATTAATGTAAATGAGGCTGCTAAAAACAAATGGTAGTTGGTCTGTCTTTTGTGAAAAGATTTCCATAAGTAACTGCGTATGGATTTTAAATGTAAAATACCAAAGAGAACATAATGTCTGAGACAGTGAAAGTCAATCATAAAGATAAATATCTGTTCCTGTCACACAATTAAGGAGATGCTGAAGACTAGTTTTATTACTTGTGCTATGGATAGCAGCTAAAATATTTACCTGACAAAATACAATAGAAGGGATATGCTAGAGGTAAAYGCACAGGTCTGGACTTTGAATCTCTTTCCTTGCCTCTGTTGCATGCTCTGAGACACTGGACAAGTTATTCAATCTCTGAGAAGCTCCACTTTTTTTTCTGTAAGCTTGCATAATACTAATGCATTGTATTACTAATACATTACTACTGTAATGTATTACCTACCTCCAAGCATATTGTGCAGTTTTTAATTAAGCAGTCCAGCATACACTATGAGCTACTGAAATGAAGAGTGGAGAGCAGCCRAAGTGTCAGAAAGTGAACTTAGACTTTCAATATTTTGAATATTAGAAAAAATACCTGATCTTTGAAATGAAGATGACTGTACTATTTAGTGTATCAAATCATTCTGTTGTCAAACTTTCCTCTACTGATGCCACAGTGCAGATTTCCAGTCCACATTCTGCATAGAAGTTTCTATATATAAAGTAAATATTAATTATGCAAGAGAGTGGTGCTGTGGAGTAGGGGCCTTAAGGACAGTTTTGTAAAGGAAACCTTTGTTCTCCATCTCTTTCTGGTAAGAAAGATTGATTTTGATTTTGATTTTCCATTCTTGCTTAATAGCAAGTAGCCAGAATGCCAAGAAGCTCATCCAAAAATACTCTATTCTAAAATACATTATTCCAGGAAAAGTATATGCATTATTGATAAAGAGAAAATACTGTCAATTTTCTTGAGCCCTCGGTAGTATTATAAGCTATAACATTGTAAACACAGTGTTCAGGCCAAAACCGTAGATGACACCTATGCTGAAGTAATCAAACTTCAGGATATTAAATATTGAATGTAAAATATTATTTAATTTCTGTGTTTAGAATTTGCTTTGTTTTGTTTTAAGCAAGCTATGTAATTGTGAGCTTTCTTCTACCTTCGGGAATAACCTGCTAGTCCCTTTGTCACCAACACACTTGGCCAGTGTGTACCTTACTTGAAGAACCTMCTAGAAGTCAAATGTGTCCACATCATTGAAACCAACAAAAAATCTTTYTGAATCTTTGTCAGAATGCTGAGACTAGTTGGTTAAGATTTTCTGTCTTCTGGGATTTAGATAAGCATATTTAGTAGAAAACACTATTGTTGAAAATGGTCAATATGGTATTTAATGCTCATGAGGAGATGRTATTGAGTACTTGCAGCAAGAGGGAATTAATCAGAAGCTGCATATTCTGGATCCTTGGATTGTTTGGATCTTYGAATGTTTGGAATAACACTGGAATTTTGAACTAATATGCAAGATGTTTGGGGAATAGTTGAAACTGTTGAATTGTGTTCTGCTGTCAGCTTCTTCTGAARCATCTTCTCTCCATTTTCTTGCCTGTCTCAGGAAAAAGAATGTATACTGCCATGTAGGTAATATTTTCATCTAATAGTGGATGATGTTTGATCAGTATATATACAGAAGGACCAGTCTTCTGAAAAATAAGTGAATGGTAATGAAAATTCCTATAGGTAAGGTACAGAGTTATGTAGTGTGGGAATTCTCCCACATTCTGCTGACATAACTCGTTGGAATAGAAGGGTTGTTTTGAGATCATCTGGCATTTGTGCTTGTGAGCTGCAGAAGGCTTTCTGGYTCCTTGGATTCCCAGAGTGCTATGTATTGGCAAATTTGCTGTGATTTTGTGCATRTGTTGATGGAGAAGAGATGTTAAGCAGCTTTTTCTTTAACAGAGCAGGATTCATGTCTTAAAATGTCTGGAAGCAAAYGGTAACTAAGGAGAGGCTAATTGAGTTCAGATAAGGTGAAAAGCAGCTCTCCCATAGCTCAGGTTACAAGTCTGTCAAAGCCATTGTTCTGCTGTAAAGCATATGAATAATTCACTTTTTACTYGTTCCTTCTACTGAATTTTGCTAGGTTTTATTAATTCTAATCATCTCTGCTAAGCTGGATGCTGTGGTCAAATGTCATGACACCACAGACAGGCCTTTCTCCCTTCTCCAAGGAAAAACACTCTGCTCTTGTGAAATGTACCTTCGTGTACGTCAATACAGTAGTCATTGCTGAATAGTGTGTAAAGTGAGACAGTATCACTGATGTGAAAATAAAGCTCTGCTCAAGTAGCAGTGCAAATCTTAAGCTAGTTAATCTATGTTGAGCCCTGTAGTGCCCTATCATTCCTACCAGCCATTGCAAATTGCTTTTTAATTGTGTCTACCACAAATCAGAGGAGGATGGAAAGGAGATCTGGTAGAGGAAAAGAAGGGAGAAAGAGTGTGAGATGGATGCTAAGGGGAGGCATGAGTAAGGGGAAAATATCTCACCATTGGCTGCGCATCCTCCCCTTTACATAGCATATCTGAAATTATAAAGGTTCTTGTCTGTCCTCGGGAGAAGAGAAGTGGTAAGTTACTACAGCTGGGAAATAAAGATGTTGTTGCTAGTTAAGAACTGAGGCCAGGGCACTGCAACACTTGCAGTGATTTGAGCTAACAGACTGTGAGACCAGATTACAGAGAATGTAATTACAGATTTACAGAGAACAGGCTGGAGGCAGACCCAAAGCCAGAGGTACCTGTGTTAAATGTTCAGCTGTAGGAAGTGAGTGGGAAAGTTTTTCATTGCATGGTAGCGTGGACCAGGAATGAGTCTGTGGAGGTTAATGTAGGGATAGATGCGACTTGGACATATCTGTACACTGGAGTCAGGCACATATTGGCTGGCTTCATCAGTGGGAATTCTGAAACTGGAAGCAGCAGTGAACTGGGCATAAAAAGAACTAATCTGGCTGTAATAAGCAGTCTCTAGGCCAAGAGACAGTATGTATGCAGCTGTATGGTTATCTTGTTACAGCACTTTGCCCAAAATAACACAACTGAAAGAAAGAGAGTATTATCTGCCCCATCTAAGTGGAGCTAGACTACTTTATGGACACGAACTCGTAAATCTGCACAGTACCCCGTTGGGCGGGCTGGCTGGTTACTGCTAGCTTGGCCATGCGCTGTTGCATGACGTATACAGACCCCGAAAGGTCTGTGAGTAGAGGGAGTGAAAGGTAAGGCTGGTAAGGTATAATGCAGACCATCACAGTGAATGTCTGTGTTTGGTGCCCTTTTACTGAACCATGCAGGTAGCTGGAAAACATTGCTAGAGGTAAATAACYTAGCACATTATCAGATACGTATTTGCTCCATTTTCTTTCACATTACTCTGTAAAATGTAAGCAGTGCTCTACAGGACACTTCAGCCTGTCTGTAGGGCTCCCCTGCTCTGAAGTCCCTTCCTTGAAGCCACAATGAATAACTGTCTTTTTGAACTAYGAGTAAGTGAAGAGGCGCACGAAAGCTACAAGGAAACAGGAATGCARGAAATATATAAGAAGAATTAAGTATTACATATTAGATTCTGATTAGATAGATATGAAGATATTAAATTTAGAATTCTTTAATGTTGCTTTTCATTTACTAGTAGTTCAAAGAGGGCTTATGTATAAAGTCTGGGTTTATTAACAAAGTAGGTGTCCAAAACCAAACCAAACCAAGCCAAACCAAAAAAAACAAAAAAAAACCAAAACCAAAAACAAAAAAAACACCCTCCATCTTGTAGGGCACCATAGATATGCTGGTGGTTTCTATGGAAAGTGAGCAAGTCAGTGTTGCACTGAAACTGACCCCTTCCTGCATCAGGCTTGTCCTAGCTGTCTGCAGTACGTAAATTTAACTAAATTACTCTTGGTGGTAATTACCAAGCTCACAGATGAACTGTGAGAATAATTTCATTGCTGATTGTTAAGACTTAGACCCTATCATGTGATGACTGCCATAGGAAGCATTAAAAATAGATGCTGTCCTAAAGGTTAGAAGACAAGTTTTTCTCAGTTAMCAAAACACAGTTAAAAGAAGAGGAATAATGCTGAGAATAATACTTTACACCTCTTTATTTCCTTCTTTCTGAGCATCCTGAACCACTTCAAAGTGTTAACRAATTATGTCATTTTCAGAGAAAAARTAAGCATGGAAAATCTGTTGGACAAGGTAATTTTTCCCAAAGCCAGGCCAGTTATTTGCAGTAAAATGGGATATAAATCATTACACTAGTGGGTAAGGGCCCCTTTGTTCTAGGCACTGTACAAACACAGGCAGAGAGATGGTTTCTGCTCCAGAGAGATTGTGATTTGAGTAGATAAGAAACCAGCAGCTGGTAGAAGGAGACAGAGAGGGGGCTTGTTCCATGTYAAAGTGCAGGTGAAGGACAACACAATAACAGGTAGGAGTGTGTGCTATAAACACACCCGGGTTTYTTTTTCTCAGTAAAGAAAACATTCAATAAAAATATCATTTACTGCTCTACATAGAGAGGATAGCTATAAACTGTTGCTCTGAAACATGAAGCACCAGAGAAGCCCTCAAGGTGGTGTAATGTTTGAAAATACTCCACTAAGCTCTTCAAGAAGTTCTGACATTGTAACCTGTGAACAGGTGTGTCTGCAGATTCTTCGTCGCAGAAAATAGTTTTGCTCTGTAAATATTGATGCCAAATTTGAAGATAACCGTTAGCAAAGGAAAAGGTTTCCTTCCTATGGGGAGAAAAACAAGGCAGCTGTTAAAACATTTAAGYGATGCTCGAGTGCCTACAGTAGCACCTCTTGAATCTCCTGGAGATTGCAGCATTCCAGCTGCTGTCTGCACTAGTTTTACAATGCAACTAACAGTGTCTCATGGCAACTGCTTTCCAGTAGGCTGTTGTTTACCAACACACTACAGATTTGTTTTGCAAATAAMCATTTCATCAAGGAGTTTATTTTTAAAAGGCCTATCACTGTTAACCTGCTTTTGCCTTCCAAATATTTCTTCAAGTTACTTTAATTTGGAGGATAAGTTCAGACTTTAATGGAGTATAGATAAGTTTTAGCCTCAGTGTGCCGTGCCTGTCAGAGTCCTGAGAAAGAAAATAGCTGTCTTAAAACAGCAAGCCAAATAAAAAAGCAAGCAAGTTTAATGAAATGTAGCATTCGCACTCCTCATTTCCATGCAGGTAAAAATGTAGGAACTGCTGCAAGTCATGCAGTCTCTCTCTATTCTGTCAGGTTTCTAAGGAGCTTTGCTGTAGGTTCATCCCAGTTAAATCCTCTTGGAGCAGACACAGCCATGCACACATTTTGCCTTCCAGTTTGATTAAAACACYTGTTGAAATTAATAGAAAGATCTCCAGCCAGCTAAGATAGTGCCCTGTCTTGTAATTTGATCCATCGAATGGATAGCGCGTACCTCTGCGTACAACAAACCTTCAGAGAGAAGAGCTGTAATTAAGGTGAATATCCCCCAAGGAATCTTYCTAACTTAYTAAATAGTTGTTTTTGCTMACTGGCCTTGCACTCAAAACTGATGTTGCACAGAATTTCCATTGCCTTGGAGCAGCAAAAACTTTACGAATCTTTTTCTAGAAGAGAATCTTAAGGCAGATTTTTTTTTTTTCTTTCTCAATGGCCACCTGGGTTGCAAGTTTTGTGTAAAACTTATACCAAAATGCAAAATGCTACCTTGCTGTAGCAATACCTCAAACCTTGCTTTCTCCCAGGGTGGCAGCATTTTGTACAACTGGCAAGTTTAAGTTTCTGCTTACAAATGACAAATCCTGCTTCACCCAAGTGTATATATTAGGTGGAATTTCAGCCATGACTGTGTGATGAATCAATTCTCCCTTATGTTTGCTACCTACCTCTTCATATACTTTGCTGCTATCAGCAACAGTTAAGTRATGAGATATTTCCACAGCACTAGGTCTTTGAATATAAAAAAGCTGTATGAGTGGTGTTAATATGAGGAAGAGGTGAAAATACCAAAATCATGTAGGTAGAACATAAAACATGATATTATGCACTTCAGCYTAAAATTGTGTTTATAGCCAAGTTTCTAATACTTTCTTTATATGTTTGTAGAGGAAATAAGAGTATCAAAAACATTTATGGGCCTTGATATTTTAGAAGAGTTATGGTCATCCCCAAAAGTGGGTGTGTGAGGGGGTCCCCTTTACAGGAGAAAGTTTGTTTCCATTCGTTTTCACAACAAGGCTTGTCARCTTCTAAAATTTCTGTGGTCTTTAGAGGCAATGAATCTGTCAGAGAAAAGTCTTCTATCATAACGTATTACTTCTTACACAGGTGTTGCTGTGTGGAACAYAGTCACTCTCATCATCACAACCCTGGGTGTCATGCAGGGGAGGCAAGGCTGATGCACAATATTTTCTATATAGAAGCAGCAACAGTTATGCCAATATCAACAGAGCTATAACAAGTRACACCTTTAACTGTTATTAGAACAGTCTTGAAAAATACATCCTTTACAAACAACGCCTGAAGGTCACTTTTGTTTTATTCAAACTTAAGAATTGCTGCTTTTTCATGTGTGACATAATTAAAGCAGGGATGTTTGAGTCAGCTTCTACAAATTAGGAATTTTGTTACCAGCTACCATATTCCTGAGAAACCTGGATATCACAACAGATTATATAGGCTTGTGCTTAACTTCACCAGATGGTTAGTTACATGGAATTCATTTAGTTCCTGAGAAAGGATTGGTTCTTAGAAATTATTTGCCTGATTAAATTTGAGTGCGGCATAAAGGCCACGCAAAACAGCAAAAGTGTTATTTCTACCCTGTAGATTTCAGTTTGTGTGTAAAACTTGCAAAGAATAGGTAGGTCTTAAACTGCATGTGCTGCTTTTCTACATTTCCGTATTTCCCTGAATAGGTGCCAAGGGTCTTATTGGTGTCACTAATTCAAGTGTCATGGGAGCATGCAGAATTTTACTCTTATTCCTACAGTAGCAGCAGTGCATCATATTTGACATAGAAAAGAACACAGTGGGCTTTATATACCAATCACCTATTAAAAGTTGGGTTCATTTTCATACCTTTGGTCTCAGGAGGACTAGAAATACAATGCCAAAGCTTTTAAGTAGTTTTTTAATTAGCATTTCAAATGAAGTCTTTAACGCATCACACTTCAAGCACTAGTACAAAAATCAAAGGAAAAAGCAGGGGAAAATGTCAATTACTCTTCCATAACAACTACGAATGATGTTATCATCGTTACAGATATTAAAGCCATTTACTCGCCACCACCGAATAAAAGCTCTAAGTAATTAAAACATATGGCTGATATTAACTGAAAAAGGGACAGGAAATTGAACATTAAGGGTGACTCTGCCCTTAATTCACTCTATTGCAGGAGGGAGGGAGGAAGACAGTGTTGAAGTGTTTTGAGTGAAAGATGGGCTGATAACCTTATCTCTGAATTTCCTGCCTTTCATCAGTTACTATTACAACCTACCTGTTCAAGTGTTAAAAAAAAATGCTGAAGGGTTATAAAACCTGATTAGTGGCTATTAAAAAGTGTGACTATATTTAGATGCTAAATTGTTCAGAGTAAAGAATCAATTCCCTTCACCCTTTGTATTTTTGCAATGAAAAGAACAGTTGGAGCTTTTACGAAAACAAATGTTTAAATATCACATGTTTAATGAAGTCAGTGGAAATTTCCATTCTTCCAATTTTATTTCTGAAAGGCTATAACCCAGAAAGCTAATTTCTGGAAGCTTTGCCCAGTCCTATTAAATAGAAGTRCTGGATTGTCTTTCCAGAGTGCATATGAGATTAGTTCTTCTGACAGCCTGTATAGAGCTACCTTTATCTACACTAAATGAAGATCTTTTATTTATTATTTTTTTTTATGGTTTGCTTGATGTAATGCTGATCACCTCCTCCTCCCTTTTTTAACCTTTCTTCATGCTAGTTTTGAAAATTAATAATGATAGAAAGATACTTTACTGTCCTTGCATTTAGTGTCTGTTGCAAGCAGCTTTTTTAGTAGGAACTTTTTGACAGTTGCCATATGAAAAATTCAGAAGGGCAAACTATTACCAGACTCTAAAAAAAATATATTTTTTTAAGCCAYGGGCTTCTCTCAAATGATTAGTGACAACATTAATTCTTTAAATAAATAGAAACTTTCGCAAACACATATATCAAAAAGGGATCCAGTCCTGTAAGCATGTGTGTGCAGGAATAATCGTTTTCAAAATCAGTGCGAGTAACAACTCTTGTTTGTTAACATGAATTTGCAAACTTAGCTGTCTTGTTATCTGAGAAATATGTATTTATACTAGTCAAGTTACATGATCTTATTCTGGTTGCAATTTATTGTCCAAGCCAATTTCTTTGGCCTAAATTAAGATGTTCATGTAAAATAAGTACTAAAAGGGTACTTTGGGTCTCTATGGGATTATGTTAAAAGCCTAAGCATAACCTTCTGGAGATTCATTTCCTTTTCTTTTGTCATGCTTATTTTTAAACGATTCTAAATCTTAATTTGGTGTTCCAGGCCATAAGATGTTCATGAGATCCTGCCTTCAGGTAGCTAAAACAAACACTTTTCTGAAATTTTTCAATATATTTATCAAAACAGATGTTTCTTCACTCCTTTAATCTCTAAATAAGAGCACAGAATATTCTCTTTATTTTTGGCTTCTTGTTTTCTTTTTTTTATTATATTCTGTTCTGTAGCCCAATTACTGTAAAATATATTCCATGAGTTTTCTCAACTAGCAATAGATACATATTTGAAAACTGAATATGCAATATGGCAAAATTCTTAAAAGACCCTCTGTTTATTTTAAACTGCCTCTATGTCTTCAGTGTCACGTGCCACCATTTTTCAGTTTCAGAGTTAGCAGCCCATTAAAATGAAAGGGACAAATCACTTCCTGTGTCTCTGTCTCAGGACTTTGATGCAGGTAGACACATCATCAGCATATAGTTTTCAATCAGGTCACATTTTCAACTCGGAAAGCTTGAATTATAAAGCCACATCTCACTTATTCTTAGAGGCCCTGGCTTGCTGTAATTCATTTCCATTAGCTCAGAATCTGTTCTGTAATTTATAAAACTATCTAAATGAAAACTGGGATTTTGGAACTGAGCGAATTAAGCAAATAGTGATTTTTTTTCTGCAGTATCTAATATGCAGGACTCTGTCCATGATGATGGTACTTGCCATACTCTAATGCATCCTTTCTGTGTTTCCTGCTATTCTACTCTTGGTACACTCAGCATCATGGTTTTTGATTTATTTCAGTATGGAGACATCCATGGGAACATGAGGAAGCTTTTTGTTTCAGAATTAATTGTTAGTGGATCTATAAGATGCAGTAAGAACAATATGACTGTCTGTAGTGAACATGTTTGATTTGTAATCCAAATATCTAGAATCAAAGTGAACTTAGTACTCCTGAAAGGCATTAATGCAAAAAGTCCAGAGACAGTGCAAACAACACCACTGAAAATTGCTACCAGCCCATCACTTTTATAGAAGCAACACAATCACCTGGGTGCTAATGCAGTTCAGTCTTCTGTGTTCCTTCCTTCTTGTATTGAAATCAGAAGTGAGAATTCCCGATTTGAGTATTCTGGCCCAAGAGTTCATGTAATTAAATGTTATTGTCCAAATATTGTCTACACCAACTCACTTTTCACTAAGCAATTACCATGTACTAGATGAATACAACTGCAAGTTATCAGTTGATGGATAGGGCTCACTCTTGTTGCATACAAGTCTCTCTTTTCCATGAACTAGCTTTCCTGTTCTGGTAAGAGTATTTGTTTACATTTTATATTGGCTCTTGAGTAGCCTTCTGTTAGAGACTGAGATTTACCTCTTTTGCTGTCTCTCTCTCTCTCTTCTTTCCTTCTTTCCCTTCATACAGAAAAATTCGTAAGAAGTTCACCAGATCACAGCTGAAAAGAGCTTCCAGAACACCTTGTACTCCAATTATTGCGAAGACAAAGTCTCTCATGAAAAATAGGCAGGCACAAACACAGCCTGAAACTATCATGCACTGAAGATAACAGCAACAGCACCATAATTGTGTCAGAATCATGTTTAATTGCGAATGCAGATACAGCTAGACCTTCCACAAGTACTTGAAAGACAGAAACACTGTAAGGCCAGACTGTGGCTGGGTTTTGTATTCTGGGTAGGATCCAACAGAGCCCTTGTTTTCCCCCATCTCTGCAAAGTCTGCTTCTGGTTAGCTGTGCTAGCTGATCTCCAGTGGTCCTACTGTTCTCCCCATCGCCAGTCATTAGAGTTGGCCATTCACAGAGGACAGGCACTGACCACGCTGGAGTATGGATGCAGAGTACAACGCCTTCCACATTTGTCTATGCCTTCTAGTGGAATAACGCAAAAATATGCAGCTTTCAGGATGACTGCTGTGTCTTTAAAGCAGGATTTAGCCTTGAGGGATTACATTTTCAAAACCAGCTGCAGACTTTGGGTGTTCAGATTTTTCAGTGTCAGCTTGAGTCACTTTTTGGTTTTCTGAAGTGCTGAGCATCCGGAGCCTCATCTGAGTGCAAGCAGCAGTTCAGCATTTCCGAAACTTAGACTGAACTAGGCAGTACCCAGAATTAGTGGCTAGTTTTCAAAATACTGGTCATATTAAATTTGGTTAATCTGCTGGAAAGTATCTTGTGTGACAGTGAACACCCAGCTGGGCTAGTTGCTAGTGTAGGAGCTGGTCCCATTGTCTGTATATTTGCAAGCATCCATCTGTTTCTTTGGGTATTTTTAGCTTTTCTTGAATTATATTCTGAATAGTGAAAACCAGCAGAATGCCATTSCCCATTCCCCCCAAAAAATGAAGAAATAGAATTTTTCCTATCAGAAATGCCTTTCCATAAAATAATTTTTACATTTTAATACATCTGAATGAAAAGATATGTCTTGCAGAATGCTTTGAAATTCATGATTGTAAGGCTGCAGATGAATACTTACCATGGAGAGATGATGTGCCTTTTGAAACTATTTGTAGGAAACTGTCAGTCCCGCTGGAGGTGGGAACGACAACAGAGGCAGGTCTTTTTCTACTCAGGTACTTAACAGGTTAACAAACTCTGCCCTACTTTGAAATCAACAAGCAACCAGCTTGTAGTACTGCTATGTAAACTTAGATACATTGATTATCCAAGGCGATTTATGTCCTTCACTAGATTTGGTTTCCGTATGGCTTTAAAATGTAGTCAGACATTGAACACATCATAAGCTGAGACAAACTTCAAGAGTTTTTTTCTGGTTCTTTACTAGGTAGCTCTAACAGTATTGTATAGATGTCAGCTCTGTGCTTAGAACCATGAAGACTCGAGTGGCATCTCATGCCTCTGGGTGGTCCAAAAAGAAGTACTTCTCCCCCATGTGATTTATGCTCTCAGTCTGAAAAAAATCTGTGATATCAGCCAATAGCTGGCCATACAGTCAGTGTAGGATTTTGAGTTATTGAGACAAAGTCACCCTGGTCTTTCCTCAAGAAATCGCCTTTGATCTCCTGAACGGATTCGCTGATGATTTGCCTGAGTCATGGATCCAGGTCTTGTCCACTGTCTTTCACCAGCAAGAAGAATGTGAATCTGAAGGAGACATTAGGATATGAAGTGCTTCTGGCATCCTGAGCACCTTAGTGATTGTCAAAGATTTGGATTCAGCTGGAGAAGACCTGGGATTCATCTGCTTAAAATTCCTTTCAGTAGCTGCTAAAGCATGCAGTCCCAGGAGTCTCTTCTATCCACAGAATCTGCTTTTTCCTCACAACAGGAGGGCTTTTCATCAGATAATGAGCAGAGACAACCTATTCTTATTAGTAAGAATTGCCTTTATTAACTGCGACATATGGAAATATCTTCTGTATAATAGCTTCCTCACCCATTAGTATAAAGAAAACATGATCATTGAGAAATATATTTGACTGAAAGTATGAAAAACATGAACAGAAACAGCTTTGTCTCCCTCCCTCATCACTGAAATCACACACCGCAGACTTGTTTTCASTGTCACTAGATGTAAGGTGGTGGATTTTGTCTGATTTACCCTGCCTTATTAAGCYTGTATTCAAATTCTTTCTTTTAGTCAGTGTACTACAGTGTCTGGCTAGTGTTTTGTAAAATCTTTGTGTACTGTTTTCTGCTTTTGACAAAAGTATTAGTATTTGTAATAGTCTGACGTGAAGTCATTTTTTCTTCTTTCCTTGTGAGGAGAGAGATTCGTAACACGACTTCCTGTTACGCAGCCAGCTGCCTGATACAGTTCTCTTTGCATCAAATCCAAGGTAAGGAAGCATCCTCCTTTACAGCTTCAAGCTGAGACACTTCATCTGGATACACTGGAAATTAYGCTGTGCCCCTGCATGACAGAGTCATTTCACGAGTTGCAATAGCCTGCTCTTGGGGAGGGTAAGGCAGGAAGGAGACTGTTCATTGGAGTAACTTCTGTTCCGTCTTTAAACTGTTTTGCATGCTGCCGCAGAGACGTTCCCTCCCCTAAAATGCATACATGCACAGAGAAATTATACTCCGCATATTGCATATTTGTCTTTTACCTACTCTCTCTGAATCTTATCTCTTCTGCAAGATGTTCTCCACAGATGGATACCTCTGAATTTCAACAGAAAGCATCAAAGGAAGATTAGCTGAAGATGTATTCTGTCGTGCTTGGGCATAGAAATTTAAGCTTGGTAGAAACTGTCCACTTCTTTCCACAATGTCATGCAGTTTCATGCTTTCTGTTGAGTTAAAGATTTTTTCACTGGCTAAGAGCAAAGATGACACATTCTGCTGTAAGCTATAACAGTATATCCACAACAAACCAGAGCTCAGTACTGTTTTTGTCAAGCTTTTCTCGAGCTAGTTATTTTAAAACTAACATATCTCAGTCATCAACACTGAAACTGAGTATAAACATAAACCTCAGAAACAAGGACAAGAAGTTTTGTTCTTACTGAGAATGTGAGCAAGAAAATCTAGCCAGCATCATACTGCAGTTTCAATATGATTTATTTTCTTGTTAGCTAAATAAGGAAGCTATATGAAAAACTGCCTCTCATCTTACAAATATGGGATTAGAAAACCATGCAAAGTGTATGATCTTTTTGTGTCCAGAGGTCTCATATAAAAAGTAGGAAGATCTTGTTAAAATGCCTATGTTGTTGATTTCAAGTATATAACTACTTTGCTCTCTTGGAATATTTTGTACGTTGTTTTTAGATTATTTTTAAAGACCACAATTTAGTGATGGAAGTTTTGGTTTTGTAGGATGGAATAATGAGGTTTTGAAATATGTAAGACTGCTTGAAATATGTTGGTGATATTAAAGTAACGTTCTCTAAATTAGTGTTTTGTTTAAAAGCAAATACTGCTTTCATTTCTACAATCCTAATCTTGTAGCAACGTATGAAAAACGGGTGGGGACTGAAACTCCCTTTGAATGATGAAGAACAAACAAGTAGTAAAAATGGTGAAATGGAATTTGCACTTACATAATGTACACCTTTTATTAATCTAAAGTAAGATTTTTTTTATAAACGTGATTTTAACCCAGTACTTTCCTAATTACTAAGGCTTGAATAAATGGAATGGCTGCGTTGTAGTTTCTGATTATAGTCACAGCGTAAACATTTCACAGCCTTGTGCAGAGGATGATTATAATCCTTCAGAAACAGTTCATTGCAAAATACAGTGGACATTGTGTCTTTATATATGTGTACTGCTATGGCAATGGAAGTGTTAGAATCCTCTGAAAATTTCAACCAAACAATATTCTTTTTTCATTTTCTCTTGAAGGTCCTTTATATAAACCTTATCTTCATAAACCAGAGTGGGTGTCAAGAGATCTCAGTTTATATAACTGCACAGTTGAAGTTTTTGGAGTAAGCCAGGACTTTTTTATTCAAATGTTGCATGATGAGGGAGGCAACCTAATTTTGGAATAAAGAGGTTTGGGATAAGATTTTTGAGGTCATATTATACGGTGATCAATAAATTTTCAGAATATGTTCCTTTGCTCATAAAGACTTAATGGTTCCAATTGAAATATAGTATTGAAGAATAAATAAAGCAAGCATGAAAGAGCTGTCATTTTAAAAATTCTATTGTTTGCACTGAAAGGAAATGGTAAAACTGGGTGGCTAACTGCTGCTGAGTGATTGAGGCTGTGGAGAACCTTTGAATGGAACATAGTACTATTTCATTTACATTAAAGTGTCTTTGTGTACAAACTGTGACTCTTGGCCCTTTTTGCAGGAAAACACTACATTGACATTATCATCCTATTTTATAATAGGCAACTGAACAATCAAAGGGTTGAGATTTGATGAGGTGTTTAAACTGCACTGTATTTAAAGACAAAAATAGTTGAATTGGTGATGAGGAAAGAAGATTCAAAAGACTGGGAGAGAAAGACAGGAGGTATTGGTCATCGCGCTGGGACACTGGAAAATCTCTTACAATTGAACTGAAATCTAGGCAGAGGGACTCACAGTTCACAGAAAATTATTAGAAATTACAGTGAAGTGTTTCCAGTGCACGGACCTATCTAAACTTTGTCAGTATTTGTGACATTATGTGTATTAATTTGGTAGCACCTAGAACTGGTGTCTTTCCTGAGGTGTAGGACATAATCTGAAAATCTGTCTTTACTAATATATGGAGTAATTTCCCAAACTAAATTGGGTATTTTTTTATTATTTTTTTTTTCAGTGAAGGAGAGCCATACATGCGGCTTCTGAACAGAAATAATGTCTACTATTTCACAGGTTCTTCCAAGGCAGCTCTTTCCACATATAAATCCCCCCCTATATATCTTGGAGAAAGCAAGACTGGCATGGATCCAAGCATTATCCGTGTGCTGTCTGGTCCACACATCAATTTTTGTTTCAAATTTCTGCAGTTGAACTGATATTTTTTTTCCTTCCTCCTCTAAAGAGGCCTGAGCAGATTCCAAGCAAAACTCAAGTTCTTCAGTAGCATTTGGATTTATTTGTCATGATGAGTTACATATATTGGCCCTTCTGGGTGAAGAACACTGGTATCAAGGAGAGAATAATCTGTCCTTTGCTGGAGGAGCTAGGGAAATGGACATCTCTTTAACTAGGCTTACAAGAAACCACAGTCAGTAAGGAGGAGGTCCAAGACACTCATCACTTCCAAAGAAAGAATATAAAGCCTTTCTATTGCTTGCTGGAAATATGTACTTGAGTGATGAGTTTAATCTCTTAATTCTTTAATCCACTAGAACAGTATTGATTGTAAATRCAAAGCCTCGGCAGTGAAAGGACACATACTTACCATGTTCTCTCCTGGCTGCCTTTACACCAGCAATCTCCAAAAACAAACAAACAAAAAGCCCTGCAATCTCTACTTAAAATCTTTACTAGCATCTGAGTTTGTGTTTGGTCCTTGGTATAAGAAGAACTTTCATAAAATGCTGTAAATGCAGAATACTTTTTCTGAGAGACTGATTTGTTTCCGAAATTAGAAATATTTATTACTCTTTACATTATGATAACAGGTGGAAGCATTGCATCTGGCCTAGGGTTTTTGAGATACACATTCAGGTCAAAATCCAGTTCCTATAGCTGGGAATGCTCCTTAAGCGCTAGAATTGGCACTGATATTATGCAATGAGGACACTTGTTTTTAAGTGGCTTTATAGAGTCTTGTAAGGAGCTAAGTTTCCTGCACGATAAAAATCTCAGTCTCTACTGCTTTGAGCAATAGAATGAGATGAAGAGGATTACAGCCAGATTTCAATGCTCTTCTTACTGAACTAGCAATTCATAGCTGCAGATTTTGTTTTCCCAAAAGCTAATCCTCAGTGAGTCTGGAGATGTATGATGGCTCCCTAATTTCTTAGCAGTCCTGTTTTCCCTGCATCTCAGCTATGTTATTACTTTGGAGATTTGCTCCTCAGTAATTTTAATCAATAGTTTCATTAATGTAGAGGAAGTAGCTTGTATCACCTTTGGGTTAAAGTGGCTCTTTCTCTAATATCCTCTGCGTAGGCATGTAAAAGAAYATTCTATATAATAATAGCAAGAAAGGAAGTTCTCAAGTATTTTTGTAAAGATAAGTAAYACTAAAGATTGTTCAACCTTGATTTTCTTTTGTTCCACAGATACAACTGTCAATGACTGGAGGTTCATTCTATCCCACAGTCCTTTCTGTTCCTGTTCTCTGGACATTGTAGTTGCTTTTACTGTATTCATCAAACTGTTCCGTTTGTGCCATTCATTCTACATAGTAGTCACATACTATAGAAAGTCACTATTCATACTCTTTTTTTTATTAAAACTTTCAATAAAATAATTTACTGAGGCAGATGCAATGGAAATTTAGGAAGTATTACATCGATGAAAGGATCCAAGTTTGTTTTTTTCCCCCTTTATTCAGATGCGCACTTAAAATAAATGAATTATTTCTCAAAGTCTTAATTTTCTGTGGTCAATAAAAAACTATTTCCCCGAAAAGTTTCCAGAGTTGGACGCATGGCTCTGTGCAGGGAAGTGTTTCGATTTGGCAGAAAAGCAGTCTTGACTGCCATTAGAACTTTTATCTGCTTTCAGACAGTGGATTGAAGAGCAGTTACAATGAACCACTGAACCTAAAGATTTATATTTAATCCATAAGGTAGTTGTGTTGCACACTCTGCCTTCAGGAGTCTGACTCTGTCTTAGCTGTTTATAAATCCTGCCCTGATGTTTATTTTCCCTTTCTAATAGTAAGCTCAGTACCAAGTGCCTTTTTGCAATTTCTACATGCACAGCTAAGGCATGATTAAACGTCTGCTCCTTATATGATCTCTGGTTACACTCCTGTGATACGTATGCAGAAGAAAGGAGAGCTCGACACTGTTCTCATTCCTAGGGGGTTTGGCTCAGTTGTTGCTGAATGCGCAGAGGGCAAGGTTGGATCGCTTCTTGTTCTAAAATCCTGAGTGCAGAGATAGTCTGTCTGCTTGGTGTATCCATCACACCTAGTGTACTTGGTGTCTTGTTCTGTGGCTGGGGAAGGCTACCTGGCACTGCTTGGAGTTTAGTAAGTAGTTCAGCCTGATTGAGCCCTCTGGAGATGTTCCCATTCCATTTTTGCACAACTGGAATATGCTGCTAGCCCTCTTATCTAAAGGTATATTTGGATCAACTCCTCATCTGGTTCCTTCCCTTCCTGGTTCCTTTGCCAGGCATCCTAATCCTGCCATGTTATGTTTTCTTCACTGCCTTCAACCTTCATCTCCATCAATGAATTTTAGCTCATTTCTTTTCTCAGAATGATGCAAGAAAGATTATGGTTAGGATAGTAAAAGCATCTAGAAGTTTACTCCTCTCCTACCTTATTCATTTTCCAATTTAAGGCCAGTTTTTATTCCATTCTTCCCTCCTTTATACCTTCCTTTCCATTGTTCTTTCCTCTGTTGATAACAATTCATTTTATATGCCAGCATCTTACTTGGATTATGACAGAGTTTTCAAAATTACAAATTTATACCTATTAGGGATGAAGGCAATGAACACGTAACATGGGCTTATGGATCAATAAAAGCAGATCATGCACAAGGCAAATAATTAGAATTCAAGTCCAGATTAACACTTTAAACTTGCCTGGCTTCTGAGATGTTTGGAGCCAGTCTTTGCGTAGTTCATTCTAAAGACAGGGGCCTACTGCAAACTTGAGCTCTCAACCCGTGTTTGGCGTTTTCATCCTTCCCTAAGGCTTAATGGAGTTCTGCTGTAGGGTTTGGCTTGAGTAGATCTATTGCACATGCTTGACCAACCTGTAATTAGAGATACTACTTGAATGTTGAGTAGCTTTTTTTCTGTTTACTGCATGTAAGGATTCAGTCTGAAAGATTTCAGTATAAGAATATAAATGAAGTGATTGTCTAGCTCTAGATGTTCTCCATCTTCCCTTGATGCACTAATGAGAATCAATTGCAGTCGGTTATTATTTTTAAATAGCAGTTAATTTGAGAAAACCTGACTCACTAGCTCTTTTCATTCTACTGATTTGATTTCAGCCTTCTGCCCATCTGGGCCAACCTACATATACTGTTCAGAAATCAATGTGAAAACTCATCAGTGCACAGCAGCAAAGTCAAAGACACTCATCCTTGTAATTCAGCAAGGTGCTGTCTGGTGTAGTATGCTCTGGCCCCCTGTCTTCTCATAGGTAAAATCCTCAATAAAAGAAGTAGCKTTGCTCTACATTCATTCTCATGGCTGGGAGAGCACCAAATAGAATAACTAAAACACCCCTACTGAAACATTCAGTTTTCTGGATGCTCAAATCTGGGGACAGCATGTAAGAATGTACAGTTGTGTRGAAAGAGAAATCATTTCCTGAGTAGATCAGTTTATCCTGTCTAGGGGTGTTCTGAAAGAATCCCTCCCTCACAATAAGAACTGTGGAATTAATCTCTGTAAAATTCCTAGAAATGGCCTCCTGGTCAAACCCCTGCATCTGTGCAAGTCCTCTTGAAACTAGCAAAGAATCCTGAAGCAGGATTGTAGACTAAGCTTGTAAGCTCTTTAAATTAAGGCTAATATCCTCCCGTCATTATTAAAAGTACTCTTTAGACTTACAGCTTTGTGTCAATGTTGTTAAAAGAAAAAAAAAAAAAA
>NW_028186579.1:2073653-2206192 GCF_003343005.1 Rhea americana
AAAAAAAAAAAAAAAGAAAAAAAAAAAAGATGCAGAAACTGGTCTGCTGTCTGCTAGATGTAGAGTCTTCCCAAATGTGGGCACAGGAGAGGATGTTACCACACTAGATTGTATAGAAGGGGTGTGCTGTTGTCCAGTGCAAGGAAAAAGAGGGAAGTATTCTTTTGCTCTGAATCAATAGGTGGGTGGGTGGTGAATTTAGCTTCTCATAGTTTCCCCACATTAAATCTGTGGTGACTTCTATTCACAATTTTTTAAATGCTTTTCCTTTCATAGGCAGAAAGATAGGATAATACACCGAAAGGAACGAATAGTTCTGTGTGATGAAACATTGCTGTTTCATTATACACAAACAGGGAAGCTGAAACATTATTTGTAGAGGATAAAGTTGAACTTTGCTCATGATTTTATGAACTTCTTTACTGCACAGCTCTCTTTCTGCAAACACCACTTGACACTCTCTTTGCCTTTTGTTATTTCCAGCAGTTTGGAGTCACCTGTTTTTTTTCTGCTGAACTGTAACAAAGCAGGGGGTGTTGACTGAAAAGAATAAAGATCATTTTCAGATTATGTGCAAATATTTAGAGGGATTTGTGAAGCACTATAAAATTCAATTAGATTTGCTTCCACAGGTGTCTCTGCTCTCCTACCTCCTTTTCCATTGATTTATAGTTCCAGAATAATTTGTCATCAGTTTTGCAAAACTATTTGGTAGCAGGACCAGGCTAATGTTGTGGGGTTGGTATTTCCATTGCAAACAGCAATGCTGGCTGAAGATGTCGTTCTGGAATAGCTGCTTTCTACTAACCCTTTTCTGAGGGCCTTTGCCCTCAATAGAAAGAATGGCTTTTGATCTGCTGTATCTGCCTCAGAAGGTAGCCTGAAAAACAGGCTTAATTGTATAGTATTTTCTGAAATGAATGAATGAAAGAGTGAATATCATGTGAATCCACTAACAAGGAGGGAGGAACCTCTGATGGCAAGGCAAGACAAATAGCTAAGCTCAGTAACGTCTTCAGCTGCACAGCTAGATTTGGAAGAGGATGTCCATCTTCTGGAAGAGGACTCTTGGTTTACCTAAGGAGTTATTAACCTTGCAAAAATAATTTTGCATTAAGAGTTACTAAGATATTGAAAATGTAGAAAAGGTCTGAAGTTAATCAATGCAATGTCACCAGCCAAGTGCAAGGAACTATGCCATGTCTGAGTATTTCTGCTTGCGACCAGTATGGCATTGCTGTTTCTGCTCCTCACCAATTTTGTGTTCTCATCTGAGTCTAATGGTGACCAAACCTCCTCAGTTGCTGCCAACTCAGAAGGATGTATCAGTCTTCAGCTAGTACTGGACATCTATTAAACACTGCCAGTCTCTGAATTACTTTTGTTCTTTCTCTCTTTGTTGCCCCAAAGCAGTCTAGTTAGCTCAAAACTCAGAATGCAGCTAGGATAAAGGTTAGTAAAAGGTACACTTGGTACAGTTTTTCTGTTTGAAATGTATGGTAATTTGGTAACTTTGACATAAAATAATAGATTAATCCAGTGTGATCACTCAGGAGGAAATAATTCTATTTTCAGATTTTTCAGTAATGTCATGAACACAGACATTGAATTTCTGATGGCTGGTAAAATGTATTTTTCATGCTGTTTGTACTTGTGTACTTCTATTTGTATAATTTATGCAGCTTTCAGTAATGCAGGATGCTACGACTGACTGTCTACAAAACTTCCATAAATATGCAACTGAAAACTAGTAGGGATTATAAGCAAGGAAAGTGAAATGTAATCTTAGTAAAATGCATGATGATCAGTACAGGAAGAGACTCAGTCAGATAAATAGGCACATTTTCCTGACTTCATGTTAAAAGTACTGAAGAGGAATAGTGTATTTGGGTAACCTCATGCAAAGTTTAATAGGCTTGCCACTCATTTTTTAACTTGAGCACCATCTAGTGTGCATGATATAGATAATTTAAAAAATAAATAGAAGGCCAGTTCATCATAGCATTTAGCAGTGGAAGTCCTAGCATGTTTTCAATGTCAAAAGGAAACAAGCACATCAGAGCTTAAATCCTGTTAACTTTCAGTAACACAATCTTCAAGTCACTTATGTATTTTTCATGAGTTGTCCCCTCATTTTTTCATTTGTGCCTTACTTAAATACTTGCTTTCACTCCAGATAAATACAAAAAATGAAATGCAGGAAAATTAAATGTATCTATTTGCACGCAGACTTTTTTTAAAAAAAAATCATTTAAAAAATGCAAATATGTGCTTGCATATTCATGCAAATGTGGAGTCCTGCACACTGCTGTGAGTTGATACTGTCTGATCCACCAAATCCCTAGCTTTCAGCTAGCTGTATCTTGGCAGATGTTCTCTAGATCTTGCCCAGAGTTGGAACACGGTCAGAGATGAAGGTCTTTTCTGTGTGCCTGGATTGGGGTGGAGCGTATCTGTGAGAAGTTCAGTGTGCTGTTACTTTTCCTATTAGCATCGCTTCATGCAGCACACGCTCCATGTCATGCTATGGGGGGAGGCCCACCCCTAATCACCATTGCTAATGAACTTCATCCCACCGTTTGCAACACATTCTGTTTGCCCTTGTGCTGCAAACTCCTTCTGTTAGTAGCTTCTGTCTTCTTTCTAGACACCTTCCATTCCTCAATATTGCAGGGTTTAAAACAGCTGCTGGTGAGCGTTGCTCATTTTCATGCATTCCTCACCAGTGATGCTTCTGTCTCCTGCCACAGGAGTTCCTGTGATGAGAGAAAGATCTGCTCCCAGATGTTCTTCTGGATTTCAGAGATTAGAAGTGGTTTAAAAATCAGATGAGATTAAAACCTATCATTTGATTTGAAAAAGCTTGCAATTTGCTCAACAATCAATTGATTTCTTGGGAAAAGGAAGGAAGACTATCTTAAAATGATTTTTTAAACTTTGAGCTTGATTTTTTTTTCTTTTTTGGATGTTATTTTATGAAATAAATGGGAACTATACATTTAAGACAGAATTTTTTGAACCACTGAAAGCCAAATCTGACATAACCTCACACATAATCTTAATTAGAAGATTACAAGAGGATCACACTCCTATTTTTAATAGGAGTAAGGAGAAAAAAAGGCTTATTTGGGGGCATCTCTCTCTCTCAGTTTAAACGACGTAGGAGTATTCTAGTGAGATCACTGATCTCAGTGGGCCCATGCATTCTAGCAATTTAAGAGCTCTTGTCTCTCTTATGATGTCCCTGTGTGACCTAAGTAAACTGAAATATTTCAAATTAATAACTAAAATTTTTAATGATTCATAGCTGTATCTGGATAAAGCTTTTGAAAYTGACCTATCATCCCTGAGTCACTACTCAGACTTCTAGTCTCCAGTGTAACATGAACTACACACTTTTCACCAAAGCTACATGTTAAATGAATTTTCAGAATATATCGTACAGACAATAAATGATAAAAATTGCATTATGCTGAGTGATTTCATTGCCCACTGGGTTTTGAAACTGTTCATCACCTTGCACGTGTGGGAGCTGAATGCTGTACAGCCTAGGGAATAGATTTAATAAACATTCATTTCAGGGTGAAACTCTGGTGGGAGTTACCTTCTCTAACCAAAACACTTTTCTCTTTCTTTGGACTATGCTAGATATAGACTATGCAGCCTGAGGTAACCTCTTTAGTCAGAGCAAGTTATCTCTTTCTAGCTGTTTGACGCAGTCTAGGAGTGAGATATTAAGCAGAAAAGACAGTGGGCTGGAAAGAAAAGGACAGATAGTTCAGTGTAAATTCAGGTGAGTTAGAAGATAAATCCATAATGCCGCATATTCATGAAAACAAACAGAAAAAGTTGTTAAAACTTGATATTCTATTCTTATGAATGGTATATTTAATGTTTGGTAGTTTTATAATGTTTATTTCTGCTCAAACTGTAATATCAATACTGATTAATCATTCATAATGGACTAATTCAGTTTTTCTATTGAAAAGGAAAATTTATCTGCAAACCAGATGTTATGTCTGATCTGAACTTCCATGGGTAAATTGATTACGAAAGCAAACAAATATATACTTTGTCAGAGGCTAGAGAGAGAGCAGGAACTGCTTACTTTCTTTAAGTAGAAATAGTTGAAGAGAACAACAACAAAGTGATTTATAAGGACTGTAAACTATCTTATTCACACACGAACATACACACATATCAAAAGACCTGCAGTCTCCTATATCACTGTTACTAAAAGCTGAGGCAGAGCTGTTGCTCTGTGGTATGCCACATGGAAAATGCCACAGACACAAGCATTAAGCACGGAGTGTCTTGCCTCCAGCACTACAGGAATTGCTTTGCTTAGCTGAAGCATGCAGAGCAGAAAGAGTTCAATGATGCAGTCTCTTGGAAAGCTCTGCTTCAGTGATTCTTCATTTCTATGTGTAATTTCTGAAAAGTTTAGCATTTAATTTCTAGGTCTTCCAATTCGTGGTCCATAGCAGCTATTAAAAAAATACATTCATGGAAAAGAACCACCTCCCATTAGTGCTTTACTGGCCATACAGGATTTCAATATCTCACAGGGGATTTTGCTTTATCATTTGGGTTATAGTTTGGGAGCGTTGCCATTCTGCATTTTCTTCCTGGAATATGCAAAATTGTAGTCTTTGATGGGATTGTTAAATGGATTTTCTGTTTTGCAAGCAGAGATGTATTCATTTCTCTTCCCAGCATGTGGTTTTAAAAGCACTTAGATTTTGCTTAACTCTRTTCTTCAACAGTTTTGTAATACCTGAGGGGAACTATTTTGTTAAGTCTCCTGTAAACATAAGTCGGACCCTTCTCCTCTCCAAGAATTTCTTTARAAGATAAAAATCTGATTGATAGGTGAAGGAATTTGGACCATCATATCAAGTGCGATGAGGAGGAGGGTATCTGACATCCCAACATGAATTGCAGTCTGAAGCCAGGCAGAGCTAATGCCACAGCTCTCTGTGCAAGTTCTTAGTGTTGGAAATGGGGCTGGGGTCTGTGCTGAGTGCATGGAACAGTCCTATACAAAACATTAATAYGGGAATGATTAAATTCTTAAAGGCAATGAATGAAGAGGAAAGCCACCAGGCTGACACCAGCGAATGGGGAAGTCAAAACAACAGCACTCCAAGCTCCTTTAGAAGCACACCTGAAATGGCTTTGAAAGGATATTCTGAGAGGCACAGCATAATTCTGTCAAAGCATTGTCATTCTGCTTTCATTTTGTTTTGTGGAAAAAAATGACAACTGTATCCCATGACCTTATCATCTATTCAGAGATGCTTATGTGCTACCGATATAACCTGTGAAGTATMCTCAAATGTTCTACTGTTTCTCTGATCATAAGCGAACACTTCTTTGTACCAGAGCCTGAAGGCCACAGGCCTGCATATTTGCATTTCCTCACCCTACAATTAACTCTTGAGAGCAGTCTCAAGAATACTTAAAATCTTGTTACTCTTATAAAAATGAAACAACCAGCCTTAAGAGAATTGTTTATTTTAACAGACGGGCTTTATATAATGACTCCGAACAAGGAAATTAAGACCAAATGAGAAGCAGGCTAACAATTGGCCTTGGTTATATTGAAAAGTTTTCTTTTATGAAAACCTCCATCTGCTATTTTTCATGCAGGTCTATTGCATGTTGTGCTTTCAGGTATAGTGTGATTAAATTMTGTTAATCCCTTCCCTGTTCCTATTTGGTTGTTAATGTGACCAATAGCTTTTTCTAGTCTGTCTGTGTTATTCCTGAAGGTAATCATCTTAACAATTAGTGAGATAACAGAAAGGAGAAATAGACAACAGAACTTGTTCAAACGTATGGGTTGTCTAGGATATGTATATGCGAGGTCTAGAAGAAGCTTTACCATTAGGAGGTCTGTAACCCAGTAGTAGAACYGTGCCTTGTATCTCCCCTGCTGCAAGCCAAACAGGGCATTTCAGACTGATACAGTCTCATCAAGAGACCCTCAGTGTACTTGTTATAATTTTTCTTCATTAGTAGGCATGATCTAGCCTGAGATACCCTAAGTGATTCCATTTCAAGGATATTTACTATATTGAACAGTTGCTACTGAACCATCACAATTTAAAACTCAGTATATGAAAGTAATCAGAACTCAGTGGTAATTGGATTGGACTAAAAAAAAAAAAAAACAAAAACACAATTCAGCTAAAATTCAGTATCTGCTATATCAACAGCTGAGTTATCCCAGCAGCAAGGTCACCTTTATGGAAGAGGAAAAGCAGCCCTGACACCAGTTCTTGGCAGCTGATCCAAGCTAAGCCCTTCTCTTTTCCTTTTCAGAGACCTTAAGCAGTTAAGGTTCTTGCTTCGGTCTTTGGTATGACACCTAAGATAGTGGCTGACATACTTCTACAAAATGGCTCCTTTATTTATTTTTCCTGTCCTATAACAGAGAAGCTTTTTGTTCCTCTCTCTAGTCCCATGCTCTGAAGTACTGGATGCTGCTGTTTTCTGTGATGTCCAAAGTCCTGAGCAGCTCAGCTGAGTTTCTTGTGTGCAATGACTGCTTAAAGAAGGCATAKAGTCACTGCTTTGTGTCTTTGCTGGCTTTTTACATCAGTGGAAAAGGGCTGTGAGGCATAAATCTAAATGACTTGCTAAATTTTAATGATGCTTTGCTCAAATTTTACATTACTGGCAGCAGGACCTGTCAACTGCGAACTGTCTTTTTGCAAGGTCTCATTTTCCTTGTGTCATCTTTTCTCTATTAATTCAATGCATCACTGAAGTTAGTGTGCTATATGCCTTAGGGATGGTTTCTGGTTCTGGACCTGAACAGGAGAAAGACACTGGAAAGAATCAGCTGCCAGAGAAAGATGTGTAAGGACAGGCCAAAGAGGTGGCTACTTTAATCTGCTGTATTTGGAGCCTGAATAGTCATTTAATGTATATATGAGTCTCCCCAAAACTGTCACAAGTCAACGCAGCTCAGGTGAAGTGTGTTATAAGGCTAYGTGGTTAAGCTGTAACGAAGGCAAATATCCCTGTGATGTCAGTGGGGATCAAGCACCTGTAGTATCTTTCACAAACTTGTCAACAATGAGGCAGACAAGAAGGATTAATTCTAGACTGTGACCTGGGAATGGGACTGCTCTAGACTCCACAGATGTACCATACTAAAGGTATTTTTTTTAAAGAATACTCCCCCTTGAAAAGCTGCTGTTTAGAAACCAAAAAGGAGGTTAAGAAAAGGCAGGAATTAATGACTATCAGGTTTCTATAGATAATGCTCCAGTTTCAATTTTCAATTTTCCTTAAGTCCTCTATCAGGAACTAGATGCAATTGACCTGAATTTTGCTGCTTAAAACAATTCTTGCTTCTATAGGTATATCAGCACGGAGCTTTGACTCTATTCTGTACCACCAGATRTCTTATCATTTCAGATCCTCAGCTGAGTCCTAGCATTTGTAAATCAATGCATCTTTCTTGATTTCAGTGTGAATGTTTCCTATTCACCAGCTGAAGATCAGACTCCTAATTTGCTGGTCTTTTCTCTCTCACCTGTGTTGTATTCTGCATTTCTAGCTAGATATTTTAAGCAACTGTAGTTTTTCCTGTGGCTTTAACTTTGCTCTGGCTTTGTTACATTAGAGCTATATTTTAATACACTCCTCCTGTTTTACTAAGCATTGAATTAACTTCATRATGTAAAAAGCAGAGTAATGTTTTCATTCGTTATGAAAGAAAACGTGTGATACCCATCATAAAATGCCCTATCTGCAGCATTATTGCTGATGCCTTCCAACTCAGTATGGAGGCCCAGTAAAGGCTGCAGATGCCTTTTTGTAAAGTTGACATTTCCACTTTTGACAGGTAAACAGCAGGTAGTTAAAGCAAAATTTTATAAAAGTTCAGTCTTCTCAGCAAAACAATACAGAAGAGAAGAATCCACACTTTATCGAGAACGAGTATCTTTATCACTCTTGCTTCAGTAGATGTTTGGCTGKCTCTGGTTATCCTATAATCCTGAGCCTTTGCAGAAAGTTTTGTTAAAACAACACGATTTCTTTGAGAGAGAGTTATCCATTCTGTGAAAGATGCATCTTTCCCACCTATCTGTAAGTATAGTATGAGCCATACTCCTCCAAGAGTGTCAGAAAGGAAGGTTGCTATCAGTGCATAATGCCTGCAGTAGTTACCTATTAAAATTGTTTGTCCAGAACTAAAACCCTTGATGCAAGCACCTTATTTATTATATGCTGCAGGGAAAATTTGGAGCTAGGTGGCTTGTCTCTGTGACTTCATGTTCTTACTGAAATTTTTTAAAACTCTGAAGACTATGGTTCAAATACAATTTTTCTATAAAGTAATCTCTCAGTAAGTGTTTGCATTTGCAGATGACATTGTAAGTGTATTAATAAGCATAGTGACCCCTGCTTCTAGTAGTGACTTCTGGTCCCTCCAAAACTGGATTATAAGCACTTATTTTTAGTAGAAGATAAGAGAAGTTATTGAGAAAGAAGGGAAAGACCTTTCTGGGACCCTTTTACAATGAAAAGTTGTGATGCTGGACAGACAAGGTCAACAAGGGAACATTGGTATCTGTGTGTGTCCCTTTTACTCTCCTTTTTTAGGGACAAACTCCCTCCCAAAGCTTTTTCTGTATCAGARGGAAAGACTCACTTGCTATTAGTAAAAATGAAGCTTCTGAAGGAGGCAGATGCCCCCTGGCAGCATCTGAGTCATGATGTAATACTCTCTGCGCAGTGTCAGGGTGTGACTGTCATGCTCATGGAAGAGGAAACAAGGGAGCCGTGAAAATTGCTTTCAAGGAGCAGGAGGTTCAGTCCCCTTCCTGTTGAYTGAACCTTCTCCTCCTTGAAAGTATGGCTTTTTTAACAATTCATTTAAATTAAAAAAGAAGTAAGTTGATTTACTATTGTGGAAATCATGCTTCCTGAAATGATATATCTCCTTGGAYGAGCGGAAGGAAACTAGGCATTTGCAGTGCCAGTCATCTTGAAGAATACACAAGTGTGCTGTTAAAAATGTCATTATTACTGCATATACTGCATGGCAGAAACATATTCAAGCACTAAAAAATAGCTCCATGTGAAAACATTTTGTGACACTCTCTCATGTAATTTTGTGCATAATTTGCAAAGGGTAGAATAGGACCTCATTCTAGAYAAGCTCTTGTTAAGTTTTTAAATCATTAAATTTGGTTGAGATTCCAAATACRATTTTTTGGGCTACATGAAACCTGGATCCTTCCCAGACAAGAGAGGGGAAAAATCACAATTCTTGTGTATGTCTAGAATGAAATGAGAGCTTTTGGCATATGTCTGTATTGTTAGGAAAGGGATGCCAGCTGTTTATAAGGTCTTCTCTTTAGAGCAAAGTATGCTCATTAATGCATATAGAATCATAGAATTGGTAAGGTTGGAAGGGACCTCTGGAGATCATCTAGTCCAACCCTCAAATGAGTGGCCCATAYAGGGATYGAACCYGTGACCTCGGAATTTTTAGCACCATGCTCTAACYAACTGAGCTAAACCTAATCCCTGATATTCTCCTCTTTTCTACATTATGAGGGTTAGTTGGGAGCCTATGACAGTGAAGTCTGTTTTACCTTTTTTTCCAGCTTGGGTATGACACAGGAGAGCAGTAAGCAACTTGATGACCTCCTACAGCTGTGAGATGCTTCCACGTCCATTGTTAGCACAGTTTGCCTATCTTTGGAGTTTCTAACTGGAGAGTAGGTGGGGTAGCTCTAGTGTATCCATTCCCAAGGGAATGTCTGCTCTTATTCCTAGAGCAGATAGTCATCAAGTTCCTTGGTATTAGAGAGGAGAGGACAGTTAAGGTATCTTTAGTGTACTGTGGACATCATTTGTCATATCCACCCAGACTGAATGGATAATCCAGTATCTGAATAAGATAGAAGTATCATTTAGGACAAAAAGCAGAAGCTGAACTGAAATGAAGGTGAAACTTTCCAGCCAGGAGAACAGCTGTGATTTGCATTAGCACTTTGTATTAGYGTTTTATATTAGCATATATATGCTGCTGTTTGCTCTGCTTCACCACTTAAAAGCCTTACTAGCTTTTTCTAGTTTCTAGATGCTCAGTCAATAGCTGTGCCAGAGAAGAGTGAAAACTGTTTTTACATATCTAGGCTTTGCTGTAATGGTACACAAGCACATTTCACTTTATCTGATTTCTGCAATACACTCTGCTTTGGGACAATACATAAAGAATATATGTCAATTAGATCAAATACAAAATATAGCCCTTAACTTCCTTGTTTGGTAATGTGCCACAGTATTTTGCACTTCTATAACATGTCTTGGCTGCATGTTACAAACATGGTGTTTGTATCTGTGGACAAAGTACCCACAGTCACTTAATGAGTTCCAGAACTGGTCCTCAGCTGCRCCTCACTGATGTGGCAAATTTGAATTAACAGGGAAGGTAAGGGACAAGCTGATGCCCTTGTTGTTACATTTCTTAGCAACCAGGAAGCAGTCCCCTGAAATGATTATTGTGTATACTGATAAAAGGTATTAGGGATTTCAATAAGGCAAAGAGAGAATAATCTGTTCTCTTTCCCCTACAATACTAGGAAGAGTATTATGCTATGAAGAGACAAGCTTCATGTGGACATCACCAAAGATTGGTAATAACCTACCAAGAATACCATATTTTGTACTTGAGTATATAGAGTCTTTAAATACATTGCTCTTTTAGAGAGGTCTTCTTGCGTTTTCAGGATCAGTATGGTCTGAGTAGTAAAGGTTTCTGTCCCTTTAACCTGCATTGTGTGTTAGTCAGCATAGTGAGTCGGTGAGTTCATGGTGGCCAGGGACTCTATACTTCCTTGGATCTGCACTCTTACCAATGCCAATATGTGTTCCACAGAGCAACTGATCTGCCCAGCTGTCAGAGGGAAGTCCAGTATAGGAAACTGCATACTGCACATTCAGGCTGGATGGAGTAGCCACTCCTCTTGGAGCCCATCTGTCAGTGACACATCTGTGCAGTCCCAGAGAGCGGCCTCGAGGAAAGAGCTGCTGTGCTTTCCAGCTAAAGCTGACTTTGGCAGCCACTCAAGAGTTGTGTATGAATACTGACTATGATGCTAGTCCAAAAGATTCTTAATTCCAGTGGAGTTGTGCTGGTGTAAAATAAGTGAGAATAGCATCTGCTTCTCTCTTGGTTTCAAATAGGTTTCTAAAAGATTAGAGGTCGTATATATTGCAGATTATTCCATGCTAGTGATACAACAWCTGTGATGTGTAAATACCATTGCATACAATGATTTGAAGTGAAACACTTTCATGAACTTCTTTCAGTATATTCCAGGAACAAATTTTTAGGTTACATGAATCCTGAATTAACTGTGTAATAAATACCACTGGACAAATTGATATCTAGTCATTTCAGTGTATTGTTATTTTACTGTTGTTTAAAAGTAGAAGATTTAAATAAGATAAAATTATAGATCATTAATAATCTATTACATAACACATTAAATGGAATGTCCAAAGGGATTTTTTTCAGTTAAATCTCAGTAGCTTAAAAAACTATTAGTATAAATAAGAAAAATTGGATATTTTTAACCATAAGTGCATGCTACATTTGTCACTGCTATTGAATTGTTTGCAATTCATTTGGATTGCTATTTTTAACTAAACATGGAGTTTATTTCATTTTTTTAATACTTAACAAAAAGCTAAAGAGAAAGCAGCAAGAAACAAAAGTACATATAGGCTGTATATAACCCAGATCAACAGCAAAAAAAAAAAAAAAAAAAAAAAAAAAAATAATCTTGTCAGCACCTAAGATAGTTCAAGCAGATAATTCACGGATACTCTGGAAATCACCTTCAGAGACAGACTATCATTTGTTCCCAGATCTGTAAGGGAAAACATCAAAAATGTGACACAATGAGTGCCAAGATGCTTAAAAGTGAAGCATCTCCATTCACTACTTCMGTCCCTAAACTTTTCATGGAAAAATTTGTGGAGGGGAAGGGGAAAAGGAATCAGGCTAAGTTCTCCCAGAAGTATTCATTTTCCTCCTAATGTGAAACCAACCCYATTTGCTTCTTGATTTCAGTAGACTTCTATGTCACAAATATGAAAGACTGGGCTTCCAAAACAAAAATATATTTAGTACCAAATCATGAAAAAAGGAATTTAATTTAAGATATATCTGAAACTAAGGGAAAGGGTAAAAATCTTATTTTGAAATTCAAAGGAAAAGATGCCTCACAATTAAGTTATGCATTCTTTATGTTATACCAAATTATAATTTGAGGACATAGTATTAACCCAACAGTTTACAAGTTTAAGTTCAAGCAKATCCTTAGACTATTCAAAATATTATAATATTTTATTGCTCAAAATATAAAAGTAACCCTAAAACATAAATGTAGACCAAAAGCTAATGGAATAAAAAGAGAACATGAAATAATTCCATCAGGTTTTCTACTTTCATAACATATTTTTAATCCAGAGATCTCCTGTGATTCTAAACTTAGTTCAAGGAAATACCATAAGCCTGCAAGTGGTAGGAAGCACTTAATTTCATGTGGTTTGAGTCTGGTGTTTGTACACATTATGCCAAACTTCACATATACAAGGAATATCATTAAGTAAGTAAGTTGGTTGTTCATGACAGTAAGATCCTTTGGGCAAAGGCTTAYAATCACTTTGTTCTGTAAAGGCCCATGGYAGTATTAGATGCATAAAGAGAATAWGCCCATGTATTATGTTTCAGAATTTTTATGAAGTAATGATTACTCTCTGTAAATATCTTTGTATCAGTGTAATGAACTCATTAATTGTTGACCACATTAAAAAACATTTCTAAGAAACAGTTTAAATCTCTGAAAATCAATACTCAAAAAGTATATTGGATATAAAGTATTGTACTGCCCACGTGAAGTTCTACAGAGACTGAACTGATCATTTCATTGCTCATCATGTACCAATAAATGTGTCTATTTCAAAGACTGGAAACAGTCTTCTACCAGAAAGGGAGAAGCATGAATAATTATCATTACTCTAAATCAAAGTATCTTTTCTGYGTTGGAGATATTCAGTCCCCATATCACATGATAATACTGTTTCCAAATCAATTACTTCACATAATGACAGTAAAGGGATGGTAATGGTTCTGTCACAGTGCAAATGTTTCTTCTTTTCCAAATGAGTGTCTTGTCCTTGCCTGGTTTGTTGACAAATGTGAGGGAGACAGATGTGAGGGAGACAGTTTATTACTGAATAACACRCCATCCTCTCTTCACTAAATTACAGGTGCCTCACCTAAAGCCAGCTTGTGTTCCACACAGTTTTCCGTGAAGCAAGGTGGCTTCTCCTGGCAAAATGCTGAGTTGCATCACACAGGCTACACTCCTACCGTTTTGCAGTTTGGGGAAGCTTACATATTTGTCTTCTATCGTAATGCTAGTAAATGAGAATTTTAAAGACATGAGCCAGGGAAAAATAAAGCCTTTTTTTTTTTTTTTTAATACTCATCACAACACCATATTATATTGCCTGAGACCTCTCCGATCGGAACATAATTTCTTATGTTGATTAACTTAGCTGACCCCGTGCTGAGTATGAGGGTGTACTAGAAGACTTGAGGTGCCTTCCAATGTGAGTTACGCTATGATCCTATGGTATCTTTTAATTTTATTTTAAAAGTACTTAAAGTCACTTTTAATTAAAAATTGAATGAATATTAAAGTCTCCTTTTCACTCAAAGCTTACTTTATTTGTGGCAAGTAGTTATTGCCCCCTTATAGCTGAAATGCTGGTGATTTTCAGAACGATATGCTGCATTTGCAGGTTTGTATGCAATCTATTTGTGTCCTGTGATCATAACAATATCCTGAAATAATTTTAACTAGACAGTATATAGCTACAGCTATGTAATCTAAAGATATGAAACACAAAAAATCGAAAAATATCGATAATGATCAATGAAAATCATACGTGATCACTGAAAGCATTTTACAGCATTAGAAAATGCTATAAAAAATACAGGCTCAGTGAGAGGTGCATGTAACCAGGCTTTTCAGCTAATGCAGTTTCTAGCTGTATTTGGAGCTGATTACCTGGATTACCACCTGATTACCACCACTCCACACCACAGGTGCTACAGGGCAGACAAAGACATCAAAATGGAACAGGAAGGCAGAAGGAAACTTTACGTGTCMCCTTCAGCCCACTGCTCACAGGTGGGCACAGCTCTGAGAGCAGGTAGAACCCAAAATGGCCGCCCCTAAATGGCTGCCCTGAAATGGCTGCCTGGCAGRGGGGGTTGATTTGGTGGCTGAGGGGGCTCAGGCAGGTGGCTTGAGATTGCAGGGCCTGGGCCCTGTGGCTGGTGTTCATAATGCTGTGCTCAGAAACTAACACCCAAGTGGGTGTGGTGGTAAAATCTCCAGAGCTGCTGACGGACTTGTTGTGGCATGTTACAGAGGTACCTGCTTTGTAATGGGTTTCTCAGTGGTGCTTATCGCCCTTCCTCCCCTTACTTCCCTCCCCATCCTGTGGCCTTCTGCTTTAGAGAAAAGCCTCTCAAAATCCTAAGCTGCTTCAGTTACTTTAAAAGGTTGGGCGAAGCTTTTGCTATAGCAAAAGGTGTTTCCTGTGGACTCTGTGGCAGCTAATGGAAGTGGGTAAGGTTTTGTGCCTGGCTGGTGCCTGGCTCCTGACCAACGGCTCCTCCAAGTCCGTTACCAGCCAGCTGAGCAAGGACTGCTRCTTCAGGAAAACGTTCCCTAACGCAGATGGTTTTAATCCTCTCTGTGGAGTGGGACAAGTAGCCTTTYGATTGCCTGGCTCCGTGGGAGCTAAGCTGTTGCCCATGTTAGAGACCTGTCTGGTAGCATTTAGCAGAGGCTTTTTTTCATGTGAGTTAGAACAGCTAATCGGACTCCTGTAAGGAAATTTGTCACAACCGACAAACCTCTAAAAAGCTGTCCAAACTCATAAAAAAAAATCTCTTTTAAAAAGACATTTCATATTTGTGTTCTGCTTTCTGGACCATTTGGAAGTATGTGAAGCATATTCTCAAGGTTTTTGATTTTCACCATACCTTTTTTAAAAAAATAAAAAACCCATTTCTGGACTTTRGAAACTTGACCATCAAAAATTTACTCCTTGTAATAATCTAGATATAAGAATGTACAGTCTACTGTAATTGGTCACCTTCTTCCTATATAGATTTCTGCTAGAGTTCTGGATCAGCTATTGAAAGTACAACTAAGAAAAAAAAGATGGTTAAATAGGCTGAAAGAAGCGATTAAAGCCTTTTTTCTGCCTTATTTTTTTTTTTAAGCTAAGCTTCTGTAATATGTAATTATAGAACACACTATATTCTATGGCTGATTTATGATGAAGTTTTGAATTAATAATTTGGTAATCCATTATTATTTATAAGAATTGTTTTAGAGCTAATAACAGTATTGGTCAAACAAGCTTCCAATACAGTAAACATGCAGAAAAAACAGTAATAATCTTGGCAGGCAGCAAACAAAGATAATTGACATTGGATTAAAAAAAATGCAGTTCAGGCACCTAATTTGTCTGCTACAAGTTGTCTATCAAGTTTTAGAGGTTCTTGCAACCCAGACATGAGAGATTAATCTCACAGAAATCAGTGAAATTTTATGTAGGAGTAAGTRTGAGGAAAAAAAGATACCTATTAACTAGGACATAGTTCCTTTTAATCAAGCACCTCACTTGCGTTTCTTTCTTCTATGTTACAAAGGTACTAAATAATACGTACTGAAAAGACTGGTCTGTATGCATCTGTATTGTAATTTCTCTGTGCAAGCACAGTACCACAGTAAGCTGTGGTATAGCTTCTTTCTCCACCATTGTRCTGCTTGTACAGTCTGCCACTATTAAATTCAGTATTTTTATTTCTGTTAGCAAGGGTGGAGTATATTGAATACTAACTTAAATTGATAAATAGTTTCCCTAACCAATGCAGGTGTTTGTAGTTACATCCATAGGCTCTAAACAGATGGGCTGATCGTACTTTTTTAAGTCAATGTTGTTATTTTGTAGAAAAATTATTTCTTTTTTTTTAACAAAGCAAATATTTTCACAAGTATCTTATCTGAGTGGGTTCTCCCCCCCCTTCAAAAATCCAAATGGTTGAAAATGCCAATATTTGGCTGAAAATAAGATGTTTCATTCTGGAATTCTGCCACAGCGCGTTATGGGAATCCTGCTGTTTTCTTACGTTATGATTCTCTGCTATGGATTGGGATTTCAGGTTCAATTACATTACTTGTGATGTACTCTGATCACAGACTTCTGCGATATACTTGGCTCCTCTCACAGTGAGAGAAAATGTGTTGCACCAGTAAAAATGTTGTCCAAGCTGGAAGAAAAATATCTAAAGGAGACTAATATTAAATATTATAACTTTACCAACTGGGAGATCCAGAGAAGCTAATATGTCTGTAATATGTTGTTTTTTTCTGAAATAATTTTTGTTGTTAGGGTGGGGTAAGCTTTTTTGTGATTTTGTTTTTTGGCAGGGGACAAAATGGTAGTGAGGAAGGTAACAAAGTTCCTTATAAAATTGCTGATAGATCTTTTCCCACTGTTTTTCATTTTTCTTAGCGTTTTCCTGGGAGAAGCCCTTTCTTTTCTTTTCCACCAACTTGATTAGTCAGGTATTTAGTGGTCATGATTTAATACTGAAGCTGTGTGACCTGTTATATTATGAATGTACATTACTTAGTTCTTAGACCCAACAAATGAACCTTTAAAAATGCCTTTCACTTGAAACAATTTTTTAATCTCCTTATATATCTCAGTCATGGACCCAGAATTCATTTTCTGTGAATATTCCTATGAACAAAATGTCAAACATATGGATGTTTTAAAAAAGAAACAAAAAAAGGCTGGTAAAAACATTAAATCACATTTCTAATTAGAAGCCAGCTGAACGCCTTTGATGATGTTAATGCTACTCACATTGCACTGGCAACTCTTGGCAAGTGTTTATTTTTAAAATGGTGACTACTCTGTGGCTGTTGTAGGGAATTGACTCAAAAACTATATATAATACTGGCTGAAAGGATAAGACTGTCTAAATTGATGAACTTGAGTGCTTGTTTTCCAAGATCAGGTGTGTATTCACTGAACTTCTRTTATGATGTTTTCTTCCATGTGAAGAGGAAACCTGACAAAATGAGATGGAAAGGAGCTGTGGTTCAAGCCACCAGTTTGAATGTATCCTGGAAAATGTTTATCCCCAAACCAGGTATATCCAGTCATTTCYAGAAGCATTTCCCTACCTCACCGCTATCTTCAGAGAAGAAATATTAAGCGGAAGGGGTTAAGATGCATTTGTTCAAATAAATACCGTAAGTTCACTGTATTACTAAGCTAGTCATTAGGTTTATATGAATCCTGGAGTGACTGAGATTTTTGTTTGCAGGAATATTCACAGAAGTTAGTGTCATGAATGCCATATCAGTCTATTCACACTGGAAGTGTTGCATAGCACCACCATTTTTTTGTGGGTAGCCTTGGATTTTGCTAAGAAAAATATAAATTAGGTGACATAGCAGTCATATAGCACAAACAGTAAATGGTAAATGCTCTGGAAAATKTTAATAGCAAGTATTTTTCAAGAAACTTGTGGTCTGATTTATATTCATAAATATAATTCATTGAATATCTCAAAAAAGCAAATTAGTAGTTATTGAAAAATCTGCTCATGGATTATTTGCAAAAAGGGAGAATTGTTGAGAAATACTTCAAGCACTGCAACATCTCATTAGTATTTGATGAGAAAGGAAGGCACAGTCAGCTGAAAGGTGGTCTACATTCACTGAACTGAAATGCAGAAATACTGGCTTCTCATCCTCACAGGATTTGAAACTTTAATATGTCTTTGAGTTCATAATTACTTTTTGTTGTAGTGTTTTTATTCTATCTACTCCTTGGGAATTAACCTGTTTTTAATCTCTGATATAATGTGAGCTGCAGATAATAACAAATGCATGACCTATACACTGTAAGTAGCTCATCTGGCTCTACCCATGTTCCCCTGTAAAGGTAATGTCACAATGGCATATAGAAGGAGAAATCTGGACCAGTGAAAGGAAAAAAACCCTGAAGTCAAACAAATACAGTCTATGGAATAGCTATAGCATGATTTAGTAACATGTGCAACAGCCATTATTTCCAGATTAAGAAGTTATTTGTTAGGTGTCAGGATGATCAATGGATTGTTTTTACATTATGTCAGCACAGCTTTTTATCAATACGTTGTAGCATTGAATCAACACGTTACAGTTCCCGAGCACAGTGCCATGAAGAGAAAAAGGTTGTTAGCTTGGTAGAAAGAACCAAGATTTTTCTTACCTAAGACACCTTCAATTATTACAATGAATAGGCAGCCTGGGAACATATTTTCCAAAACTGGTTTCTAACCTGTACTTGCAGAGAAACACTAAACAGAGAAAAAAGCTTTCCTGACAGCTGTTCCATGTGAGGATTTGTCTTTATCTTGGATATACACAAACTGCCTTAGGGTTTTTTTTCACTGAAAAGATTTAAGTGGTAAAGTCAGTGACAAATAGAGCCTGTGCTGATCATGTCACAGGAGCACAGAAAAACATATGTTGGAAGGCACCTCTGGAGCTTATCTGGTCCAGCTCCCTGCTTAAAGAATGGAYAAATTAGAACAGTTTGCTCAGGGCATTGTCCAGTTGAGTTTGTCAGTGAACGTGCCTATTTTGGATTAGGTAGGTCRTCTGCTATTTGATCATTTGCAAAGGCAATCTGAGTAGGAGTAGGAGATTGGATATTTAAGGTACGTCTAGATARTAGGAAATGAGGTTTGTCAAGTCTGCTTGGCAAAGACCATATTACAGGAACTTGTTGGTTCTGGTTTTCTAGTTTCCCTCTTGCCTGTGAAGGAATCACAGAAGGAGGATGAACAGGAGAAAGCAGCCAGGCTGGTTGTCACAGAAGCATCATGATCTTGCCTGKATCCAAAGTTGAGTAATTGAGTGTGATGAATCATGGCTGACAGGACAGTGCAAAGAAGAACTGAGTGTGTTCACCTTTGTRTGGGCCATGAATCAAATATTATATGAGCACAATGTTTGAAACTCCTGGAAAGATACAGGATGATATCATTGCATATTGATTTGACCAGCAGCCTGTTCCAGCATCTGGCTATAGCCCCCTCCCTTCACCCACCAATAGTAGACATCTGTGGAAATACTGCTATGTTGGATGCCAACATCAAAAGAAGCAGAGGACTCAACGTGGAACAGTTGCATGTTGGTGCTAAGCTACCATCCACCACAACAGTGAGTCTGGTCATAGCCAGTGTTGCGTTTCCCCAGARCTAAACTGTGCCAGCTCACTGGAGTGGTAATGGTGGTGGGTCTCAGTCTGAGTGTATGCTTRTGAGTGTAAAGCTTTTCTGGATGTAGCCTATCACTGGCATTGTCCACTTAATAATTCAGCTTAACAGTGGCATGTATCTGGTGGTCCTTTTCCCTGTGACAGTGGTATACATCTGACTCTGAGGATGTAATGGAGYCCAGATGCGGCTGGCTCATGTGTAGCAGGCTCAGGAGCTGGAAGATGCTATGTGGTCTTACATCTTGAGCTTCAGACAAATGGACTAAGCAGCTTCTCTGTGAAGGCTTTCCCTGTCTGTGACTTGAGATCCTGTTTCCAAGCAGRTCTTCCTCACTTTGTGGATCAGTAGCTCCCAGTGCAGGTTTTTGGCTGCTGTAAAGTATGACGATGGGCTAGACTGGTGCAGGATAGTCAAAGATGAGCAGATGTAGATTAACTGGAAACTACTTTTGTACTCAAGATGAGCATGCRTTTGTGCCTCCTGGTCTTAGAAGCATCTGCTTGGCAAAGATGTCATTTTAACATTAGCTGGACTTGCATCCCACAAATCTTTCTTCCTTTCTCAGTTAAGTGGAAAGCTTATGATTAATTCAAAAGTCTGAGGATTATATTACTAGTAAGTTTATTCTCTCTACTTTTAAGTCTTGTATATTTAGCTTTAGATCAGAAGAAAGCAAAGCATGTATAAGAAACTTCAAAAACAGATTGCTAGTTTGGCAGGAATATTTTCAGTTACTGTTTTAGAGTAATAAATATTGCAGAAAGCATGCAGGTAAGGGTTTGCCCCTTTGCAGATCCTGAAAAATTGCAGGAAATGTTGGTGTACTCTAAAATGTAGCCGAAGCACCTGACATATCAGACTRTGGAGTAGTAATCTGTAGGCAGTAGAAAAACTACTTCATGCGAAATAGATTGAGTGAGTTTCAGTTTTACACAATTATGTACAACTATAGAGAAGAAGTATTCTTAGCATATTATGGACAATAAAACATTTCCATAATTCCACAGGAAAACATATTTGGACAGGGTTTGGCAGAGAACTCTCACTGCRTACAAGAATTCTGATGAACCTGATCAGTGGTTGCCAAACTTTTTAGAACAATATTTGCTGAGTCTTACTCTGTACTGACTGAAAGCCAAAAATACAGGGCAGAATAATGGAGGAGTTCTCAACAGGTTGCTCCTTAAAGAATGTGTCAAAAGATTCCATGCCATCAGTCACAGTTTGATTAACTATACTGTGTGCAAGATTACAGCAAATGAAAACAGCACTCCATTCTCTCTACTCAGCAGCCATCTATAAAAAATAGTTTGAGATGAAATTAAATATTACAGAGGAATCACTTTATCCCCCAAAGAAGAAGCTAATTCCACACACAAATGAAAGTCTTATCCTGCACGTTGTCAGAGCTACAGCTGTTTTCCATAAGAAGTTAACCAAAAGAAACAACTGTGCTTTTATTGTGATTTTTAAACAGGTTCTCTTTTTAAAGTGCTATGCCTGACTCTAATCTCATGACACCAGCATAAGGTAGATTTCACTCAGTTGGAAGAAGATCAGATCATCCTTTTATAGCAATATGGCCTAGCATTTCCTTCTGGAATTCTTAAATGAAAATTAAAGCTGGATGGTAATTCTGAATATATCCACAGTGAGCCTCTCTAATAAGAATTACTGCTCATCTGTAGCACTTTTCATCTAGCCACCTACCAAAGAATTAATTCTGCAACAACACTTTGAGGTAGAAAGGCCTTATAACAATAGTTAAATTTCTTTTTGCAACAAGTTTGTTCTTTCCCATGACAGTTGTGAAAAAGATCAGCTACAAATTCGTTGTTCTTACCATCCCTAGCCATTAAGTTCACTTATTTAGCTTTGGAATAAGCAGGTGAAGTTAACTCTATTTCCCCTCCTTTTGATAGTTTTGTGGTAATGTTTCAGCCACACAACTATTGTCTGCTCTGTGATAGCTTAGAAATTTCAAATTAAACTTTGAGCTTGAGCCAGCTTTATAACTGATATAATTTGACTTTGTTCCAATCACTTTGCAATGTTGACCATCACAAAAARATAAGATGACACATAATTTCTAACATTTATGCAAGCAAGAAGAGTTCAGCTCTTACAAAAATTCAGACCACTGCATTCTTTACCTGAAGCACCTGTGAATTCTGATGAGAAGTAACCTCATCTCTCACTGAAAGTTACAGGCATGCCCCGGAGAGTAAACATTTTGGAGGGGAGAAGAAGTCAACTGTGCTAATGCTGAGTTAACACGCAGTTAATCARTGTTAACAGAACTGAACTGCTGCCTAGGAAAACACTGAAGCTGTAGCTGGGTAGGCTGGAGATTCCCATAAAAATCATGTTCTCAGCTTGTTTTCTGTATGATCCAAAGAAGATAATTTTCTCAGAAAAACTGGCTTTAGTTTAGTTGTTTTCCAAAGATTAGGTAATAATGAAGACAATGGACTCTGGTCTGAGTTCTTACAATCTGCTATTCCCTGCGTTGTTGATGCAAAATGTTCCTTCTACACTGGATATTCAAAGAAGTAAACATAGATTTAGGTATTTGATTAAGAAATTTGGCCTGTTTCTGATAATCAAGACATGGAAAAATAATTTTATTTTCTTTCCTGAAAAGGCAGAACTTACACTATGAAAATGAAAAGCCAGTTTTTGATCTTATTATTTGACTGTCAGTCTGGAGTGGCCTCATGACCTCAAAGCCRTGCTTCTCTTTTTCTGCCAGTGAGCCAACTGTTTACCTCTGTTTTCACTTTATTGTCCTGTTGTCTTCTGCTTCATACCTTGCTGCCTTTTCTGATAAACGTCCTGTGCCTGGACTAGCCTCTTTTTTTGCATGTCAGGCATATAAACTACATTACTGAAAGTGCTTGTAAAAAGCTATTTTTTATATGTTGCTTTTTATCACATACTTCCATTTCACAAATGACATTTTGACTCCATTGAAGATAATTGCAAAACTTTCTTTGGCTTCTTGAGAGACAGGATTCAATTCCTATGTCTGAATTTGTGTAAGAGATTGAAAACTATTTGGGGCAGAGACTACTGGATAGATTTCCAGTTCCTGTGGTGGTTCACTAGACAGWTTTTTAATTTTTTAGAGTGTTCAGTTCTTCTGTAAAGATTTTTCTGCTCTTGTTAAGTGAAATGGGTCCCTCTGATACTGAGGCTGTTTGATTGCCAGGCACCTTTAAAAAAAATAGTGTTTCCACTTTTTTTTTCTTTAAAGTCCCTGCATAAAACCATAAAAGTCTATTTTATGATTTAATAGGTTATTGTTCTTATTTATTAAACAGCTGAGAGTAGTCTGGCTTTGTATATGTCATTATACTAATGCTTTTTCTTTAAATATATTTTYTCTAAATAGCCCCCCTGTGAGCATGAAGCGTTCTTACATGCATTTGGATAATTGCRGTGCAGAGATACTTAGCCCAACAATTTCAAATCTATATGCTTGAACAGGTAAGCCTTAAAGACTCTCTGCTTTCCATTAGTTTCAGAAGTAGTAACRTTTATACTCTAATTCACCCAATTTACTATCAGCAATTTAGCCAAGGTCACTGTAAAAACAATTGTGTCATGCTAAATTTCTTTGTATTCARTGGGTAGAGAGAAGCAGCCTAAGGAGATGTGGCTCCCTGTCTATGATATGTATCACCCTCTGCTGCCTCTCTCCAGTACAATAGAGGCTGTGGTGATTGCAATCATAATCTGGGCGATTCAGGTGAGAGGAAGCCTTAGTGTCTCAAGAAATCAAACAAAGCGTTAGCTGAATATACAGAAAATTCGGTGAACTCAAGTTCAAAAGTCTGAGGCTGCTCAACTTGCCCAAAGTTTTACTAAGTGGAAAAAGACTGTAAATATTGACCAAGGAGTCCCTCATGCTCTTCTGTTCTCTGAATGGTGGACCATGATGCCTTACTTACCTAAACCACACTGTGTACTTTCTGTGTACATACTGTCAGGTCAGTTCAGGATTAACCTCATGCTCAAGTCCCATCAAAGTCATTGTGAACTTTGTGTGAGCAACAGCTCTCAAACTGAGCCCATACATCAGAGCTATCTCTTACTACTACGTTTATTGTTCAGCCCACAAAAACCTGAAAAAAGCCAAAAAGCACCTGATTTAGTGACTAGATGTCAGGAGTAACAGAGGACATGCAAACACAAACCTGAAGTTGTTCTACCMTCATAACATGAGTATTTTGAGAGGATTTTTCTACAACTTTTGTTGAACCCTTATTTCCATCTCTTACAGGAAGCTGTGTGAATAGATGTAGCATTTTTTTGTATCTGTTTATGGACACTGGACTTGAAATGCAATGAATTGGTTCAGACACACTGACTGTTTAGGTATGTAAAGGCAATTGAAGCATGGAATAAGGGAACTACAGTACCAATAGTCCAAACAGAAGAGCAGGGAAGAAGCAGGTGATAAATATAAACATATATATATATATATATATATATATATACACACACACACACACACACACACACACACACACATGTACGTGTATACACACACACACACACACCCCAGAACAATGACTATTATCACTTTCATTTATCTTTGGGCTGTGTTCCTTTCAGCCATAAATCTATGCTTCATCATCAAGAGAATGTGGAAAACACAGAAGAAAGTGATACCTAAAAACAGAMAGAAAAAAAAGARTAAGATGAAGTTCCATACAACTGCTGCTTGTATCTTTCTGGTCAGGTATGTAATTCTGACAAGTTTTGTCACCAAGGAAAACTTCCATGGTAATGACATGGAAGTGCAGCAGTAATCCAGAACATAATTGCTGTTTTTATAGCACAAGCTATTGATATTTTACTCAATAGGTGGTGCAGAGGAACCACTTTAAAAGAACCAATCAAATCTGATGACAAGGAGGAATATAATGATTACTATTCTGTTCTGTAGCAGTATGAATAGATTAAAACTGCAGAGAAGTTTGCTGGAAGACTAGTATTCTTTTTTCAGGTAGTAGTGTATATGAAATGACAAACTGATTATTAGTAAGAAATTGGCAATAATTAAGCTGAATGAATRTGGTGCTTGGTAGTGAATAAATATGTGGTGCAGTGATTCCTGTAAATTAAACTATGCTTAAAGCAGTGCCACTGCCAAGCACAGGGACAAGAATTATCAAAGCTCTATGATGTTCACTTGTCGTTGTGCTTGTTGCTGCAGTTCTGGAGCTTTTTCTGGCTTTGTTGTTGTTGTTTATCAATGTCTGCTGCCCACAGTCAGATGGTAAATTGAATTGCTTTCCAGCCAAGAGTCTGTAAGTGAGCGGCAACGGAAGTACAGTGAAGTTTCAAGATGTGGTATATTTGTATGCAAATTATGAGTCATACTTAATATGATGGACTCTTTCGAACTGCTAAGATACTTCAGTGACAAGTGAAATACTTGCTCAGATAAAGCATTGCCATAGGATGCAAAACTTGACTATACAGTTTTTTAGGTCTCCAGAAAAGCTACATTCAGACTAAAACCATTAATTTTACTCTTGTTTTATTTCAATCTCATTCAGTAAGAACTAGTTTAAGTTGATAAAAGTGGCTCCCTTTATTCACAGTACCAAATTTGTAGGTCTCTGTGTTCATTAGTCAGCAAGCACAGCATAATCATTAGGGTCTCATCAGAGTATTTAGGCATTCAATTTCCTTTTGAAATACACTATCATCCATTAGTCTTTGTATATGGCTGTTCAGTACTCTAAGGATGCAAGGAACAGCTGTATCAAAGACACCTACTTGTAGGGAAAGACTCCTTGCATCTCCCACTGAGTGTATCAGTCTGTTCCCTGAAACAAAACATTTAACCCTTCTATAACTTTTTAAATTTTAAATTGTCACTAATCAAACTTATGTTTCTTCTGTTTGCTCATTAAAATACCAGATTTTGYAGAGAATCTTTCTAAACCATTCACTTTATTCTGTTGGGTAGCAGACATCCTTTGCCTAAGTATGGCTTTGTCTGCAAACAGTTGAATTTAAGTATGCTCAGGGGCATGGACTTAAGTTCTAGTGGACATACGCCTTGACATAGCTGGAGCTATCTGGTAGAAATGAGTTTTAATACATAAGAATGTATTATTTTACACAAGGTACAGACATGTCTATAGTTTCAGGTATGTTGCCTTGTGGCATACGTCTTTGTTCTTGAGAGACCAAATGAAATAAACAAGAACAGGATTCTTTATTTTCACAGTATTTATCACAGTCTGTATTCATTTCTTCTGGATGTAAGGAATTACGTTTTAAAAACTGTACCAAGATTGTACCACAGCTGTCTGAAAACCAAAAGGAACTTCAGAGTTGAAAGAAATCATTTTGAAATGGAATGAAAATTGACATGTTTGTGTCATATAACATGAATAAAGACCTCTATTCTGAAGAAGAGAATAAGAAAATGCTGTTTTTTTTTCCTTTACCAAACATTTCTAAAGTTCTCTAGGGTGCTCAGAACCTCAGAAGCCTCTTATTTGGGTAGCTTAATAGCTRTGAAAGGCTGGGACAGAGTCCTAGGGCTGTGAGACACTGGGAGTACCCCTTACTGTACTCTGCCTGCTGCCCATTCTGGGAGCCCAAAGAGCCCATATTGGCAAGGGCCTACGAAGCTGAGCTCCATGGGAGCCACCCACGGGATGAGCCAGGAACGTGCACCACGTCAGCCAGAYGTAATCAGCCCTCTCTCTGTGTTACCTGATTCTTAACTTCCAGGCTGACCTTTGTGTGTTGCATAGCATACAGCATTTAGGGGAAAACAATTTACCTGCCCTTTCTTCCTAGAGGCATCTTTGTATTTGTGTTCTAGTCCATTTCATTTACCATCTTTTGCTCTAGTCAATTGATTAAGAACTGTGGCGTGGTTTTGGGAGGAGCTTTCTCAACARTCTGTTTCCAGTGTTTTGTTAGTGACCCTTTGGGAGTGGGAATTTGCTCTCTGTTACCTTCATGTCATGATCCAGGCTGGTCCCAAGGTAGTCGGAGCACAGTGCTGCTGTATGGATTTGATTTGTGAAGCACTTCTGCAATTCATATTCATATCAATTGCTGTGTGAATTTGAGATAACAGTAATGTATTTGGCATAACAGCAACAGAAAGRTTAAACTGAAAAGTTTCTTACCATAACCCATGACTAGAATTTACAGCRGCATTTGTCTCTCATGCCCTTAACACCTTTCAGAACAGTTACAGAAGTTATTTGCTAATAAAGAAGTTTCYATAACCCTGAAAGAGTTTATGAAGCTTAATAGGATGGTTTAACTTGTACAGGTTTTGACTAAGTGTAGATGAAAAATGGCATTCTTTTGGGTTTTGATCACTCATTTTAGAAGCATGCACAAGTGTGTTTATAGAATTTGTAAAAAAAMCAGGATGACACTCAGAGTATTTTATAATAATGGTGTTCACACTTTATTTCTCCTATTCTTGTTTCTCTTCCCAGTATTGCTGACTTAGAAATAGTTGTAAGGAGATATATTGTCCTGGAATGTTAAGGAGAGCAAGTGTTAAGAAGTAATAAAAGTAGCTAATTTTGGCATATTACTATTCTTCTTCTAGTATTGACAATAAAAGAGTGACCCTAATTAACATAGGAAGTGATGGAAGGGAATGCATAGTACCAATCAATAAGATTAATTTTGTGCACATAAATCCAARTGAAAGTTTTTGAATGACAAATGGTCCTCTTGTTTGAAAATATGTTTGCCTGTGTGTGTGAGAGAGGATAATAGTGACCCAAGTAACTTCTATCGTTTTAAGTTTCTTCATATATGCATAGTTCTAATGCAAATGTAAGTACCATAGAAAACACATGATAATCTGGAGTTTTCTGGCTCTCTCTAAGGTTTTTCCTAATATGTGCCTGGGTGAGGGGAGGGCAAAGAGAGAATCTTTTCTTTCCSAGTCTGGGAACCATCTGAAGCAGTAAGCACCATTTCTAGATTTCCATGATAATGCTGCCTAAGACTGGCTTTGGATAAGCAGTCATGGATTTCATAAACTCTAGAAAGGTAACCAATGTCTAGCAGTATAAAAGTTACCCTGACATTCTGGAGATTCTGACTGCAGAATTGCCATGCAGGAGGTGCTGGGGAGTCTTTACTTCACAAGCCTGTTTGGCCCTTCAGCTACGGGCTTATGGTTGATTCTGCTAGTGTGGCCAGGTGGCCTTGTTTGCTTGAAAAGCTAAGTCAGGGTAACCTGGGCAAAGGCTTGCCAGAAGTCAGAAACAGAAGGRTTAGTCTAAAGAGAAGCCTCTGAAATATGACAATTTTGATTTGATTGATATAGTTATTAATCTATGGGAGATGCTGTAACTCTGTTTTTTGAGTCAAAGGAGGTAGTGAATAGGGGCAGAAGCCATGGTAAGAAGTAGAAGTAGTTACTGTTTCTTGTACTTAAGGCACAATTAACTTTCTTCATTTTCTATTAATGCTTTCTTTTGGGCAACACAGAAGTTGAGCAATACTATTCCTAGTTTTGTGATCTTTATGTTTGGACATTTTCTTTTGTTTAATGATATGGACTGGTATCCTTTTGKATTGTATTTTTGTTGAGCTATACCAGCATAAGGCAGTGTGAACTTAACTCCCAACCACATTGGGGGCTATAAACACACAAAAAGAGACAGCATCTTTTACTTTTTTATTCATTTTGCATTTTAATCGTTTCTTCAACTTGGATTAATTTGTTCAGATGATGAGTTGGAAAGATAAAGACTCATTTTTCTTTTCTTTTTTTTTTTTTTGACAGTTATGTTTGCAACCAGCAACTAATATTTACATTTGAAAAACTAATAAGAAGGATGGATAGTTTCAAGTCTTCACAGATTTTAGTAGTTTTACAACTGCACCATGCGATGTGATGGATGTCTGACACGTCTAACTGATTGGCTGGTTTGTGTCTGGTACATTCCTCCTCCTGTGCCCAGAGCTGTGTTATGTTTAAGCTGATTAGCTTGCATGCATTTTGTGAAGAGAGGGCAAAGAAAAGCATATATTTTCCTTGGGGTTTTAGGGATTGAGGATTTTTTTTGCTTGTTTTTAGTTCTTTAGTCTTGTGATGTAGTTTTATCTGGGACRTACATACCTCTCCTAATGTCCTATTTGAGAGCTCCATCTGCAGGTGCCCAGAAAGGAGGAAGTTGCTGTCGTGCCATCCATCTGTAACATCTTGGAAGCTCTGTCTTAGCTAAATTTCTCTRGAAAAGGAGAGAAATTCAGGAATGTGAATGTATGTAGGGGGCGATGCCTGCCTATCCTGTTTAGGGCCTGCCAGAAGAGGTTGGGCCTCTGCTGCAGTGTAAGACRTCTGTTCCTACTTGCTGCCAAAATGCATGGAATACCCGTGGCAACTAGATACTGTGGCAGTATAGGAGACAGAACTGTATTCAACTGCATTTCAACTACAGTTGCAATTGCAAAAGAGTGAAGAGTGGCTTTTTGTTCAGGTGTGTGTCTTTGAACTGGGTGTTTGGAGCTCRTGCTTTCCAAATGCAGTGACTGAACATCTGTGTATCCTGTCCCACTTTGCTACATTTTGAGCCCTTCCTGCCCAAGAATATTCTCTGAATAGTTGTCATTTTTATTAGGCTTTTGCTTGAGGAGGGAAAACAGCATTTTGAACTGTAGCTTGGCTGTATGTAAGCACTGTTCAGTTTTTGTTTCCTTATTACAGCTATTTGCATTAACAGTTTTTAATAAAAGCCTAAGCAATTCACACAGCTGGTATTCTCTGAGACTAGTCATGGCCTGAGGTCATTATGGCTTTCACAGGAAACTTTTCTTGTTCCCTGCTGTTCTGTTTTGCTTTCTTTTCTATAGGTGCCCCAGAGAGTAATAATTGTTTGTTTTCTTCCTCATTTACTTGTTGGTAGAGGGATTGTATACACTTCTGATCGTTTCGGTACTTATTTCCTCTATGACTCCCTCCTCAGATCACTCCAGTGAAAGGAGTATAATGTGACTTTTCTAACTGCAGACCTGCTGATTGCTTATTGTAGTCTATTTTCTGTTTTATTCTGTTCGTTCCATCTGTACTTCCATTGATTTTTGCTCCCCTTTCCAAATTAGACTTTGCTTAGTGCAGACCTCTCAAGCCTCTTTTTTCCTGCCCTATGAGACACAGAGCTAATCAGTGTAAAAAACTTGACAGATCTCTCTCTCTCTCTCTTTTTTTTTTTTAAGTGCTCCTACCAAAACATCACATAGAAGCCATCACAAAAAGAAATATTCCAATTTCTTTCTGGTTTCTGGGTGAGAAGCAAGAGTAAGTGCAGGCAAGTAACTGTAATTCCCAGGATGCAAGGATGTGTCCTTAGGACACAATAGCCTTGCTAGCATTTCGGCTCCATGGTTTGGTGCTGTACTGTGCAGTGAACACTGTGCACATCAAAAGGCTGTGGTGAGTGCACTGCCACATTTGCTCCCAGAGAATCCCTGGAGTTTCTTCCAGGGATCTTCCAAGGCCTTCAGCTGGTCTGAATCTATCAGCAAACTTCCTGACCCTGTATATTGCAGTAAACTGCAGCTTGTCTCTGAGTTACTTTTCTGTTATTTATTAGGTCATTAGTTATTAGTTATTCCTACTTCACTTTCAGAAAGCTCAGTACTTCCATTTCCCTAGATGTTTGTATGTTTAGCTGAGCAATGTTGTCTTGCTAGATAACAGTAGAATCCAAATCACATACTTCAGCATCTCAGCCGCAGAATAATGACAGTTGATGGGCRGGAAGATTAAGAGCATGGTCTTGTCCTTTTAATACTGAGAGTGTACACTTACTGAAGTGTACACTTCAGTAGTAGAACACTTACTGAAAATCATTATCTTCCTGTAATATCTTCACATATCAAGGAGATCAGAAGAAAATGTCTCTCTCAAAGATGAGAATGGCTTTTAGGACCAAGATCTTCATRCATTTACATTTACTTCAATTTATTTCAGCAACAAAAAGTCAAGCAACCACTGATAAGAATTCCTAAGTGCTATGATACGAAGGTTCTGCACACGGTTTTTCTCCTGGTACAAAAGTTTTTGTTCCAGGTATGACTTTTTTTTTTTTTCTTTTTCCTTCTCTTCCAACATATTTATTCCAGGTGAGACAGTCTGTGAATGAAATTGGATTGATATAATTTAGTTTGCTTCTCATATTGAAATTAGCCTACAGTACTGTTGTAATTGCATCAGTACTAATGGATAGGAATAAAGCAATTCTTCTATGCACAAACAAGCCCTAAATTGTATATTTTCCCTAACATTGAATATATTGGAGATTCTGGTAGTATTTCCCTTGAGAGAACCTAGATGTAGTGAACTATTACATGCTAAAAGTAGAACTACACTACTTTTTCTGCACATCAGCTTTGTGCCTGAACTACCTTTTCTGCATTCAGAGAGAATATAAAAAGTAAGATTGCTTGGACTGTGACCTTGGTATTGTACCTTGACAACATCAGATTTTTTTCAAAGATGACCATGGATTTAACTTTTTTCTTTTTTAGAGAATAATTGAGATTATTAGCTTTTGACTCCTTTTGGATGAGCTAATTTTCCATTCCTAACTCCTCTCCTTGGATTTATGTTCTACAAAGCTGCTGTTAGCTAGATACTCAATACAGTCTTCACAGTGCAAAATGTGAGTGCAGAATTCTTAGCAGTGGGCAGGATTGGATGATGTTCYGTAGTCACAAGATATCTGTACTAAAGATAAGAAAGGAAGTGAGGGTCTTCTCTCTCAAAACACCATGTCTTGTCCATAAGAACTTTTTTCCAAAGGACATTGGCATCAGTGGTACATTTTAGCATATTTGGATATTCAGTGCAAAAACAGGCCTTTTGGAAGCCCTGAACGTTAGTATTATGCATAATCATCTTGCTAGCAGATCTGTGCAGCATTATGAAATAAAAGGCAGTTTATATTCTAGTATATCACAAAGCAAATAGCTAGTTAGGTCTTCACCTGATGGAAGGTGCTGGTGGTTTCATATAGATTCTTACAAATGTTTCCTTATGATGATTTATAATGATTTGGAGTCTGTATTTTCTTTGCTGCAAATGTATGACTGATATCTGTAGGGTATCAGCTGCTGCTTGCAGCAGCATGTTGGCCTATAGGTCCTACAGCCCAAGCTGCCAGTTCACTTTTCATTTCTGTTGAATCAAGCACTTCAAGGGGCCTGTGGTTCAGAGAAACAGTATGCTGCCAAAAGAGAACTGCAAAAGAGGCATTTTTTTTTTTCAAATTAGTTACTTCTTTCTTTTTTAAATGCAGCTTTCAGCCACATACCTGGTCTGCGTCCTCATCTTGCACCCTGTGAGCTGACAAGTCACCCCTGCACCCTTTCCCCTCCTACACACCTTGCACTCCAGTGCCTCCACTGGTCCATCTGGCACTGTTCCCTATAATAAAAATTGATGACTGTCTAACACAAATGAGAATAGAAAATATATTTCAGTGAAGATGGGCTCTTGAACGTATAATGGTGTCATGAACTTTGTCTGTGATGTTAGATTTTTGTGCCGTATGGGAAAAGCAGCATAGCAGCATAACTGCTACTCCTAATTGTATAATATAAATGTCAAGCTTATTCAAAATTCAAGGATTACATGCTGCTAGAAGAAACTCTGTCTTCTGTAGACTGAAGCTTTTTGGCAGCAGATTCCGAAGGAAGAAGCATTCRCTGTCTATGATCTCATCAGCCTGTTTCTTAAACAGCAGGGAGAAGGACAGAAAAAGACATTTTTCACAATGTCTTTGCCAAGGAACAAGATCAATTCTTGCWTTCAGCTCTGAAAAACCTCCAAGATGCAAAAAATTCCCAGTGCATGCAAATTTTCTTATTAGGATTGAAAGAGTTAACAAATATTGACTGGATATGTAAGCATAGCAATGTAACAAAGCAAAGAAAATTCACAGATGGCTATAACCAGCTGAATTCTTGGTTTCAGGACGATAAGAAAGGACTTAGAAATGATTAATTGAATGTTTAGCAAATTATTATAAATTATTGCTGAGAAGAGCTTCTAATAGATATTATTTTAATAACTTTAATATAATTTGTACTGGAGCTAGCAAGAAATACTATACAATGCCTATRGTAAAAGGCTATTGCTATCCATGGATCTTACAAGCTTAATGTACACAAAACGGTGTGTCAGAAAGGAAATAGTCTTATCCTTATTGCACAGTGGATAACTGAAAGTGAGAGTTAATGCCAGGAAATTTTATAAGGAAAATCTTTGGCAATACTGATTACGTGCTAAATGAAGTCTTGGAGAATTTTGGAACTGCCTCTCATAGAATGGACTATAAAAGAAAATACCCAAGTAGGTGTTTGCCTCAATTCATATTGGTTCTGAGCAGTTTTTAAGTTATTCATAGTCCGCTTAATCAGCTTCATAATGTATAATCATGTTCAAAGTGATTGTTTCATAAATAGTGACAAATCATCTGCGTGTATTAAGAAATTTGTGTATTAAGAAATCTGTTTCATGAGACTGCAAATCAAAACAATAAGAGATATGTTATTTTAAAAGGCTATATCATATAGTTGTGCTTAATAATGCAAAAGTTATTTACAAAAAMCATATTTTAAGTGGCTTAAATGGCATTATTTCTTTAATTTAAATGGTTAGGAAATTCCTRCAAGGCCTTTTTATTTATTACCTAATGCAGCTTGATTTAAAGCCAGCAAAACATATAAGTCAAATTTCTGGTTTGACCAAGTGGCAGAGAATATGATGTATTTAGGATGGGAAAAGGCTTGTCTTGGTGAAGAGTGCTGTAAATTACTTTTGATTGAAAAAAATCAGCAGAGAAAGTGAAAAATCATTACTGCAAGAACAAGAACAATAAAACATTAATGCTCTGCATGAAGATTGATGGGTATTTGAGAAGCTGATTTATAAAAGTCACTAGTTCTAAAGGGCATGAGTTTATTAAGATCATGAAAGAGGCAGAGTGAAAAATGGGGTCATACTTTAATCAACAGAAATGGAAAATAAACAGCTCAGTATTAGTAGACGTCTTTCAGTAGAACTTTAGTTTGAGGTTAATTGCCTTTGCAACCTGTCTCCCCCTCCCAAAAAAAAAAATAAAATAAAATAAATAAACTATTTGAAAACAACCCTCTCCCAACTTTGATCTGCCTGAGCATCTAAAGACAGATAAAAATGGATTTAAAGGCAGATTGGAAAGATTGGCACTCCATCTTTCTTATAATTAAAATATATAAGAAAATGTATAGCAAATCTGTGCATTTTCTTCTCCCTCTTCTTTTCCTATGTAAGTTGTAATTTTCCTATCCTTATACATACATGTAGTACCTTATACAATACAAGCTCTGTACCCCTGGAAGAGTGAGCTATGACTCGTGCAAACGTGGACGAGAGAGTTAGGGCCCCAGATTTTGAAGCTGTTGATGACTGGGATCATGCCTTCACATCTGTTTCTATATAGGCACCCTATAATTTTGCTACTGCACCGTGGCCTCTCCCATAACATATACACTGAGTAATAGCTTTTTCTGCTCAGAAAAGAAGTAAAAATCTCAACAGCTTCAGTGAAAATGATTGGCTAAAAGTTAGGGATCACTTGACCAGACTTTCATGGTCTCAGAAACAGCCATCATGTTTGACACTAATTAGATTTGGCATCCTTGGCTGAAAAGTCAGACCAGCAAGTCTGAGGATCTCACAGGCATAAAATATCTTCTATTTCAGGAGATGAGTCACAYAGATAAAGTACAGAGGTGCTGGTGACTGTATGTATTTCTGTGTACTGTTTCAATTGTAGCACTAGAATAGGAAACTTTCATGATAAAAGTGTATATACAGAATTATACTCTTGAAAGCTGCCAAACAGACAGCCTTCATACCACTGGCAGAGGTATCATGCATTTCTTATTCTATCTAGCCAATATGTCTATATTTAACTCTGATCTAAAGGCATTGAAATACGGTATAAGGAATATTTCATCATCTTGCTCATTTACGGTTTACTGCAAGATGCTGAGCTTTTCTGGGAGTTGGTGGGAGTCTTCAACTTCCACTAGCTTTGTGGGAATTTTGGTGTGATAAATATTTCACAAGAATGCCTTTCATTTTGTGGAAGCAAACTCCAAGTCCTTCACCTCTCCTCTGAGGTTTTTATGAAAAACTCCAGTAGAAACTCATCAACACATTGATGTAATTTCCAAATAGAGGCTTCCAGGTGTCTAATGGTTGAGGTAACTTCCATTTCAGTAAACTTATTTATGTGATTCTGTGTTTGTGTGATCTGGATTTAATCTAAAATTAGGAGGAAATCTAAAAAGGTCTTTCATGCCTAAAATGGAAAAAGAATCCCTTAGCCTTGACAAAGCCTCAAATTCAGAAGCCAGCTCCCTCTTTGACCTGAAAGAATGAGTAGAAATGATCAGTCTGTTCTTAGAGTGACGTGGGTTTTTCTGTCTATGGTATATAAACTACTTCAGTTCACACTTTAATAACATGTACAGTTCATATTACTGAGATTTTCTGTGTTTATGTTGAAGGGTATTCGTTATTGTYATTTATCTTCCAAGAGTCTTTATATTCAGTATACTGCAGGTTTTTCAGCTTGTAGACTATATGCTTCTCTTTCTAAGAAGCTAAGTAYTTAGGAAATGTAAATGTGTTTTAAACATGTTAACTTGAAATGAAGAACGATGTTTATCAGACAATAAGGGGAAAAAAATGAGACTTGGAAAAGAGAGGGAGTGTTTTCCTATATTAGGGGGATTCTTGTGAGTTCTAAACTATAGAAAATCAAAGAACAAATTGGCAGTAGCAAGGAAAAAATAAATGATATCAGCTATCCAGAAATTAGCTTTTTTTCATGTGTAATAATTGAAATTTTGGTGGCACAAAGGAAATTACTGCATGAGTWTAAGGATTTCAAATACTTACAGCAGTGAAAATGTATATGGAGTTAATCTGATCRGTATGGTGTTCTTGCATTCATATAAATATTAATGCACAACTCTTGCTTATTGGAAATGAGATAGCTGCATTGCTGTTGCAAACATGATTGTCAGGAGAAACAAAGTTTGTAGGGAAGGTGATACCCTTGTTGACCCTGTACACCTGGTGGACAGGGGAAAATGATACATAAGAACTCAAACTATTCCACTCATATTGGAACAGGTAGTATAGGATATTGCTGGATTAATAAAACAATGTGTATTTTATATGAGATTAGTGGCTTTGTATTCACAGCATTGCTCACCTGGCTTCTAGTTGCAAACACAGCGAGACTCCTGTAACTTGCTTGATGGTTCCTCAGTCTTCCACCTTGCTTGGGCCCTGACTCGATTTTAACTAGATTTTGCTTCTAATTTACAATATTAACATTCCAATGACTGTATTTAARTGCCTTTCTTATGGAAGAATCTAAGCCAAACTGTCTCTGTCTACCTTTTTTTCCCCTCTAAGAAATTCCACATCTGCAATGCCTTGTCTGATCATCTGCATTTGTGGGTATGATATTTTACTCCTCAGCCGTCTTCTGGAGGGAACTAATTAGTACCCCTGGGCTCTATCTGCATTTGTAACTTGGTATGCAAGAGTGGAGTGATAGATTGAAATGGATGGTGCTGAACATCATCATCTCTCTATTTGTGTACTACCAGGATTGTAAAGGCTGTCATGGGCTGCTGCCCTCTTGTAATCAGCTACCTGGAATTCCTGCTGATATAAAGTTTTGCCTACCTCCCATCTTGCATGGGGTTATGTTATGGCATGCTGTGATATTCCATTAGAAGCAATAGTATGCCAGCAAATACGAGAGCACCTCATTTTCCTACCTTTTTTTTTTCCCCTTCCCTCCAAGGGGGTTATATGTCCTACAGCTGATCTGCTGCCAGCAGGCTACTCACTGAAATTGGAAATGCTCTCTGCATCTCTATTCCGGATGCTGTGATCCTGCCAGCTATCACYAAGGGAAGCCTCAGAAACAGGACTGCATTTCACTGCTCACCTTCAGCAACTGACTGAAGGCAAGCAGCAGTTTTCATGGTTGCTGGTGTGTGGAAGGAGAGTGAAGAGAGTAACCGTAAGAAGCCATTACTTCTGCCAAGAACAGCCTTCTAAATAAAAGGAGACCTCCTCACACCAGCTTGTATTTGTCATTCTCATGGTTATGTCATTTTCTTAGCATGTCAGACTGAACCTCAGTATGTGAAATACTGAAGCAGTAGCCATCTCTATGTCAGAAGAGAGTAGAGTTGGAATAGTTATAGTACAACTGATGAAAGAAGTAAGGAGCCCTGAAAAGAGGAACTGCTAGAGAAAGTAAAGCAAATAAGTATGGGAAAGAATTTTTGAACCAGAATTTGGTAGATCCTGAAGCAGTAACAGAGAGATGAAAGCAAGAGCTGGTAAATAGGAAGGATCACTTGGCTCATAGTAGCATGAGGAGAATTCAGACTTCCTTGTGGATGGTGCTTGCTGTTGATATCTGTTCATTAGCTGTATGCTAGAGGACTATGCAGTATTGCAACCTGCATATTAGTTTGGAGACTCTTATCTCTGTTAAGCACTGGAGTGCATTTACACTGGAGCTTCCTGCAAGAGGAACRTTGATGCACATGTAAATCATTCTGGGAATTGAAGCTATAAGCAATACACAGCGATAATTGAGGGATTTGCCTCAGAAGACATATTAATGCTGTGAGCCAGGTTGCTAATGTTGATGAAGTGCTGGAGACTGATATGATCTGGGTCTGGTCTGTTCCAGGGACTGCATATTCAGGGAAGTATGGGAGGGGCAACTCACTCTGGTTCCCTTTGTCCTGCACGGCCCTCTAATATTCTCCCAGAATATTAGACCTCCTGGTCTTGCACGCTAAAATGCTTTCATGGTACCCCTTGGGTAATGCTAGACATGCCATCAGCATCATACTAGAAAGAAATTTTAACTAGGGTTATGATATGCCTCTTTGAAATAGAATATCATTCTCCACTGTTGTCCCAATAAAATTACATTCTCGGGTCACAGGCATATGACATGGGCCCCAGGCAGGGAGTGTACTTGATACTATGCAGTATGAASACGACTAGGTAGATATAGAGGGAGAGGAACGTGGGCAGAAGATACTGACAGAAAAACTTTCCACTGTTTGCTCCAAGGAAAGGAAATCACTGTCTTCASTGGGGAACTTTAAAGAGTAGCCAGAGTTTGTCTGTGTTGCTCTACTAACAGATTTTCCTCTCTCCCTATAAACTTTACTTTGAAATGAAGGACATCTTTTATAGGATACTATCAAACTGTTATACTTTGTAGGTAAGCCTGAAGATTTATTTTAAAGTACTGATCTTAGAGTGGCATAAAATGTTGTTTTTCAGAAATCCAGATGTTTAAGCAGTTAGCATTTTGCAAGTTTGGTAATCTTACTAGTGGTGTGCTCTTATCTCCCCTTTGCTAGTTTTTCTTACTTAGATGGGAACTTTTCTGCCTGTTCAGGGAGTATAGCATGTCTCTGCAAGACAATATAGAAAACCTACTGCAGCATGTCTGTGTGGCAAAAAGAATAGCATAGACAAATCAAAGTCCATTGGTAGTAATGTTTGCTGAAGAAATAGCTACTGAATATTACTCTGTGTACTTACAATATAGAAAGTAGCTTCCMAAACCTGCAAAATAATGTCCATAGATTGAGACAATTTATAATCTATGAAGCTGGGGTGGAGAGTGGGGAAAAGAAGGAAAGGAAGGAAGGAAAGTTTGAGTCAGGTTTATATTTTAGTCAAGTCTTGACAAAGATGTCAAGATTACACACACACACACACACACACACACACACACTCACTCACTCACTCACTTACGAGTGCTACAAACATATATACATACAAATGCTTTCAGGAGAAGCATTTTCAGAAATGATGTGGCCAGACATCCAGAACATAAATTTGTTTTCAAAAATCGTCAGGTAGAAAAAGTTTGGAAAGAAAAGGAAGTCATAGAGCAGACAGTTTCATTCAGGAGCATGGTTTTTCAGGGCAGACACTTGAAATGTAACAGAGATAGTGGCATCTCCACTGCTCCCTGGACATTAGCAATATTGAATGACTTGCTGTGRAAACCAAACAAAGCAGTGGCAGGTAAGATAACGGTACAGAATATGAGCCCCGGACACAACTGTGAGCCTGTCTGTCCATGTGATTAATGGAATGAGCCCACTCCAGGGAATGAAGAGCATTAAAAAGACCTTTGCAGAGCTTGTGAAATGAGCCCGCTGATCGGCATTACACAGAGGTGCAGAAAGTCTAAGCTGTTGACATTTCTTGGGAGATACCAATATAAAATACTGGGAAATTAACAAGTGATCTGACACACACACAGTCTTTTCATAAACGGCTACACACTACAGGGTCTACCAAGTCCAACCCTGTTAAACTCTTGGTAGAGGAATGAGAGGGGAAAAATATTAGTGATAAACTGGGATAAAATTCTCTGTGTAAAGTCTGAATCACTCTGTTTCCAGTTAACCAATTTCATTAYGGGAGCAAAACCAACTTTACCTGGTCATCCATGAGGAGACAGAAGTGTAATTTTGCAAATGGTCCATGTCTCAAATGATATCTACAGATTAATTGTACTTGTTACTGAAGACAGAGACCCTGCTCCACAAACTTCATTATCTGCCACAGATGTTCAGTAACAACTTACCCTAAAAACTGATCCTGCTTTCCCTCTGGGAAATTTTTAATMTACTCTGATCTGATCTTTGCTCTATGACACTGAGACTCTTTCCCAAAATATCTCCATGGGAGTAGAGTACCTAGTTTCTTCTGACCCTTTTTGAAAACTGTTTTTGTTTTGTTGCAGATAGGATATGCCACTGTTAAGATGAAATTAATGGGCCATGTATTCTGACAATGTTGATAACTCTTGTATCCAAAGTTGCCTTTCAGGCTGAAGCACAAGTTCTCTTGATTTACCATTTGTTGCTGAACACACAAGAGGTTGTTCTTTATGTTTTGCGTATTTCACATTTAGTACTAGAGAGATTCCTGACCCATGAACCAAGAAAACATTCAGATGATGGTCATATTGATAATTTATCAGCTATAGTTAAGGAGATGATATTTTTCCTTCAAATGTGCCACCTACTGTCTTACTGTCTAAGTTTCATCATAAAAATATTCTCAATATACTTTAATTATAAAATACCTATAGGAGATTTACAATAAAATGATGTTAATAAAAAATAGAAATCCCTCAGCTAAATGGTAATGTGGAAATATTTCCTATTAGTTATTATCACTTTTCAATATTATTTTTGAATTGTCTCTGCCTCTATTTCCTACTGATCAAAACTGTGGACCAAACCTTGGTGTTCTACTTGCATAGGCCTAGTGGCTCTTTCCAAAAGCAGTAAATGAAGGCAAAAAATTGAATTAGAAAATGATTAGACAAACAGGAAATGGCATAAATCCAACTCAAGCACATTTTCACAATCAAAGTCCTTCTTCACTTAGATCCAACATCACTTATATTTGTGATCTTGAGTCTGTGGGCCCAGGTTAGAAACCTTGTATGTATTAGCACATTTTTTCTGGCATGTGCTGTCGAATAGCTATGTTTCTTTGGTTTTAGAGACTCTTAGACTATTTTGAAATAGTGGGTGCATTTGGCTGCATTGTGGTATCATGTCATCGTCTCAGTTTCTGAGACCTTTCCCTAGGTCGCTCTACAGGAAACACGTTCTCTGTGATACCCTTTGTCAATTTATGTACATGCAAATGTGGCTTCCGAAAGAGCGCTGTCACTTTTTCGGAGACATTTCCTCCCCTTTGCTGTGGAACCGAGGGGGAATCTGTTCACTGTAGTGTTAAATCATCCAGTAGTAACAGTCCTATGTGACTTCTTACCCTCATCTCCAAAGAGCAAAAGACAGTGCCTAGGACTTGGATACTTGCAYCACAAACATTCAGCTGCACTTTGCAAGTTACCAGAAAGGGATCAATCATTCCTAATTACGGCAGTATGAAATGCTGCCGTATTAGCACCTAACAATTGCTCTCTCTAGCTTTATGCCTTTTTTGTCCTGTAGGAACCAGCAAATGTGTGATTTTTTTTTTTTGGGGGGGGGGTCAGTTCTGTGGTTAATAGCCAGTTAGCGGTTTCTATGATAATTAAAAGTAAACTTGAGCAACATGGAGCTGAGTTTCCTTTGATTCCTATCTGCTAAGTTTATTTTTCCCCACACAACTTTTTCATACTTTTTTCAAATCTCACTATTTTTTTCTGAAATGCCTTTCCTGATAGTCACTGTTGTGGGGAATTTTGTTGGTTCCTTCTTCATCTCTGTTTGTTCAGAAGGACATTCATCTCTATTCTTCMTAATCTTCATTCTGCTTTTCCCTTTCTCTCTGTTCTAGCTCCTCTTTTTCTGTGTACCCTTCAGTATTATAGACTGTTCCAATGGAAAATGTTTCCAGTTACCTTTCACGAATGGGTGACGAATGCAAATACAGGAGTGCTGTGTGTCTTCAGTGTCTTCACTAGCCCCATAAAACGCAAGACCTGCCTTGAACTGACCTCGGTGATGTCTCCTATTTGTCTGCCTGATGGAAGTGTTTGTGTGACTTGAAGTAGCAGGTCTGTTGAGAGCAGGATGTATTATTGCTTTTTTTTTTTTTGGCGAGGGGGAAGACTTTTGCCTTTAACCTAAAATTAAAGAGCTGTTTTAGATTTCTTGCCTGATTACAAATTTCCTATTGTCTGCCTTCCAGAAATTACTGACAGTCTTTTCCTGCCTGAAAAAAAAGATAATTTGTAGAAGTCATGGAATTAAGTTAGAAAGCTTAATTCATTAATACCAATGAAATGCTTTAAGATCTGGACAACAGTATTGGATATCTTTTGCTTCTGTGATACTTTGTTGTGGCAGTATGAGAATATTTGTCCAGCCCTGAAGGATGAATAGTCACTGTTACACTGTCCTGTGCCAATAGAGATTGTGGTAATACAAAATGTTACATAGCTACATTTTTTTTTCTGAATGAGAGAGAGGCCTGTGTAATTTTGGTGTCACTTAAGCCTTTGTTKAAAAAGTTCTGGTCCTCTACACAGTAATTACTTTCATTGAGGAAGTGCATACATTTTGTTACTCATGCTAATTACTGATAAGAAAAGTGGAAGAAAGCTCAGTAATGAAACTTGTTTCATGTGCTTCTCTCTTTTGTACTAACTCAAGTTCTGCAGAGTTTGCAGCAATTACAAAGAACGCCTTCTGTAATCATCCCACTTCACTGTAATTTGAAAATTCCTTCTCTCCTTTCCTTTAAAAATGACAAGGTAAGGGGCTCAGGTCTTGTCAAAGCACACTTCACATGCTATGTAGGCTAAGTGGCAGGTAGGTAGTTAGGAGAGAGGCCAAGCAGACAGAATAAAAAGGGAACATTTCCTTAACTTTGCTACTCACTATGAAGATTAGTGGAACAGATGCTATTACAAGGGAGGGRGTAACAGCTTGGCTGGATTAGGGACTTGGACATGCTAGACGTATGGTTTGCCATCTTAATTCTCATAACTGGGCTTGCTAGCTCTTCTGATCTTCAGTCATATAAGACTTGGTGGTGGGAAAGTGACTGAGGGATTAATCCAGTGTATTTCTTGCTTCCTGGATGTTTCTAGATCTTGAGACAATGGAGTTAACTCAGTTTTGTGATTTTGATTTGACTATTAAGGGATAAACTATTTTTTTGAAGAAGGCCAAAAGGTTCCATCTGAGATAATATATATTGTACAGGATATAACAAAACTTTTAAGTGTGTCCTTTTCTTTAGAAAATGTACTCTGATATAACCTGCATCTCTGTAAATCAGCACTGATTCCCAGGACTTTACCTGATATTACTTTAGATTTACTTTAATAATAGTGAGGTCAAAATTAGATGATACTTTAAATCTTTCTGTATGTCAAAACAACAAAACTAAGAGTATGTAAAGATTGAAGCAGCCTTAATATTTGCAGAACAGTGGCTAGATGTGAGGAGCATTGTTTGGAGTTCATAAGGTTTTACAATTCCTTTCAAATGAAGGCTAAATTCCTCTGGGGAATGAAACAGTAATATGTCCTCTTGAGCTGCAATGCTAAAGATGGAATAATTTTTCTGAGATTTGATTATTATTCAATACTAACACAAGCTGTCTTTAGCCATGTTGAGTTTATTTTCCTTTGAGAATCTTGGCTTTGCTCAGTCATGTGGTTTTGAAATAGCTCTCTTGTCTGTTTTRACTTCCTTGGTACCAGTATCAGGGGATGAATAGGTCAGGTATTTCTAAATGGAAGTCTCCATTTGGCAAAATGTCAACAATAACAAAACAATAACCACCTGATACAGAGATACAGCTTTTCTAGTCTCAGCCATTCAGACTTGTGTAAGCCACTTCTGCATTATATGTACTTTTTTATATAAAAAATCACTTTTTTGGTAAATTGTTCTCTTCTGATTAATAGGACTGATAATGTATGAAAGACTCTTTAAGGAAACCAAAGATTTCTGTATACTATACAAATCATCAGTAGTACCCAAAGACAGAATTAGGTGGACCAATCCTAGTCCAACTACTGGGGGAACTCAATGAGATTTATTAAAAGTATAAAATATCTGGATGGTTTTCTTAAACCATTCTAATGAACTGTCCCATGGAAGTAATGAGAAACAATAACAAATTGAAAAGAAGATACTTTCAGGAAACTTAATGAAGGCTTTTCAAAATCACATATCTGGGAGATGCAAATTGAAATTGTGATGAAACAATCCCATATTTATTTAAATGGATTCAATAGCCAAAGGTTGCATATAGAAGTGTTTTGATATAATGTGAGGAGAGAGGGGGAGAGCCATAGCTACATATATTCAGATTCCTAAGTTCGTATGGTTTATTAATTCTAGGAAAAAGAATATGAAGTGCAGCTGAAAAAAAGCTCGGGAAAAAAAAATAAGACAGTTATCCCTGGAGAAGACAGTAAGATAAAATGGGAATATGATGTGATATTGCAACTGGGTACTTTCCTATAGAAAATCTTAACTTATGAATCAACATGTTTTTTCAGAAAGACTTCATAGGATAGCCAGTTCTTCTAAATCACAAAAAAAGGTAGTGTTCTTCTGTAGATTCCAGTAGAAGTGCTTAAACAAATCACAGCTTTTATTAAAAAAAAAAAAAAAAATTCCAGCCCTTGCCATCGTGGAGAAAAACATGAAATGTAACCAGAGTAAGGCATGCGAACTCAGGACAAGAAAGATGAATAAAATGAAACTATAAAGACTTTACATAAAAATTAAGATCAAGTCTTTCAGTTCATAGGGAGTTCTAGTACTGAAATGTACTGCTAAATCTAAAGACRTTGCATTAAGTTTAGCAGTGCAAATATAAAGTGGACCCCGGAGACCCATATAACAAACAGAGAACAGGGACAGAATGATTAGAGAGAGGTAATGCGGTATTGATCACTAAAAAGATGGTCCAATAAATGTAACTGAATCTTTCTTAATGTAAAAGCATAAATATTAAGGGGAATTAAAATCTGTTAGTATATAAGAGTAACAGACCAAGGAGAAATAAGCAGCAAGTKGATGATGGAGAAAAATCAAGTCAGATAAACTTGATTAGTATTTTGGAGATTGAATTACAGATGCCTGCAATGGAACAGATACAATTTATGTGGCTGTCAAATTCCACTCTTATACAGTTGAAATTCCCAATGATTCTAAGGACATCCCTTGAGCTTTTCCTGATTGCACTTGGAGAGGGAACAGACCTCTGGCCTTAACTGAAAAAAAATGTTCACTGTAAATATTCRTTCAAATATAGCTTTATTTATTAGTATAGTCAGGTGAATTTATACCTCACAGAAAGAGGATAAATGCATAGATGTGTGGTTCTGGGGGAAGTGGGAGGATGAGCTATGGATAATAATAATGCAAGCTTGAAACTAACTTGAAAACAAGACGGTGTAAGAAAGAAATTCCAAAACTGTGGTATGTTTACTGAGGGATAGCATCACAATTGTACTGCTGAGCACTTCAAAACATGCATTGCTGAGAAATGCAATTGGTTTTCCATCCACCACCACCAATGGTGACAAATGTAATGAATTTKGGAATCCTACAGGAATGGTAGCCTTATATTATGTGTATTCTGAAAAAAGGAACAATCCCACTCACTTTATACCACAGTGAAGAGAGTGCTTCTTGGCTCCYGGGCCAACTGAAGTGGTTTCTGGGCTTTCTGCTCAAAGCTACCTCGCTTCTGTAGTATGACACATCCATGTTGCGGATCATTTGTCTTTGGCTCTTCCCTCGGCATCAGGTGTCTCCCATTGACCCTGAAATATAGTTTGTGGTGTGTGTAGATAAGGGTATATTTTTTTACCTTATAGCATCTGATATAATGTGTGGGTTGTTTTTGCAGCCAGCCAGAGGCATGGTTTTTATACCATGAAACAGCAGGCATATGTTTTWTGACCTAGGATGCGGCAAGGTATATTGGGAGTCATGGAGAATACCAAGCATGGTGGGGTCAGAGTTCTGCAAAGGGTAGAGGGAGACAAACCTGCTGTAACCTCATCCATATGGCAGGGAGTGGTCTTTAGAGTGCTCTTCCCCCAAAGTGCTCCCTAGATTTGAAGCGAGCTAGTTGGAAATAGGGCTGAGGGATGACTGGAATCAGCTCCCAGCCCCATTCCAGCACTAGCCTATTTAGCAGGATGCACATAGGTGCAGCCTGAATTGCTGGGCAGTCAAGGACAACTTGTTGAATGCACTTGTGCCATGCTTACTATGTCTGAAAAATGATTAATTTCTATTTTTTTTGCAGTGGGAATCGATACYCTAGACAATATCTAAACCTCTGTTAATGTACATATGCAGATTATAAAGGATATTAAGTGAGTTGATAAGAGAATAAAATTGTAGAAACTGATCTGATTAAAATGGAAATGTGGACAAAAATKAAAATTACCTTGGATAGAATTTATTTTTAATGCCAATTAAAATAATAGTTAAGATTATTTGTAAACAATCCTCTGAAACAACTTTGGTTAATGCTGTGTTTCACATTGCCTATAACAAATTTCAGTTGGATGTGTGAGGGAGCCAGGAACATAGAAACACTGGTCTTGAAGTRGCATCTTTGTTCACGGACTCCCCTGTTGCAGCCAGCCATGACTACAATTATCTCCACTAAACTGAAATGCAAGTGATGATAAGATTCAGACTTACAATGTGTACATCATAGGGATAGTATAAAMGGATAGAATAATAAAAATTTAATAAGTTCCCTATTGCATAGGGATATTTTTAAGTTATTCCATGAGCACTGCACAAAATACTGAGGAAAAGACAGTAGGACAGAAGAGCATGTAATTGTTGGTATATATGTGTAAGGAATTACTTGATTGCCATATTATTGTTCACCCTGAGAATATTGCTAATTTGATGTTACACATCAAGAGGCAACATCTTGATAAAAAGCTRTTAAGTGGCAGAATCTTTTTTTAGTCAAGGGTTCTGCTCTTTTGTCAGTCAGCCGCTTGACTTTTCACAACATACAGTGATCGCAGAAGCAAATTTTTAATGCTAAATCTGTAACTCAGAGGACTATGCAGTCTTTGTTTCTCACTGCTGGATACTCAAGATAAGCACTGAACCAGATATACAGAAGTGCTGCCTCTCAGAAGAAACAAACATATGCTGAGGATGAAGGAAGTGGAGGGCTAATGAGGCTTTTGTCAGATGCCTTTCTCTGCCTGTTGGGTAGCTCCCTTTTTTCTAGCTAGCTATTTAGCCTACAAGCCTCAGGAAACAGATTGTCTCCATCTAAGTTTGTACAGCTCCTTGCTGTGCATGGGAGCCTTAAACCATAGAGTATTTGCTTTATTGATCAGTCAAGTTGGCAGAGTTTGCCTTCTGTACAGCTTTTCTCTTCCTTCCTGGTCTCCAGCAATAGCACAAACCTAAACAGAGAGAAGGCTAATACTAGCTTTCCCCTGATCGTAGGAAAAATCCTCTGGGCGTGTAGCAATAGCAGTGTCTAGCCAAGATGCAAGGAAACACACTATGTCTTATCCACATGCTTTGTAGATGAATATTCAGTAAATGTAGATGTCAGTGCAGACACTGGAGAAGAAATGCTTTTACTGAACTGTGGGAACAGATGAAGACAATGAGCATATGCCATTCTCCAGCACCGGACTTGAGAGGAAGAAGTATTAACTGKGGGGGGAGCAGGGATGAATGTCCCATCCCACTTAGCTCCAGAGTAGAGTTGCTTCAGTACTCAGTCCCTGGTTTGAGGACACTGGTTGATTGGCAGATCCCTTAAGTCCCTTAAAACCTTGCCATCCTCCTTTTTCCCAAGAAAGTAGAAGATAAAGTAYCTTTCAGTACTAAAAATAGCCAGGGTAGAGTTTTTCATGTGCAGTCTGCCTATATGTGGCTTCCTCCAGCTGATATGTCTGTAGAAAATCTGAGCCAGTGCTCTTTCTTCATATCTGTTTCTCCACCACTGTCATGTCTTTTGTGACTGAGTCTTTAATGTCCTTCAAGATGAAGCATATGGTTTTGCTGTTGTTAGAGCAGACAGAGGGCAAGGAGATGTGATGGCATATCACAGAAAACATTTATTTCTAGGAACTTAACTTCTGCTGTAAGAAACTGCCTTTGTGAGCATAGCTCTGAAAAATAATCCTTACAGAAAAAAGGACATCTGTTCAGACCTTCTATGAAATGACTGTAATATCAACTTAATAGAGAAAACTTCCAGCAGGAGACTATTAAACTTTCCTGAATAAATTAATGTTATGCTGTTTTAATGGAGGTTTGAAATAGATGTTAGAATTAAAGAGAATATAAAGGCTAGGTATTTGTGGAGCTTCACTTGAGTTGGTATAAAATTCTCTTTCAGATGATTACATAGAAAGTAAACTGTATTTTTAAAGCTGGCTTTAATGATCCATCTATATCAGCTGTACTGTATTGTAGAAGGAGACCTTTTAAAATATGACTTTAGTTGATGAATAAAGCTACCGTACATCAGCTACGTGAGATGAATGCATTCAACTGGATCAAACATACACTATGAAGACCAGGGCTGAGAAGAGTTAGTTGGGGTCAAGGGGTTTTAGGACTTGTTCCCTATCAGCCCCAATCCCAGTACAARTTAGCCTTGAATTGAATTTATGCTGCCCTGTGTGATCTCTGAAGTGTCTGACCACAGGCTGGAATTGTAATTTGGAATGTGCTTACCTCCTGCACCTAAATCATGCCTATTAAAATCAGAGCTACATCTAGAGCGAAGGAAATTAGGTGTAAAGGACCAGGCTGATCAACTTTTGTGTCTGCTAAAGCAGGTGATCTTAATTGTTTTTTTTCCCCCCTCCTCTTTCTCCCCTCTCCCCCTGGAGCAATGCTTATTAATTTGGCTTCTCTCTTTGCTGTTATATTATACTAGAACTTCAGTTTGTTATAACAGCTTCAATTCAATATACYGGTGAGTACTTATTATCTAAATACTTTGATTAATAATCATGGAGAACTTGTCATGTCCTTTTTGGAAGCTCTTTGCAGCTAAATTTCAATAGACTTGGAAACGTCGCACAAAATCTGACCTGGTGCTGTTCTGGGACTCTTTAGGGTGACCCCTGTCTAGTCGTCTTCATGCAGACTTTCTGTATTCCACCTTATGTACTGTGTACTAGGTAATTTAAGAGAAATCATTTTAGCTCTCTCTCTGTGTGTGTGTGTGTGTGTGTGTGTATAAATACAAACACACGTGTGGCTCTTGCAGAAGGTTGACAGACAACATAGGGTTTTTAAAACTTAGGGGCTGATTCTGAATTTGATCTCCACAGAGGAGAAGCAATGTGAGTTTATTTGGCCCTGAACAGAAGATCTCTGTTTAGGTAGTTTACATGGAATTATTGCTTTAGCTAATCATGTCGCTGAGCTTTATATTTCAGAAATGAACACTTATGTCACTTCAAGTGGTTGCTATGGAAATCCTCACAGCATGAACCTCCTCAATGGAAACCTTATGGYAGATAATTTATGTCTATTATTTTTCTAAACACATCAGAATGAAAGGGTTTTGCAAGCCTTCATAAAATACCTACAAGATTTACTACTTGATTGTTACAGCATTCCCTAACCTTWCTACTTCAAATCAGATAAATAAAGGTCAGATTCAAATAGTATGCATTTAATCAAAGAAATAATACAAGGAATTAAAGAATTCAATGGCCTGGTCTTCTAACATATTTTCAGRTGGCTGCTTTTTAAAAAAATTCTTTATGAAGGTCTCCTAGAAATATGAATATGGGAGACACTACTGACATTTGAATGCATTGCTCTTCTCTAGAGTCTACCCTCATAGAGTGTAGCAAGGAACAAATCTAAAAAACTGGAAAATATGAATTGTTTTTCAGTTCCAGTTTATAACTTAGTTGTTGTTTAGATGATTAATGAGCTAACTTGGAGCTTGCTTTCACTCCACTTAAAAATTTTAGCTGAATTCCAAAGTAATGAGAAAGGAGTTAATTAACTGTTTTTTTAACATGTTTTCAGTGTTCTCCAGTGCTGTGTTCTGCCTATTTCTAGATGTTCACATTTCAGTGCTACCATCCTTGAAGCCCTTCCTTTTCAACAGAATGAAGCTAACAATTCTGTTTTTCTAGCATTTCTACAAAGACAAATTCAGCTGCAAAGAGATTGTTACATTAGAGTACTGAAACAATTGTGTACCTTATTCAAGATAATAGAACAATATGAGTGAAGCTGCAACTTGCAGAAGATGAGAAATGGCATATGTAAATGTACCCTGTATTAAGCAGTCTTCATGTCCTAGTGTATTTTCATCGTTATGTCATGCTTTAGCTATAAAGTCTATGTAGAAAGAAGGCCRGATTAGCCTAGTCTTACAGCTCCACAGCCAAGTACAATTTCGTTAGCTGCATATTTGCACAAATGCAATTGAGGATTGCATTTCTTCCAMTATAGATACATGAAGAAATGAATAAAATGGGTTCAATGTGAAATAATTAGGAATTAGATATGAAAAATATTTTAATGAAAGAACGCACAGGCTGTATAAAGTAAGTAGTAGAAAATGTTTTCAAAACATTTTTCTACTTTTTATATGTGTCTTTTTTGAGCAAGGTGAATATTGGTGCTTTTCACAAATAATATTTTTACTAGTTCTGCGGGGTAAAGATTTTGAGGATAACTGTTCATATGATCAAGTAAAATGTATTTATTTCTGTCCAGTTCCCACTGGACTAATGTTAGTATCATAGAAATAACATTTGCAACTAACTCGGTGCCAGCTGTAGCAAAGGCCAATATCAAATGCGGGTGGAAACAGTGCTAATGGTGGGTTAAAGCACACAGGTGAGCAAGAATAAGGAGAAACTCAGTTTCCTGCTTAATAGCTCCCATATAGTAGATAAAAGGAGTACTTCATTCTCCTGAACTTTCAGTCTGTCTCTCCATTCACTGTATTCCCTTTAAAAATTGTGTCTGTTTAGCTTCCTCTGCCAGACACTCTGGCACAATTCCTCAAGCACTTAAATATCATTGCGGATTTGGGCTTCTGAGCCTACATCTTATTTCCTTCTGAGGGGGAGGAAGCTTTGCAAGTAGAGTTAATTTTGCTATAGAGGAAATAAATGCCTTGAAACCTTTCTATTGGATTAAAACTGATAATAAAAAACCAACCTTTGTCCCTCCTGCCTTGTGAGGCATGTATGAGCTRCAAAGATCCAACTGCCTGGGATGCTGAGAGGAGGCTGGTTTAGATGGARCATTTCAGGTAGGCATCTGCCAGTGATGCCCAGGACAGTTGTTCCCATTTGTATGATCTGTTTTTGAGTGTCCTCTGACAGTATGTATGGAGTGCATATAACCCACAGAGAGCACAGAAATAGCTGCTTCATAGAAGTTTCTTAAACATCCTGCATTTGACATAAATAAAAATGGCCTTTAGCATCAATCTCTTGTATCTCTCTGACTGCCACTAACTGACTAGTTGTGTTAYAAAACTTCGAGCACATAAATTAATGCTTTGACACAAATTTCACCAGTATAGGCAAAATAAGATTTAACAACTAGTTGCCACATAAAGATACTAAGAAGGTATATACAGGGCTGTATGCATGGTAGTTATACAAGTATRCACATGTGTACGTAGATATAAAATCTCTTTTTTTAAAAAAATAAAAATTTTGTAATGGTATTTTGGGGGATGCAGAACACAGAGCAGAGCAACATCTGCGTCATTGAAGTATGAGAGCCTGATTCTTTTTCCACAGAGCTGTCGGTCAGGGCAGTTGCATCACAGCCAGTAAAGATAAGAGTGGCAAATTACTTTAAATGAAGAATTGGGTGTAGATTACCTAGCTTATATCCAAAAGATGGAATAAATAGTTTTTGACAGTCTTAATTAGCGGTGCCATCCATACTGGAAATGGAAGCCAGAGGGTTGATTAGCTTTCATTTTAAAATCTAAACCTGATGGGCTAAGGCAATCTGATTCTGGTGCTAGCATACTGTTTCCTGTCTTGTTTTAAAAGTGAAACTAATCTAGTTGGTTTTGGTGAATAAAATACTAAATTAATTCTTGTCATTCTGCAGTTTGTGTGATCCTTGTAGAAATCACTTCAAGATTTATCAAGTGCATTTTAGTAGCTGAAAATACTTTCTGAACGTTAAAAATGTACTATGGGAAGTTACCTGTGTATTCTGTGAAATGTTAAATGCAATTTCATTTTCTTTGGTTGCATAGTTGCTGTAAGTTATTGTTTCTTCTCACGGAGTAGATGCATCTCTCTAAACTGAAAGCACATTTGAAAGGGACTAATTCTTCCCCTAATTCTCTTGCTCTTTATTATGTGTCTTCCTGCTATGCTGAAGACCTTTAGATCAGCCATGGCTTGCATCATTCAGTGTTTTTAATTATCATCACCTCCAACTTCAGTTACCTGCTTATGTCGTGCCTCATGTTCACAGCTGCTAGTCAGTGGGGCTCATGACTACAGATGACAATTAAAATCCCTGCCTGTTTTGCAGGGTGTTTCATTAGCTGCTAACAAGTTCTCTCCCTCCCCCTCCCTTTCCTCTTCCTGCCTTCATATGCACACTGTGGTCAGAGAATTTCACATGCATATGCTTCCTCTTTTCAATGTCATATCAAACTTTGAATTGTGTCATATCAAAGCTAGATATTTTTAAGCTTTTGAAGCTACTCAGTTTCATTCAGGTTTATAGTTTTTTGCTGTTCTCTTCAGAAAGAGAATAATCTGCTTAGAGGATATAGACATTTAATGTTTATTTGTCACTAAGCAATAAAGCATATAGGGTTTCACCCACTTGCTTTTCTGTTCACCAGTGTTAAGAAGCAACCAGTAGCTGTTAACACTTTTCTCAGAGTGTCATAAACAATGTTAACCTCTTCATGATGCTACAACCTTTAGATTATTTTTTCCAGGTCAAAATATTTTTTCACCTTCATTTTGTAATGCATCCCAAAACACTATAGATGGCTCAGATCTACAAGTGCAATCAGGCAAATAATTCTCTGGAGCAATGTCTTTGAAAGTATACATGCTTTCTGTTAGAGCTTGCTTTTATTTTATAGAATAATGTTTTCTGTAAAAGCATTTGGGGAGTAGGAGCTGTCCTCTAGTTCTGCACTCTACTACGTTCACTAGCAGCTCTGCAGGGCTTCCTGTGTGGCTCAGTTAATCTTCCTGCRATATTGCAGAGCTTTAATAAGAGGAGGTGCGGAGTGCCCCTGTCAGCGTAGCTGGTGACTGGGATGTTCCCATGGGAGAGGGAAGATGAGAGTCTGAGTCTCCACTCTTGCACAGAGGAGACTGCTCCTTTCCTTAGGCTATTGGATAAAATGATGTGATAGCTCTCTGGCTGTGGTTTACATGGGGGGAATGAGCTTTGTTCAGCACTTGGAAGAAGTAGACTGCAGGGCTCCGTGGGTCCTTGGTAATTGGAGGTAGCTTTCCATAGCACCTTTAGAACAGAACATTGCAAGGTGGCAGTTAAAATGACCCTCTGGGCATTTCCCTGTGGTTTAGCTGCAGATAGTTGTGTCGTGCGCTGTTTTTTGCACAGCATAGAMRTTRTTATGGAGTTATCTGAGRTTGCCCAAATCTGCCTTCCACATGRAGTCCAGACATTGGACCCTCGGGTTTTTGAATTACTGCTGGAGGAAGGGAGAGAAAGCTAGGTAGGTGTATTTCAGGGCCAAATCCCAGTAGTCTTTAGAAGTCCTACACTGAAGCTTCCAAGCACTGGTATTATACATCAGCTCATTGCTTACATAATTGGATTGTCAAATATATTTTCAAACAGTGAAGCATAAAGAGGGCAGCTTATTGTACGAGAGTTTACATCTACTGTGAGTGAAATACAAGCTTCATCATCTACCTGCTTTCGTTTTGCCTCTTAATCAAGCTTGTTTTCTTCAAGAAAGAAAATTAAAACCCCTTTAAATTAATGTTTTCTCTATGGCTGTACAACACTGCAAAAGTCCTATTTTTCTCTGGCATAATAAAGATGTGTCCAATTTCCTCACTGAAGCTCCAAATATGCTTATGTTTAGTATACTCTTGCATTGCTGAGATTTTTCTCGGTGCTTTGTAAGGTAATATAGTATAGTGTTTGTAGAATTCCAGATAATTTTACCCCAACTTCAGGATAACCTATCWCCCAAACTAGAGAGACATCTTTAAATTCCTGTCTGTAGTGGGCATGTACATGCACCTACTGAATGTTAAAAATACAAAGCATCATTCAAGTATTCCATTTTATGCTTGCAATGCAACTTTCACAGAATTTACATGGCCAAAGGTCTTTTGTGGTGTATTGAATCTAGAGCAACAATAATTCAGAAAACATTGTCCAAGGATCACAGACCCAAAACAGAAGATCTCTCTGAAGAAGGGAATCTGATGTATGCATTAGAGCTTGATTTGTCTAAAAAATTTGCCATTTCTTGGTTTGTTTCTGCAAATGTGCTGAATACTGCTGAACCGTCTAATTTTCCTCTCCCCCTTTCCTCAGCCCCTTCCAGTCTTCAAGCTTCAGTCAGAAGCCCAGTAAATGGGAGACTTCTTATTGACTTCTACAGTTTATGTTGGATCTAGTCAGTGATAATCAARGACTTTCTGAGATGGATTGTTTTGCCACTGGTATGTCAGGTATTGACTCTGAGTTGCAATATGATTATTAATGTACATTAGCTCTGTCTCATTCACTTTTAAATTAACAGCAGCAGTTTTATTTTGGGTCCAGTCAGCTATTCTGCATCCTTTGCTGCTGAAGAATAGCTTTACAACTATTTGTATCTTCAATTGGAAACAGACGAGAAAATTATGATCTTCATTAGCTTGAAGTTTTTCTTCAAGTGCACTCTGGATTATTAGCTAGGAAAAATAATTAAAATGTCTGTAACATGAACACAAGCTGTTTTTCTGAAAATCTGTTAAAGAGTGTAAGTAATTCTTTTCCCTTTCACTTATGTGCAATGGTGGTGGGAGGGAAGCTTTCTGTTCTTCTGTTTTATATAATAAATGTTGCTGGAGAGCTGAAATTGGAGTACAATGAACACTTAACAACAGAATGAAAGTATTTTTATCATCACACAACAGGAGTGAAATCACTCGTTTCACAGGTGCAACCTGTAAACTGTTTATGGGGGTTTGAGGAAACAATTTACTACAACACACCAAATCAGTTTACTGATCCACCCAATCTGTTTTTCTGGTGGGGTTTGTTCCTTTGAAGGAATAAGTAAGATATGAAAAATAAAGCAAGCATGAAAGAAGACGAGCTTCTCTCTTGACTTTTACTAGCTGTCAATTTATATTCTGCAACATGAAATGTAGTTAGTATTAGATCATTATCTTGCCTGAACTGTATTTTTTTTTTCTTGTGTTGATTATCCAGTTGGTTTTAAATTAAAGCTCTGTTATTGGTCTTTGATCTGTTTACTACATGACCTGCAAGGGTCACTACTTTCCTCTTGTAGTTCACTCAGAACCACAAACATGTGTTTTGCTTAAAGTTGCTTTTTGTATGTCTTGTTTCAATAGATTAGGAACAGCTGGTGAAGACTTGAGCTTTGCTTACCTTACTAGGATTACTTTTTTTTAATGTTGTAATTACTCTGAGCAACAGTAATTGTTATGAACTGATGCTGGATAGAATGGAATCTTGCTAATMAACGTATTTTATTAAGTGTTAAAATGTGAGACACAGTCTCACTGCATTCCTCCTTGGTATTAAGCTTATWTGAAGAACTGGTGTAAGTCATCATGGCTCAGCATAAGAACATGAGAAGTGCTCAAACTCATCTAGGCTAGTGGCAATAAGAGACACTAATTAGCAGAATAGATTGAAATTAATTGAACTAGTTTAAGTGAACTGAGAAACTGACTGAAAGCTACATGTCACTGCTCAATTTTTTTTTAGTACTATAATAACTTTGATATTGCTTGTGCATTTAAATATTGTAATAGAAATTCAAATATATCAATAACAAAAAACATCCATCATATTTTACCTTTCTCTTTGTAAAACTTACCATTTTTTTCACCAGGCTCAAACATTAAGTTGATCAACTTGCTTTGCTTGTTAGTGCATTAAAGAATTGAACAACCTCAGGTTCTCCTGATACTTAATGGCCCTGTCTAGTTTCTAGTCTGTGCAGGCTTTGCTGGAACGCTGGTTAAAATATATGTACATAGAAAGGTTTTGTTGGAAGTCTTTGAGAAGCTGTGGCAAATACGTGGACTGCCTATGCAGGAATGTACTAGTGAGGTCAGCACAGTCCTGCTAAAGGCAATAACAAAGTTTAAAAAATGTGAGGTAACACAATACCTATTTGATTCAAATGGAAAAAGAGTGTCCAAATTGAGTAACAAGTGCACGCTACATTTAAAAAAAAAAAAAAAAAAAAAAAAGAATTGTATAGAAGAATAAGTCGCTGATAGTAGTCACCGATATTGATAGGACATGATCTAGTTTTGTGCTGGTCTTGTCATGGACATGCATGCACAAAACACTTTGTCTGCAGGAGTGCGTTAGGGCCCTTTGTAGACAGTGTGCCTAACTCAGCCTTTGTCACTGACTGGTGCCTRTAACCCTTCTCTGAGATAAGATTAGTGTTGGACTGCCAGGCTGTAACCCCACAGATTTGGATGCCAGAGCAGACTTGAGCTGACCACACGTGCACAGTAAACAACACCTAACAGCTAAGAGAACTCCAGGAAACCAACTTGCATCTGGCCAACTTCCTCATAGACAGAGGAGTGGGGCTTTTTAGGTACCTAGTTTAATGTCCCACGTTTGGAACCTCTCAATATAATGCAGAGGAAGTATAAAGCACGTGAACAGATCTGACTGATCAGGAGCCCCCTGGAGATAGCTGAAAGAAAATGTGAGGTTAAATCTGATAATGTTTCTTTGAGTTCAGAAATATAGAATTTAGCTCACTGATARTTGAAACTGGTTTCAGGGTCCAGAGTGACTACTTTCAGCTAGCTTTTGAGAGTATTGAGTCCAATTCCTTCTTTAAAAGAAGGCACTAGTGCTCAAGCCCACCTGYGCCTGCTTAGCAGTGGGCAACCTGATTTCAATCCCTTTTCAGTCTGAAGAAGGTTCAAATCAATAGAAAGTACTCCAGTTGTCAGACCACAGGCTCAGGTGGGTAAGATGCTCTTTGGTGGGGCTACATCTTAATATCTAGGCCTTTCTACAAACCTTCCGGTGCTGTTTTGATCCCCACTTTGGGTACGTTTATGGGACTGGACCTCCCTTACCTAATTTTTCTGGGTGACAGCAGCTGCTCAAAACRAAGCTAATGCACTATCTGAGTGGTCTGCTAACAGTACTATCTGCTCAACTGTGGGGTTGAGAGCATTGGAAGCAGCAGGACAGCAGATGACAGATAACTGGTTTAGGGCTCTAGATCCAGTTTGTTCTGCATCAAGGCATCTAGAGCTGGAGTTKGTTCAGGTGTTTAAGGGTTTAGAGACCTAAGTCTCTAAAAGTCATACTCATCTTGAAAATAGCTTGAGAGGAGCCTGTATTTTAAATTCTGAAGTCAGCTACTTCTAAAATTGGGAGATATTAATAATCTACAGGACATGGAATTTTTGAAATAAAAATTCCATGGATGACAGAGCCTATGAATGTGTGAAGAGCTGTTGATTTTTCCAGACATTGTTCTACATGTTGATGTATTTTTATCTGCTTATTTAGTCTGAAATACAGAAACATTTCTGTGAGATGAAGTAAACCCCGAACTAGCACTATAGCAGCTACTTCCTATTTGGTAGACTACAAAATTAACTTTTTCTTATCCTAGATCCCTTAACCCTAATGTTCATTCAGGGAGCAGGCATTTTTGTAGACACCCAGGCACATGAATAGCAGATAAATGATTACCTTTGGCAAGAGATCTTTTCATATCTGCATTCATAATTCCCTAAGGACTGGGCTGAATGTAAGGTACAGATTAAAGTCAACCCATCTGAGTCATTYTCACCATAAGAATGAAAATGTGAATAAAACACATATGACATCTTAGTTTAATAAGCTTTGTAGGTGATAGATGTGTTTAAAAATAATTTTAAAATTTACATCATAATTACAAGAAATCAAGTAACGGTAACTATTTGCTTTTTTTAAACATGTGATTGGTAACATTTAGAAATATTTAAGCAACCTGTTATCCAATGGTAAAAACTTATGAAGGACAATATGTGAAATCTCTGGAGAGTTCCTGGGAGAAAAACAGGAAAAGCTAATTATACACCCTGCTTTCACATTACATTCACACATTAAAGTGCAATGAAGAAATCTCATCCATTCCTTCAGAAAGAAACAACAGTTAGCAGAAACTGATTACTTTACATCTTTTTTTTTCTTTTTTTTTTCTCCCTTGTCCAGCAATACACTTTTTAGGTTACTTTGAAATGAAATTTCTACAGCTGGAAAACCATGACGAGAGTGCTTGCATTAGTGTCGTAGCCCATTAGATTAGGATAGTGTACCACACAGATGGCACTCAGCATGCTGTACGGCATGCTACTGATAACTGTCATTGACATTGCATTGCCAGATTTGGTAAACTGGTACTAAGGGCCCTGGAGTAATGGCCCAGTGATGATCTAAGTAATGCTTGCTGCTGTTATGGCAGCCACCTCTTGCCCTTTCACTAGTATCCCTTTCCYTTTCCCCACAAATGGTTCAGATCCTCAAGCAGTGCTTGCAGCAGGTAAAACTTTCTTTGTTTTGTTTTGAAAGTACCTTTTATCCAGATCTCAGAAGTTCTGGGAACTACTGCGGTTAAAAACCCACCAGCCATTGGCTGGTAATTAATCAACCATAGAATCAATCATAGAATCAGTAAGGTTGGAAGGGACCTCTGGAGATCATCTAGTCCAACCCCTCCTGCTCAAGTAGGGTCACCTAGAGCATGTTAGACAGGGTTGCAGCAAAAAGGACTCCCCCCTGCTGAAGCCCAGGCTTGAACCAGGGACCTTTAGATCTTCAGTCTAGTGCTCTTCTAGCTGAGCTATTTCAAATGTTATGCCCAATTTGTTATACATAACAAAACTGAGACAAAGTAGTGAAGACCAGGTTACAAAAGCCACCAGGGATAAAATATGACTAGAATCCAGGGTTCCTTATCTGAAGTCTTGTGATGTAGCTAAACTGTAATCTAGGAAAACAATAYTACTCCTACCTCCTTTTCTTCATTTTGCAGCAGAGGATTGCATTTGAAAAAAACCCTTTATTCTAGATAGCATCATGYATATTATTCTCTGTATGTGTGTGTGTGTATATATAAATTCCTGTTACTTGGATTTTTTTTTTTGGGGGGGAATAACAACTATAGTTTTATTTTTAATAAAAAGCTAGTTGTACACTTTGATGAAGCTTAAGCTACTTTTTTTTCTTTTAAGTCGTAATTGGGCACAATGCTTGATTCCACTTAATTCTAATATAATCATTTTGTTAGGTTGTTCAAATTCCTTGCAGTCTGACTGATCATTAAGATGAGCCAAGTAGCTTAGAACTTCTTTATCACCAAACTCAACTGGCACAACAGTTAGGTATAACTGGTATAAGGTTGCTTGCGTTTTGGATCCTGAGCAATGTAAAGAGCCACACATTCTTCTGCTCTTTTCCAGTAGTACCTAGAAAAATGAAGAGACAGATGATTCAACAATAAAAATATTTATGCTGCTGAAAATGTAGTAGAATACAATGAGGTTCTGTTCTGGTTACTTTTATTTTCTTTCCATATTGGTATGCCTTGTGAGATTTCAGGGAATTACTCTTCATCATCACTAATATAATTCAAATATAAAACACTGGGGAAGAAGGTACCTCTACTTTCGAGTGAACCCAGGGGACAGGTTTATCTGATTTTGGTTGCAGAAGGAGTGAAATAAGATCATCTCAGCGAGTACAGATGTCATTTTAGTGATGTGAATGTCTAGGAATTCAAGAGTATTTTTGCTTTGTGTTCTTTTATATTTATAACTTTTATATTAGTTGTTTTTATGCCAATTGCAGAGGTGGCCAGAGATCAATATCAGCATACCATAGTGACACATAGAGTGGGAATGTGCCTGCTATACAGATCAGAGGTCTTATTCTGGTCTTGTAACGCATATGCATTATACCATGGTTTCACTGGTTCAACTGCAGAACTAGGGATTAGTTTAAGATAAGTGATTTTACAAAAGTAGTGGGAGGTAATGGTAGAGGGAGGAGGTGGCTACATGTTGGAATCACAGTTATAGAGAACAGTTCTGTGCACAGTTGGATGGTTTCATCTCTTCCAGCAATTAATTTTTTTAAGAGCTGTAAGATATACAGAAGTTGCAAATATCAGAGCTACTACTTGTTAGATTGGTAATTTTCCTGTAGGAAAGATGGTCATTTCTGTAATCTGATTATAATCAGCTGTTTTGCTGAGTGTATATCATCCTTCATCTTTTTCATGGTGGGAACTTTATCAGCCTGTGTTGCTTTTCACAAGAGTTGGCAGATACTTTCCCATTGCATTCTCTCTGGAAACTATTTTCACCATTTTTTCCATCGCATATTTCTTGTGTGTTGTGATTGTGAAACAGCTCTATGCATCCTACTCTAGAGTGAGTGTTGTGGGCTTGATCTAGTACCCAAATACCTACTGTATTTATTTATATGTTGATTAAGCCCAGTATCAAACTTCAAAGATCTTCTGTGATTGCTGATTGGCATATTATCCTCATCTACCTTTACGCAGGGCACTTCATATTCTGCTTTTTCTTGGTAGTTTTTATCTTTTATTTGTTAACCTTTTTCCCAGCCTTATTGTAAGAGGTGAGTTAGAATGAATGCCTGGCTTTATTTCTTCCTCAACACACTTCTGCCTTGAGGAATAATACAGCCTATTGCAAATCCTGCATTCACAGAGCCTATGTGTTTCTGCACCAGTCGATGCCCTGCCTGGTATGGACTGGATACACAGAATTTATGTTGTCAGGAGCTGGGAAGTCATGCATTGAACCACTGATCATCTCTACTCACGTAGACTGGGCACGGACAAGCAGGCTGTCACCAGCAGCTAGAGTCAGGGTTTTACCATCTAGGGTAACAGTAGATGTGCCCTCCTGAAGGGAAAGAACAGAGAGTCAGCTTCTAATTTTCTATTTATTGTCACCGGTGAAAAAAAAATGCTGCTATTAAGTATGGAATTCTTTCCCACTGAAAGACTGCTTCAAACCTGTTCTGTTTTATGGGGCCTAGCAAAAACTTCAGCAGATATTCCCTGTCTGACAATATTAGCATCAATAAAAACATGCTTCATGGTTCATTGTTCCCCATGATAAAGCAGCAGCCCGTTGCCTGGCTCCTTGGGGATGTGCTGCTAACAATCCAACCGAGCAGCCTGCAAATTGCTGTGCCTTTCTGGAAGTCACAGGGCTAACCTCCTGGAGTATTTCAAGTTCCTCTTTTACTTTTCTGATTCCTAATAGCTTTCTAAGTCCTCAAAATCAGTTGACAAGTCAGCAGGGAGCTAACAGAAATTGCTAATAGGAGTCCATCTACACTGCAGTGGACTCATSGTTACCTTAGCAGGTGGCAGAGCCAGATTCTTGCCAGCAAGAACAAGGCCTTGCTTGCAGAGGCTGCTATGAGCTGCAGCACAAACAAGTGTCCTTCAGAATTATAATGTCTTTAATTAGTGTTTGATAGTGTCTGTGAATCCRAACAGATCAGGAACTGATAGAAATATCAGGCTTAAGGTAGCCTGACTTGTGTAACTGGAAACTAGCTTTCCTCTGTTTTTCCTCAGGCTGCAAATCTGTTTCCTACAAGGTAGGTGAAYGAAAGGCATCTGGATCACCTACTGCTGTGCTTTCGTATAAACAAGCTCTCAGTTAGATTTTATTAGCTTAATCTACAGCTTACCCGTTTCCAGTAGAACTGCAGTATAAGGGCAAATGCTTCCAGGAAGAGGTAATAGGTAACAATTTTCATCACTCACACGCATTTTGTATTTAAAAGATATATGCTAGTAGGAATCAAGACCTGATGGAAGGTGGCAGTAGCTGTTTTGAACATAAAAGATGATTTAAAAAGGCGGACTATTTTTAAAGCAGCAATAGTTTACAGCTATTTCTAGCAATAGTTTGCTGATGAAGGGCTGTGTTTGCTGCTGRTGTCTTCTGTGAGAATGCAGTTAATTATTTTAGGTTTTGTTGCCTGTGAAACTTTACAGTCTACTCTGAATGTCATGGTTAACAGGTGTGAATTGCCACATACCAGCTGCCATATCCAGATATCTGAATTCTTTTTGTTTTTTTCTGTTATTCCTGGTCCATAAGCTATAGCCTAAAAAAAAAGGACAGGGAAGAAAAGTAATGGATTCATCCCAGTAACTGAAGTGTACATGTTCATCTTCCTACAGTATCTAAAACATTCTATTTTTAGAGGAGAACGTTCATAGAATATGACGTTATTTTTAMAGACATTAACATTCACATTATGTTTGCTATTCTCTTATTGATTTCTGCTGATAAAAAGGGAACTGATCACACCTGCCACTCCTTATGCTCCTCTGCATCCTCACTTATCTATTCCTTCTGCCTCCTCCCACTCTCAGCTTCGCATCTATATCCTTGCCTGCTTCTGTTCTTGGAACAGGCACTTCCTCCTCATGAACTCTGGGCCCTGTCAAGAGCCTGTTGAAGTCAGAAATATTTTTCCATTAATATTGGAAAAGCTGCGGATCAGACTTACTTTTCCCATCATTATCTGTCTTTTCTGCATTGATTTTCCTGACCGCAAACCCAGATCCTCTGTTACTTTGCTGTCAAACCTATTGAGTTGCTCAGTGTGTGACTCTAAGCAACCCAGTGAAAGAATATGTTTTGCAAACTATCGTGCATACAGAACAGATATCAAAAGATGACAACTTCCCTTACGCTCGAACTAGACTGTGCTTGACTAGATCGAGATGTGCAATGCTCTAGGACAGCCCTGGATGCCTGATGCTGACCACCTCCCTTTGTTTCTCTTTTTCTGTAGGTTAACAGAAATAACTGTATATTTATGTATATTTATAATGTATATTTACATGTTCAAATTAGATTTGGCATTAAGAATGCTGTTCAAACATGAAGGGAAATCAACATACTAACATGATGTAAATATTACGAGTATTTCTAATTCAGGAAATATGGGAAAGGAGGAGCAAAGATGCCTATTAAATCCTAAAGAAAATAAATGGAAAGAGGATTCAGATTGATTCCTTAAACTGAAGTATCCGAGATAGGAATCTCCTTGCAGTAAGCTAGTGGATGGAGACAAGCGCTTTTGAAAGGCAGGTCAGGCAATGACCGAATTGTTCTGTAGAGATGGATAGTTTTCTCTGCTAACTACCTAGATATTCTAGGCCTGGATTCACTCAGCCTAAATGTTAGGCACCTGACATCCGTATGTTTAAAAAAACCTCACTCTCGGAGAAATTAAAAAGCTCCTACCTCTGTTTCGAAAGTGTCTCCAAACACACTTAAGGATTGCTTCTGCTTTATTTCTCCACGATGATCATTCAACCAGCTTTGGAAGGAAAATGGCTCCATAACAGAAGTGGAATTTAGTGGGAAAGGTGTTTCTTTCAGCAGTTCWTCTGTAAACAAAGCAGAGACTGAACAGTGAGGCTTGCTTCCCTTGACCTTTGCTAACATTTTAGTGCTGAACACAGATTGAATGGTTCAATTTACAGGTATTATCTGGTTTAAAGTCAATGACCATAGCACTGTTTGCCATTATCGTTTGTAAGAATCTAGTACTTGAGGTTATAAGATGCATGCTTGTCTTGATAGGTTGCTTCTCTGAAGCTGTTCTCAGAATTGTTGTGCATCTGTGTTTGTTACAAATGTGTAAAACAGTATGCAGTGGATGGTAGTTTCTGCTGGTGTATTCTTCATCCTCTTTTACACTAGCTTGTGCACTGGTAGAATCACATCCATCATCTCTGGGTCTTYGCTGAGTTACCCTGACATATCCCCATAAGAAATTAGGGGAATTAGGTCACATAGTGAAATTAGGTCCAAAGAACCAGATTACTCTAGATTTTTAATGTATTCAGTAATGACATATATTTTTCTTATTTTCTAGATATTTTTAGAGTATTCTAAAGGYTTTATTGACCACAGTGCAACAAATGGGTTATCACAACCTTAAATTTGGTAAGAGGCCTTTTTGTAGTGTTCCTGGAGTAGTAGCTGGATTTAATTTCCAATAATTCTCCTTCATAACTGATTTACTTTAAAATAGCTCAGGGCTGAATGCAGTTTCAGTGTAGCTAGTGAAATTCAAGATTTGTGCTGTGCATTCTGCTATATGAAATAAACTTCTGTCATTYACCAGCCCACAGTAAAGTGCCAAGACAACGCAATCACCTTGGTGGTCCTAGGTGGTTTGTTCTGAGGAGCCATGGGGCATTCAGCCCTGGAGTAATTCTGAGTAATAATGTCGACTAGATGCAGGAAAGTTCACTAGATGTCTGTCTCTCAAAGGCATTGAGGTAATAAACTTGGAACCACGTCTTAGTCTCAATAATAGAGCAAGTTTTATTAAAGGACCAGTCCATTCATTATGCAATTTTTCTTTCTTCTTTTTTCTTCTCTTTTTTTTTTCTTTTTTTTTTCTCCTGAAGCTATATTTCTCTACTCTGCAGTTTTTTGGATATAGCACTTCACAGTTTTTCATGGAAGACCACTTTGTATATGGTCTTTGAACAGTGTGTGAGGAAGGTCAGAGCATTCAAGGCATTAATTGCACCAGTGTCACTATACAAAATGTTTGTGCTGTTTAATGGATCAATATACCAATTATCTGCATTTCTTKTCAGTAGATCTGAATGAGATGCTAACCACTTTAGTTGTGGAAACATGTTTTGTCATTTAGATGTCTTCATTATATTAAATTACCTGGAAGAAATCAACAGGCTACAGCAAACTTTATCTCAGCATTGCCTCTTTAAAATTTTTACATTAGATTTATTCTAATCTGGGCTTGGAAACATTAACAAAATCTAATCTGAGCACTGTGTTTTATTGTTTGATAACACTAAAATACACTGTTAAGGTTGTGATTAGAGTGATTTATTTTCACACTGCAGTATGTCTGAATTTCTTTTATTTTAACTTTCACAGGTCATCAGACTTGCTTTGGAGGTAATTAGAAATATTTGTACACTTTTTTTTCCTTAAATTATGGATCTATTCAAATATAATTGTATTGAAAAGTTGCTTTTTTGGCTAGGAACAGATATTAAATAAAAATCTAAAATATTATTATGATACATATTCACCCGCAGCAGAAGAAAGGAAAAAATGAAGACATTGTATCAGATGGTACGCAGTGTTCCAATTGATTTTTAAATGTTTTGTTTCATTAATAGTAACGAAACTACCTTCTGAAGCAATATGAAGAAAGCAGAGCTTACTCTACTATCAGAATAAAACAGGTCATTCTTGAATTTAGAAAGGCCTTTTGGAATACAAGAAAATTACCCATTAATATGGCTTTCAACTAAAATACATGTTGTTCCAGCTGAGATGGTAAAAATATATAGTACTCTGTAGGGTAAGAGATAAATACTGAGATGCAGTGAGTATCCTGTGTAGATATTGTCAATGGCATGCATCTTCTCCACAGGCTAAGAATTCAGGATCAGGCTAAGAATTAAGTTCTGGCCCCATATGCTGGAGAACAGCTAGCAACAACTTGGGTCTCCAGAGTGGGAACTGTGAYGTTTTAGGCAGGCAGAACTATGAGTGCTCCATAGGAGGAACAAGGTATTTGAAGCACAAAAAGTGAAAACACTTGTTCGTGCTCTGAGCAAGAAGTGACGCAAAACTAATGATGGAAAGGAACTGTGAACTACTTAGTCTATATCTTAACTTCTGTCATTTATTCCTAGTAACGTTTTTCTTTAAAAAAACCCACTAGTTTTCTTCATTCTGTTGTTCTCTGATTCTAGCTTTCCTGATCAAAGACATACCCCATTGCGTAGGACTGCCATAAACAGCGAGCTACACATACTTAGGCCAATGCAAAGTATATTGCATCCTACACTTGCTATGGAGCATGTACTTTTTTTTTGCCTGTGATGTACAGGCACTTTTCAATGGTTTCATTCCAGAGGACAATTGCTTTACCCAGATTGTAAGTTCTCTGGGGCAAGAGCTGTTGTCTCATGCTTGTGTCTAGTCAGTGGGCCCTGATCTATGATGGAGTTTTAGCTTATTAGTAATTCTAATATTAATAGTGCTTACTTGCCCAGTGATATGCTAATGACCTCTGAAAACCAGGTCTAGAAAAAAATTAACCTTTAGTGGGGTCTGTTTTCGCAGAACCTGTTATTGCAAGGCAAATAAGAGAGTGTGGTGCTGAAGTACAGCGTGGTATGTCAGATATTGTTCATGGCTCACTCGACTGAGTTCTCCTTTAACACTGATACTTATCCCTTGCACARTGCTGGAAGTTATAGGTGTCCAGGTACTTACGAGCTCAACCTAATGAGCTAGAATGAGGGAGAACCAATACTTTGCATTCTGACACATACCAGAGTTGCAAGCCTGGTGCTTCCAAAAGAAATGAGTATTTCTTATCAGCCTAAAGGCTTATATTTAGCTATTGCTCTACATATCCATGCCTGGCCTGTACATTAGCTTTTAATAATGTCTCAGGAAGTATGAGTAGATATGTTTCTGGAGTTCTTGTTTTCTAGCAATACTGTGGAACAATGATAGAATACATGTGTAATAATGGTAAGGGTAAAAATATGCTAGGAAAATACAAGAGGACAGCAATTCTAAGCTAGTCAGGTAAAAGGTTGGTATATTTATGTCCAAGTGATATATCACTAGGTGGAACATCAAATCTAATATTTTCTTACATGTTGTTCCCTTCAGGAGATCCATTTAAAGAGTTCAATAGTTAGGTCCTTTTTTGTAGTTCATTACTATTAAATATTTATACCATAGCAGTGTGTTCTTTATAGTTTTTATAAATTTTATTTTTAAATAAGAATGTGATGATATCATGTTGTTGAAAAATAAATGTTTACTGAATGCATTTAAAAATATTTTAAAACAGAAAATTACACTTTTTTAGAGGAAGTTGATTTCAGTAAAACAGTAGAGAGTATACTGAGATTCAGGATGTAAAGTTGTGCACAAATGAGTAGGAGGGAGCAGCCTGCAAAAACACAGCCAGTGAACATTCAGGCAGATCCAGTCTCAGTCTTTCCAATGCACGTGTACAGCCCGTAGTGACAATGTAGGAGAGAGCTGGTGACTTGCTGGGATTGCCATCTTTCTGATAATGATAAAGTGGATGCTTAAGAGGATGGCCACTCGCCTACTAGGTATATGTGGGTGTATTTGCTTGTCCCCAAGCCRTGTGCTACATGCAAACTCCCCTTTCCTGACTTCTTGTCTAAGAATTCGTGTCCTCCCATCCTTTCCCCAATGCATTTATAGAGCCCTGCTATCCCCAAACTTTTCCAATACATATCTCTGTATCCCAGAGCAACTCCCCTTTCCTCTCCAATCTTCAACTTTTTTCCTTTCTCCCATCCGTCTTCCCCATTGTCTCCCAAATCCCTTCTTGCTCCAAGCTGCTCCCAACCCTCAGCTTTTTCTTCCTTCCTCCTGCTACTGAGATCCTTCTACTCTTCCCTCTCATATGCTGCTATTGCTGCCCATACCCCGTGGTTATTGCAGTGGCTGGTAGTATGCACCATTTTCCTCTCCCTGTAGCTGAATGAGCCTGTGTTCTTGCATGGTTTTTCAGACAGCCTAAGTCCAGGGACTTACTTTTGGCAGAAATTTAATTAAATAGGCTATGCTTAACACATCTGCGGAGACTAAAAGCTGGTGGGAGCAAAACTGTCCTCTGAAAACTGAGATTTGTTCTGACCCTGCAGATAGTTGCAGCAGGAGTGAATGTAGCAACCCGGAAAGGGAATTAGTAGGAATTACAGACTTTTTCCTTCAGCATTCCTGCCAACACTAGGTACTGTGCATTGCCTCTGGCAGCTCGTGTTGCTCCCGTCTACCTTCTTGCCTTCTCTGCTACAAAAAAGGGACTACACGTTGCTACTTTTTCTCTGCATCTCTTCCCTCCTCCTGTTTTCTTTAAAGATGACATTCCTTGAATTTCTGTTGCAGCCCTTGCAGTTTGGTGCTTCCTTAACAATTTGTACACCAGCATGTGTGAACAATTACAGCACGTTTAACAATAAACAGTATATCCTATGCACTAGCACCAGTAACATAGTAAACACTTGCTATCTGCTCTTAGCATTGCTCTGGCAATTGAATAGGAAAGCTTAGTTTCTGGTCAGAAAAAAGTACAATATCATATTTAAAATTCTAGATTCTAAGTTATCAAGACGCAAAGAGCTGCCTCTGGAAATGTTTGTTTTGCATGTTACAGAAACACAGCCACATTTACAAAAATTACTAATGACTCTTGTGCCAGGCTTTTTGAGTGCATATGCAGCAGAATCCACAGTTATAAAACTCAAGCTGAAACTGGGAAAACCATGAGCTTTATATGTTCCCATCCAAACCCACAAAATAATCTTGATTTTTTTTCTTGGGAATAATGCGTATCTCAGGCTTGACTGAAGCTGATAAMGTTTAAATAAGTAAAATCCTGTTCCTTAAAATCTGAAGCCAGAAAAAAGTCCCTGGTTATAAGGATGATTGCAGAAACCCTGTCCAGCTCTGCAGGCAGATCACTCCCTCCAAACTAGTTTCCTTAAGACTGTCAATGGACGCTGCATTTTGACTGTACGCTCCACTGATCCTAAAAGTAACATTTTCACGCTTTTGATTTCTTAATATTTAGCAGCATGGTCTGAAATATGTTGTAGGCATGATGGTCTAAAAACAGATGTAGAAGAAGAATTTGAAAGGAGAGGGCCTTTGGTCTAACAAATGTTATTACTCTCTTGCAGAACTTGTTTTCCTGAGATTTGTTACGAAGGAAACCAGCAGTAAAGCACATAAAATACAAAACATTGACATAGTGCCAACTATGAAACTGATTACATGTTGGCTTTATGAAAAATACTATTTTTCAGTGGCATGCCATCCTTCATTTCTAGACAGCACAGTCTAGATGGATTTTTTTGTTCTTTTTTGGGGGAATTTTTAAATCACCTTATATGCCCTCACTATGAAAGCCCCTCCAACCACAGCACTGCTTCAGTCTGTCCCTGCATGCTGTGGCTTCACCTCTAAGCTAGGACATGAGCATATCTTGTACAAATAGTGTCTGTCTGTAAAAGAAGACATCCTTATCCAAACTGGAGCACTTAAACCTTGTTTTGTGCTTATCTTTTCACTGAGCATAAAATGGCCCAGACTAAGGGGTAAGGAGCTCAAATACTATTTTAGAATTGTATATCCATTTCTTTTTATCTACTTTATGATCATCCCTTCCACCTCCTAAACTATACTATATCATAACGAATAGTTCTTATATGACAGTTTTGCACAGTTGCAGGTTTAATTGCTAATACTAGCAATAATAAATACCCTGGGATGTTTTTCCCAGAGGTGCCTACCTAAGGTTTATGAAAAGCCCAGCTTCATTCTCACTCAACATTAGCAGAAATGTCAATGAGACTAGAAGGAGTTTAATATGTCCACAAATCAAGCCAGTTAAAAGATACTTACCTGCGGACTGAGGGACATAATTTCAGGTGCTTTGGAAAAAAAAGAAAAGTTAGCCTCACTGCATACAAAGGCACTGAAAATGACTGATTACTCTGGGGGAGAGTTGGTCCATTTCACTGTTGTTGAGTACAGATGCTGAAAATGTAGCGCTCTTTTAGTGTAATGACACCTTTCCTTGTGCAACTATATTTGTTTTTGTAGCATGCCTGAGAAGTAGTATAACTGTTAATTTATGAAATGTTCCTGAAATTATTTCTGTGCACATTTTTCTTTGTGCTGTTAAATCTATGGTGGAAACTAAACACTTTTTTCCTAATTGAAACAAAGAAGTTTGATGTAGAAAGCTTTGAAAAATATTTCTGTAATTAAAAAAAATCTTCTCCAAAAGCAGACATAACCATCCAGGAGAAAGGGAATACATTAGAACAGCCAAACTGCAAGATTTAGGCCAAAATTTTTTAAAGGCTCTTTATGATTATAGGTAGGTCATCATAATTAAGAATGGTAAATTGTATCGAGGGGAAATACTGACTAGTGATCAGAGCACAATCCTAAAATCAAGAACCCTAGCTTCTGTTTCTGAATCTTTTATTTTTATGGCTATGAGAAATTTATTAATTGTCTTTATGTCTACCTTCTTCTCCCATGAGCCTTCATTATGAGTGCTGTGAGACCTCACTGCATTTGTGAGGTCCAGTAAGACTTTGCACAGCATATGTGTGAGCTCTTACTATTAAATAGCTTTAGAAACACTAGTGAAAATGTCAGACTGACTCCATTAGTGAGCTGTCTGCTTCAGATGTTGCTGTCTGGGGAACATTTGAGAAGAGCATACGGGGAAAAAAAATTACCTTATTAGAAAAGGCCTATCTACTGAGAAACGGCTCTGAGCTTTACAGCTTTTAAAAATACAACATTTTTTTTCCTGAAGTCTTACCGGAAAAGAAAAATAATTAAATATGGCATTTCTTTCAGTTTCCCTGACAGCTTTATTATATACATTATGTACTAAAGGTCAGTAGTGGCTATGTTCCCATGGTGAAGAGCTCTTGGCTCACAAAGAGTCCTGACTTTTGGATAATACATTTAGGCTTGGGACTGAAAGATTCAGTAGAAATTTTCATATGGAAATCATATTAGCCAATGTAGTTCCTCTTTATTTATACATTTAATATTACTAATTTAGTTACAGGGTGACCTACTTGGTTTCATCTGAGCTCTTCATCTTCAGCGCTAGCTGGATATACCCAGTGGAAACCTTTGTGGTGTGGACAGTTAAGTGTGAAGGGAGGGGAGAAGGATGAAGTGAGAGAGAAGGTTGCGTGAGTATTCAGGATTGTAGATGCATGTTAGATTAATTGATTCATATCTTCCACCTCTGCAGCCTGTGCAGTTCAGGTGAGCTTCAGGAGAGATACGAACATGACTTGGAAACTGGCTTGTTTACTGCCTTTGTAGGACAGGAGAGAAAGAACGATGGGAGAAAAAGATGAATAGAACAGACGTGGGCATCTTTGCTAGACTAGAGAGAATAAGGAAGGTATGAAAAGGAATTTATTTGAGTTATAGGTAAAAGCAAAAGAAACAGTGCCTTGAAGAACTATATAATTATGTGTGTTCAGACAGTTTACAAATTCTTGACTATTTGTGAGGGCTTAACCAGGTCAGCTTGAATGCTCTTTTGTCCTGGAAACTTTGCAAAATTCCTGGTGGCTGTTTGCAAAATAAGTTCCCAACAGGAACACTTCTTTAAACACTCATATACTGTTTCTTTTAATACATAGGATCAAAGTAAAAATAAGTAATATACTATAGAGAAGAATGAATGACTAGATATGATTATCATCCACAGGTAATCAAAGACAAAAGCTCCTATAGCACATACTCATGCTGGGCTTTTACACATGCAGTCTTATCAGCCACCTCAGAAAAAAAAAAGAGATCATGATGAAAAAGCCTGCCCTATGAGGAACGGCTGTGAGAGCTGGGCCTGTTTAGTCTGGGGAAGAGAAGACTGAGGGGGGATCTTAGCAATGTGTAYAAGTACCTGCAGGGAGGATATCAGGGGGATGGGGACAAACTCTTTTCAGTTGTCCCATGCAACAGGACAAGAGGCAATGGGCAGAAATTGAAGCACAGGAAGTTCTGCCTGAACGTGAGGGGGAATTTCTTCCCTGTGAGAGTGACGGAGCMCTGGCACAGGTTGCCCAGAGTGGTTGTGGAGTCTCCTTGCCTGGAGATCTTCAAGGCCCGCCTGGATGCAACCCTGTCTAACATGCTCCAGGTGACCCTGCTTGAGCAGGGGGGTTGGACTAGATGATCTCCAAGAGGTCCCTTCCAGCCTTACCMATTCTGTGATTCTGTATGTTGGAAGTCCTTAAAAGATGAGAGGAAAGAGAATCAAGTATTTAGTTTTCTAAATAGCTTCACAGCTAATGAACCCTGGAAATAATCAATGTCAGTAGAGAAGTCTGCTGCATCGCTAGTAGCTGAGCTTCATTGACTGGGAACATGTCCCTTSCTGTTGATCTCCTGGTTGTCATACGCCAATGAAACAAGATTGAATAGTGAATACTGTCTACAGAGGTTGCATTGGATTAGCTGAAGAGGTTGATGGTACAGGAGCTCACCTTTATAGCACTGAGCTCACCCCTAAGACTTGTTCTAGTTTCACTAGTGAAACTAGAACACGTTTATAGACCATGCCCTGAGCTGTATCATAGTCCTACTCCAAATGACTGAATAAAACACTTAATTTTTTTATAGTCATTCAAATACTTGTTTTTTTTTTTTTTACTCTACTTTGAATAGCAAGCATAGAGTTATGTGGTATTTTAACAGTACTAACGAGATGTGAGGTCCAGACTGTACTTACAGCCCTGGATACCCTAGAATTAATTAAAGTTTTAAAAATGAAGTCACTACAGGACTGGTGTTTGTATTAAATTTTTGTATGCCCATATGTACGTATAAAGTTTTTACAGGAATTAAAATTTCATTTATGCTTAATATTAGTATATTATTACTTAATTATGATTAAATAGATTAATCAGTTTAGTTAAAATGGAAGCTGACATTCTACTTTTCCCATTTTAAAAATAATCTTTGTGGCTCACTGAAATCTGAGCGATTTCCCTCATTCCAGAAACTAGAAACAAGTATCAAAATGCTCTCAAAGATCATTTTCAGAAAAAAAGTCTAACTTAGAAAAAGTCTTTTCTCATACTTTTTTTAACCTTTAAATTTTAAATAAAAGAAACCTGGATTATTTCAGTGAGCACTGGCAGGATAAACTTCTGAACTTTTTGATCCTTAAATAAATAAGGTTCAGCCATATCTGCTTATTAGAACTGGGGTTTGTGTCTGTCTGAAGTGTATTTGAATGTCTCCCATCCTCTTAACTATAAAATTGAGATGAAATAGAAACCTTGAGAGAACCTTGCTACCAGTATGATTCAACTGAAGTAGCAAGAGTTGTTTCGATAGTTGTGATTCCTCATGTCAAAAATTGTGGAAAGTAATTCCCCCCCCCCCATCTTAAGTTTTCCATATTTAAAATATATTCAGTTCAGCCTTATTGATGAAGAAAAGMGGAGTTTTCTCAGCCCTTATTTCCACACATGGTAACGAAAGAGGCTAGCAATTTATTACAAAACAATTCTAAGGAAGATGCCTTACATAAATACACTCAGAAATATAATCAGAAACACATTTTGCATGGAAATTTTGAGAGTCACACTCCTAAATAAATAAATAAGTAAGTAATCTTTTAATAGGTAGTGCTGCTTTTCTTATATTCTGAGTACCTTGCTTTCAGAAGGCCTGCCCTAGTGTTGGCTGAGCTAAAAACTAAATAAACCAAGTAAAAGTCTGGACTTCGTTTAAAGGAAAAAAAAATAGAGCTTGATTGATTCCATATATACTTTTCTGTATGAGTGAGCTGCAATCAGGGTTTTCTTTGAAGATATTTTTTCTTCAGTTTTATTCCATTTCTCTCTTTAAAAAGAAAAAAAAAATCTGCTCAGGTTAATGCAGAGATGAACCTGACAGTGCTTTGCTTTAAAACTGATGAAATTCTGGATTTACAGAATAGAAGCAGTCTGAAATCCAGCCCTCTGCCAGCTCAAATCTTGATGTTTCACTCAAGACATGTTTGAATACAAGAAAGTGGTGGTGGCTTGTTATATGTTACAAGTCCCATGCTGGTTGTTGAACTCTAATTCTTAAGGAAAAAAAAAAAAAAAAAGAGAGAGAGAGAGAACTGCTAAGGGAATAAATCCAAGGTATTATTTTTCTACTAGTGGAGTATGACTAGGAAGAACATGTTACTAGCTTACTCATATTTCAGTCAATCTTTGATATAAGTTTCACTGACAATTAAAGGAGCTGTTAGCTAAAACTTCTGCAACTAAAAATTTGGGATGTTTTTCCCCATGTTTTTCCYCATGTCATCACTGTGACTTTGAGCTTATTATTGTCCATAAGAAATGAAAATTGGAAAAATGGAGCTGTTCCCCAGGCTGAAATTCTACCAAATAATTTTTTTTTCGACTGCCTTTTGCTTGTTTTAAGAGTTATGGCAAGAGTTAAGCCAAAAGCATTTCAAATATTTGTAGTGTAGACTCAGAGGTTAATCCACGTGGGAAGCCATTAGGGGAAAAAGATGTAATGAGCTCTGAGCAAAATAAGAACATTTATGTGCCTTATTGTTTTTCTCTTGGAAAAAAAAMCCACTTCTTTCAGCTTTATTAAAGTCTCTCATGCCTAAGACAAGAGCTTCTCTACTGGATTTATCAATAACAATTTTTCCAAGTTCTGTGTAAAAAGTGTAAAGATGTATCRTAACTTCTGATTGATTATCAGGTCTGTTTTTTAGTTCTGTTCTTCTGTAAAAGTATTGACAATATAAATCTTTGTTTTCCCTTTTTCTCAACGCTGATGTAATTAATTTGTTACTTAGACTGGTGAGGAACATGGACTGGAAATCCCTGCATTGAGTAAGCATAGAATGTATGAGAAAGGCTATTTTTTTTATTACAGCAGCATCTAGAGGCCTCATTTGAAATCAGGCTTCCTGTACTAGACACTGGAGAGACAGCAGCTGCTCTAAAGCATTCCCTTCACACCCCCAAGAAACCTCAGTGCCCCTCAAACAATAAGTAAAAGACAGATGAAAACAATTATTCTTATTTGCCTACTGGGATAGCGAGGCATATCGCACTGGTCACCTAGATCTGTGAGTGCTAATCCAGTGCTTTACCCACAATCATGATTATCCCAGGCGGGTGAGATGGTAGSCGTAATCTTTTGGAATGCCAGAAAAACTCAAATTAGATTAAACATGTTTGAAAGTGCATATAAACAGAAGTAAGATCTTGAGAAGGACAGAATTTTTCTTCCTAAGATACAGAGCTTTTTTTCTGATAAGTACATTTATTTGCTAGTCAGGCAAAAATGCAATGCCCAAAGCTGGTTTAGGTACAAAATCTTTCAGGCAGGATTTCTTTCTGGYTTGCCATTTCCTAGGTGTAAGGACTCATAAAGTTATTATGTTATATACCCAGGACTGTTCTATTAACTTTTACTTCATTTTGAGGATTATTTAGTCAATTAGTTTGATGAAAGGCGCTGTTCACACAGAAAAGCTTTCTCTGATTTGGATAAGAACTTTGTTCCAATAGCAACTGAGATTGGATAACCATGCACGTAGTGAAATTTTCATCATGGCTATCAATCTGAGAAATGAGATAAATGTTGAAATAATGTTTTTTAGGACTTTTGTCTATAGAACTGTAATCCATAAAAATGATCCTATATCAGAAATTCTGAAATTAATATGGAGATTGCAGATAACTGATCTCAAAAACTTCTTAAGAGAAAGGAACTAAAATTTTTCTTTGGCTTGTGGCATAGAGCCTTGAAATTTAAGTTATAAGTGTGTTTGAAAGATGAAATTCAGGTTTGTCCTATAGTTGTAATTATAGCATAGAGTATCAAGGCTGTGTTGTATGTGCACCCAGTGTACTTAAGCCGTTGTTAATTTTCTGGTTGTTCCAGGAAGTCCCCCATTAGTCATCTGCACAGAGGGGAACAGAATGATCTGAAACAACAGACCTAGTGGAGATAATGTGACTGAACTTGTGGCCTTCACAACAGAGTATTTGACTAATTGGTGCAGGAGCTCTCCAGGTGGGAATCTCAGAGATCCTGCAGGTAGCTCCTGCAGTGCCTACACCAATTTGTACATTTCCCTGTGTTGATTAAGTATTCCAATAGGTTAGCTTTCTTTAATAGTCACTTCTGCCCATGTCCTGTGTCTCTGTCCAACAAACTCAAGAGTAGAGTTATCCCTTCAGTATTTATTCCAGTGTGGAAGTTGCAGTTATTATCCACAAACAGTGGCAAAATAAAAATAGTGAAAGACAGCATGCATGGAAATTAAATACTAAATTGATCAGACTTCACATGAACCAAAGGCATGTGTCCTTACCCAAGTATCTGTTCTTCCCAAGAGTAGATCACTGTGTACAGTTACAGGTAAAGGAGTACAAATAAGTATTTAGTGTGTAGAGCCGACTCACTAAAACCTCACTCTGCACAGTCAGAAATAAAATTTTATTTGTACAAGACTTGAATGGCATGGGAGGATACTGAGATTTTACAATGTACAAGTTACCTGATAGCTCGCTATGATGTCTTCACATGAACAGCCCAAATGCTTTTGGGAATCATGAATATGGATTTTATTTATGGATAGGGAAATGAAAGAAATTACTTCCCAAAGCAACTTTCATTTACATAATCAAAGAGGAAAAAAACCCTAGAAAAGTCATTTATGTGAACAGAATCATTGCTGTTCAATCAGATACAGTAATTGTTCTAATTATGAAATTAATTTACATTACCTGGATTTGGTTTTCCAGTTTGATATTGTCTTGAATTGAAAAACCTGAAATAATAAACATTAAGCACAGGTAAAAAGTCATGTTCATATTCTATAAGTTAACAGATTAGTTAACAATGCTGGCCATTAGGTTTTGTGCTGAAAATGTCTAGACCAGATCCTCAGCTACTATTGTGTGTATTTTATTGACAGATGGCTTGGTTAAAAGTCACTGCAAACTTCATGTCCCTATACAATTTCCTACTCTGATGTTATACTGTTCTTGATGACTCTTTGCTTGCTTCCTGTACTAGTTTATTTGGACCATACTTCACTTTTAGTAACCACTTAGAGAAATAAATCAGCCAGATAATTAATGACATTTCCTGGAAGGCAGCTGCTTTTCAGAATCTCTAGCAAATTTGCCACAGCCGTGATTATCCATGAATAATATGGATTAAAAATAGTCAAGCAAGCAAAAAAGTCAATGCAATAAAATCCAAGGAAGCCCTAACGCAATTTGATGCTCTACTCACTTAATTTGGAGACAAATTAGTGTTAAATTTTCACTTAGTTCTTGTTATAGTTAGCAGGAATGTATTCCTATTTGTTCATAAGATCTGTTCCAAGTAGATGTGGGGAGCATTTGATATTTTCTTAAATCTGACTTAAYGAGCTTGCAGTATACAAGATATGATTAACAGTTTGCAGAACATTTAATTAACTTTTAACAAGTSTATGTAAAATACAGCAAAATAAAAAAATGAAGTATAGATGTCATAGATTGAGAGAAATCTATTAGATTATTTTAACTTTTGGAATTTACAAATAAAAAAGCTTACTCTTGAATTATTGGTGTAAGTTGAGTGCCGAGATCTTCACAGTGAAACCATTTTTCAAAGAGGACATTAGCTGATTCTCCAACATAGTATCTGAGAAATAAAAACATTAGTCAATCTTTTTATTAACTAACTGATGGGAGAGTTTGAAGAAAATAGCTACTTGATGTTTGTGAATGTGGAGTTACTGTTACTCTTCAGCCTGCTGTACTTTACTCTGTCGTATTTTTTTTAGGGAGGCTCTGTATTCCTCTTATCCCCTTATCCCCTTACCCTTACCTGTGGGGGAGGTGCTTAAATGTCTATCTAGGCCCTGGTAGTTTTGCTGAGCAACCACGGGTAAATCACCAAATCCCTTTAGCAAACTTTTAGGATTTAATCTTAGAAACTGAATTGGGCCATAATCCTTTGAGACTGCTCGCTCTAACTTGTCAACTTGCTTATTGCCCATTCGTGGTTTGATTGAATACACAGTGGCCTCTTTGTAAAGGTTTGGGTGGTTCTTCAGTTATGTAAGTTTGGGAAGTATTGTTTTGCTTGCTCCTTTGCAGAGGAATCTATTGCTTCTCTTGCTTTATTTTATGTATTCACAAATAAATAAWTTGTGTTGAGGCCAACAGATCAAGCTTGCTGTAATCTATGGAACAGCAAATGTGAAATTTACCTACAGAGTCAGGAAGATATAACTTCRTGGACAGGTGAGGAACATCACTCCAGTTCCAGTACATCACTCATACTGCATGTAATTTCAAAGAGGTCCTATGTCTCCTTGGAATTTGTGTTTCAAGAGGGAAAACAAGGCTCATCATTATAGTGTGCATGTGTGTGTATTTGTGTATTCCTCTCTGTGTTATGTATCCATATCAATATTGCCTAGAAACTTTTTACGACCTCCCCAGTTCCTCAAGTTTTGCAAAACAGGCTAGTTAGGTGGAAGAGTGACCRCTTCCAACATAGAAGAGGCTGCAATGTGAGCACAAATTTTGAGCGCCAGAAAATCTACTCAGAAGAGAGACGTTATAAATCTCTCAGTTGGGAAAAGGCTTTAGGAAGAATTTGCATCTTACTAGACACCAAAGAATCCAATCACAAAACTTAGATTTAAGCAGCTAGTTTTGAACTAGTCTGCCGCAGGATTAAGTTTAGCTGGTACCCTTTAGTGCATTTTTATGAACTATCTATATTTTTATATACAAAGCATGTAATTATTGAAACTCTGAAGCAGGCTCTTTATTCATCACATACAAAAATCAGCATTCTGGGGACTGATTTATGACTGATGCTTGTAGGCATGATAAATAATGGAATAGTAAAATGGTCTTTGTTGCAGCTGGCTAGGAGTGAGAAGTCTTACAAGAGCAGAGATTCTGGCTGTAGATCCCCATCTCTTCCAGGAGCACACAAAAAGCTCGTGTAGCCCCAAAAGTACAAAATGATTGTTCACTTCYGAAATTTTATGTGTCTTTATTCATTATGCCAGTAGGAAAACACAGATACTAAAAACCTGAAGTGCTTTATTTTCAGGTACTCAATTAGATATTTTCAATTAAGAGTGTGCTTTGTTAATACGACTAATTTTTCCACCTGAAACACATATGGTGGCTTTTAATTAGCTTAATATCTGTACAAGAGCATGGATATATTGGACTGCAAATCCCTAGATCTACCTGGGATCTTTAAAAGCCATTCAGCATCTTTCTAACTCATACCTTTACCTTCACAAATTTTATGTGCAAGACAGAAGGTTGTTTTTTTTTCTGAATCACTAACCAAGTATTTCCAGTCCCAAATTTTAATAATGCAAGTGCTTGTGATTCACAGAACTGCTCTGAAAGAAAAAAGGGACAAATGCATAGAAGAACAATGTTTCAAATGAATTGAATTTGTCTTAGCTTGGAATCCATTCAAGTGACATTTTGAATGGGTACCTTTCTCAGTTTCTCATTTCTTTCTTTAGACTCTTTGTTTGACTATAAAACCATTTTTCCAGCTCTGCGTATTTGCTCTKTCTGTGGATACTGTACGTGCTCTGACTGCTGTGACATGACCCATGCAAAGATCAAAACTGTAGGCAAAAAATGCTATACTAAAGATATAACTGCAATTTTAAGCCTTTATAGATTACATGGATAGCTGTAAACTCACTTTGTTCAGCCCTATCCAGATAACACCAACAGAGTTTTTCTAACTCAGTTGTCACTGCTGTGACTTGCCTTCTTAGACTTAAAAATTCTGTATGACCACAGAATAAGGCTTAGTCCTGCTCCCACTAAAATAAAAAAYGGCAACTCGTATTTATTTGAAGACATCATTCTCATAAGGAAATAAAAGCTAGGTGGAAGTGTATACAATGTAGAGCGGTTAGTGCTAAGAAAATTGACTTTTAATGTTCCACGCACTTGTGAAGAAAGCTCTTCTTCATCTTTTTGATTTTAGTACTTACACAGAAATCAATGTTCTGCTTGCAAGAATTGACACAGAAATATCTTTGATTTGTGTTGTTACAGAACTCTGAGATTTTAAAATGTAAGGTGGTAGTGGTAGGCAGCGCATAGGCACGTAGCTATGACCAAGACATTTCAGCATGTTCCTTGTGTGACTAAACCAAATGCTAAATGAGCTCTGTGTTTATGTGCATATAGATAAATACATTTGCAGACAAAATTACTATAGAATTGCTGACATGAATCTGATAAATGATCAGGAAAATAAAATATAGTATTGTACTGAAATTATGAATCCTACTGGATTAGCCAGCAACTTATACTTCACCTGAGCCCATCAATTTCTGTCTTTAATCTTTCCCTCTCAATCACAAGACCCACAGTGTTTGCATATCGCTGAGGAGAATGAGGTATTCTAGCAGGTAGGAGAAACATCTGTTCAGACAAAGAAACGAGAAGGAATCCGTGTTAGATGGTCATTGTTCACTCAGTTGTCCCTCTTCTCTTCCTCCCCCAGAAGTCCTCTCTATGCTCTCCCACTCTTTCCCTCCTCCTCCTTAATACTGTGTAGCTCCTGCGTTGCTCCTGCGCAGCTGTGCCCGTGTTGGTATCACCAGCCAAGCAGATGCTGTTCCTAGCTCTCAGACCGGTGCTGTGCCCATGCTAGCGAATGGTTCAACAACTGGCCTTGGCTTTGCAGCAGTCATTGCTGCACAAGTAAAATCCATTGCTACTACTTTCACTGTCATTGCTAGACACAAGTAAAATCCAGCCTGGAATCCAGAAATTTACTGGAATTTCTGAGGAACAGAAATAGAAATTAAAAGGAAGTTTGTTTCCAGCTCAAGATTTCTAAACTAATTTTCTGTGCATATTGCTCCAACAAAGCAAGCACTGGCTAATGAGGAATGTGATTCTCTCCAGAAATAGTTAATAAAGGTGAGGGGCCACTTACTCATGCAAGTGAGAGAAAGGGACTAAATGATGCTTGGTCGGGGGAAGACATCTACTAATGAAGTTTAAAAATCGTTTTCTAGCAGCAGTCTGAGTATGTAGGCAGGTGGTAAGTCTGCACTGTGTGTAAGCACTACCAATTTCTTACCTGAGTTTGGGAAAGTCATTGCAGTTTCTCTGTCTGGAAGGCAGCACTAATGATACTGCCTCGCTAYGACTACTGCCAGTCAGGACGCTGCATGTTCCCTTTCATTGATGTTTCTGGTACATGGCAAGATCTCAAATAAATGTACTTTTGTAGTGTGAAGTGTATTACCAGAATTGCAATGTTTATTGGTTTGAAGCCTTAGATTTGTTTCTGCATTGAAAAGGTCATATGTTTCTTTTACTGACATCAAACTAGCCAGTCTAGTGTATGCCCTTCCTTTTAAAAGCTAGCCTCATTACAGCTAATACTTAATCCTTTCCAAAGCTGAATGCAGTTCAAGCTAGTGACAGTAATAATCAGTGGCAGCAGTAGCACCTCTAATACCTTGTAGTAACTTGTGCTCAAGTAAAATATCTAGCCAAACTCTTGTGAAGAGCATTGAAAGATGTTTTAGGAAGTCTTCCACTATAAGAAAAAATGTTTAAATATTAGAATGAATATAGCTGGATACATTTTTTGCATAAATTGCTGTTTTAAAAAGATTCTTGTGTTGTGAAGGCTAGCTGTGAGGACAAAACAAAAATGGCTGAAATAGCTCAAAAAGACTTTAAATTTTCTAAGTCCTAAGCAGTTTATCTAATGGAGTATGTGTGGAGAGAGCAGTATTTACCTGACAGCATGTTTAAAAAAAAAAAAAAAAATTTGCTTGAAGTCACATTGCAGATTCTGTGCCATGGTGGAGAACAAGAACTCTTGCCAGTTTGTTCCTGACTCCCCATTTTTTTGTAAGGTGGTATCAGAAGCTGCGACGTCTATTTAGGTATTTCTGCCTATCACTGAAAGRTTAAACAGCCAGAGTGTATTGTAGTTTGGTCTTGGTGACATAGAATTTGCTGTACTGAATTCAAGACCTTATTCTTTTTTATCCTGATGCGATCTCTCACCCAGCAGTGACAAATCTGATTTTGAAATAATTCATAGAACACTCGTTTAACATACCTATGTACAAAAGTAACAGAAAAACGTCCCTCTTTTACCTCTCCTTCTCGGATGACAACGTCTCTGGGGTTCCCATTTTCAATTATCTTCAAACACATATCTCCTTTCACTTGGTAAAACAACTGAAGGAACAAGAAAAGCGACATTAAAGCAACTGCTCCGAAACAGTCTATACAGCTTATATTTCCACCTCATATTTGGTATATGAAATTCACGAAGATATTTAATCTCTGACGGTAAACATTTACACAGATTTTCTTCTGACAATCTCAGTTGCTTTTGAAAATATTAATTATTTATTACCTCCATTATTTCCATACAGTTGAAAATCTATCCTGGAGGTCCCCAACTGCTTAAAGAGCTCTTCTGTGAACCCAGGGGAATTCCACTCTACTGTCTTTATTCCTAGGGAATACTCTCTGTAGAGCTGGGGCTTTACAGCTGAGACATTCACTTATTGCACTGTACCTGAATTTTCATTTCTGTCATTTTCCTGTTCAGTTGTAGCAGGGTTTTTGCTGTTACTTTCAGTGAAATTAAATGTCATTTTTTTCAGCTAAGCTCCAAATATGCCCAGGGTTTTTGGGTGCGTGTTTTCATTTTTAATGCATCTTTCCCATGTGAGAATTATTGTCCATATAGAAGCTAGTCCGCTTTATTTCTGTGGATATTTTTGAAGCCTTGCAACAGCTGCTCCTCTTCCTACCGTGTATGACACAGGATTATGGCCTAGGCGTACGTAAGGACAGAACCACTGAACTCATAATTCTTTCTTCAGCGACCTTTTCACAGACCTGTTATTTCCAGAGTATATAATCCAAAAGCAGCTTTGTGGAGGCCCTCCGGTGCTCAGATCTAGCTGCCTGTTTCATGGCAGAACGCTGCTATTATCTGTAAGCAGGTCCCTTTTGGACTTGGAATAATGAGCACAATTTTTCTTGCTCAGTGTAAAACAGAGCAACAATACTTTAAAAGTCAAATTTACTTTTCCTATTCTGCCACTCTCTGTCAAGCCTCTATATGCTTTCTATGTCCTGTTTGCCGTATCTAGAAAGCAAGCAGATTAATTCATGTAATTGTTAATGCAACTGAAATTGCCTCAGGTCTGATGAAAAACTAGAATGGTAATGAAAATTACTTTATTTATAGTCATTCACTACAATCTTAGCAAACTGGAAATAAAGCAGTGAACAAATATAAGGAGGGGAAGAAAAACAGCCCCAAATTTATACAAATCCTGAATCAAACTTTTTCCAACATTAAGAAAGCTTAATCATTTTTGAAATCAGAGTTATTTGCAAAGAAATTTTGAAGTAGTGATTGATACATGCCTCTGAGAACTCAAGGAACACCTTTACGAACACAAGAATAAATATACTGCCAAAGAAATGGAACAGTTGAGAGAACTGAAGATGATGTCCTGGGAAAAAACTCATGCTGAGAGCTCTTACATGAGCGTAGAGGTTCATCTTGTGTCAGGGACATCACTGTGGATAAATATAACTCTTGTCCAGATGGCCACAGTGGCAGGCTATTTATTCTTCTTGCACTTCATTTTCCTGTGTTCTTTTCCTGTCGTTTCCTTTGGTGCTACAGAATGAATGACTGTATGAAATGCTATAGTAGCCCTCATTACAGCGTTCCTCAGGCAAGGCTGACTGCTCATTGTGCAACATAAAGCGATCTGAGTGGAGAATTGGTCTCCCTTTCCTTTCAGAGCTGTCTTATCTAAGAACATAAGACTCTGACACTGATCATCACACAGGCCAGTGGTAATAAGGCACTGGCAATGCGGAAATTGAAAGATCCTTTCTGAAGTACTGGGTTTTGTAGTGGTATATATACCCTATAACTACTGTAACTACTGAGATTGCTATTATTGAACACTTGCACAGGCACATTGATGAGGGAAAGGATGAGGATCTAACAACAGAGAGAGAATTTTATGCTGCTTGTGAACATGAATCACATGGATAAGCATCTTTCTTGTAATAAAAGACTGGAGGGGGAGGACCATTCAGCTCAGTAGTAAAGCTTCACAGTCATAAGGAAAGACTCTTAACGCGGAATACTGAATTAGAAGAATTGTTCTGCAGTTGGAAAGGAGGAGTGAGGTGGGCTGCAAATTGCCAATAAGTATTTTTCTGWCTGAATGTAAATACTTCACTGTAAATTACAGTCTATTCTTTCAAACTTTTTTTTTTGTAAAATGTCTGAGTGTTTTAGTCAACCATAAATTATCTGATATCACTGTGATGTACACAAGTGGCAGTAATTATTCAATCCACTGCTGTGCTTATATTATATTCTGAATTTTATTGAGAAAACTATCATCTGTTTAATGTCTTAGTGAGTTACAGTCTGTGCCCGCTTCATAGGACAGTCTAGTAATACAGTATTCTATGGTCTTTTTACTGCAACATTATTTTTTTCTAAATGCTGGCTGAGCTTTGCATTCTGGGCAAATCTAACCTTTTCCTAAGTACTCCCCCCAAAAAACAGACCTGAGTWAGGAAGCACTGTGTGTGTGTGTATTTCTATACCTATATCTATGTACCTAAATACATACATATATRTGTGTGTGCGTGTGTAAAGCAGTGAGTAAAAGTGAGTAAAGCAGTGGTAGTAGAGTTCACACCATCTGAAAATACAAGCTTAACTGGTCTCTTTTTACTGGGGATTTTTAGTGGATTTGATATCCATTCTCCCTGATAGTACAGGAAATTGAGGAAATCTCTGTAATGTTTTTACTCTGTTAGCATTTTGTTAACGACATAATGCTTCTTGCTACATGTAATAGACGTTAACCTTGCAGAAGACCCCACAATTTGTATATCACTACTGCCTAACAAGTCAAAATCAGGCAGGATTTGTCTTTCTGGATGAAGTATGTGGCTGAAGGAAGAAATGAAGTTTGTGCAGAAGTTTTTTCATTCCTTTTATTATGAAATATGCTTATTTATAAATACTTTCTTTGACTTTTTACACTTCTTTCTTTACTTCCTTTCTCTTTCCCAGATTCTTGTCTTTCCTCTATTTCTTTCTTACTTAGTATGTGGCACTTTCCTGTTACTATTACACTAAAACCTTCTCTTCCTCCTTATTAATTCTTACCTGACCTCTAAAAGTTATATCACCTAGAAGTCACTCTTTATACAAAGCATAACATTTTAAAAATTGCTGATTGTTGAGTGCCTCCATTAAAAGCGGTAGATACACCCCTGAAAATTGAACTGAAAGCCCCTCAAGACTAGGAGAGTTTATTTTTTGTCCCAGTTTCCTTAAATTCTCTGTATTCTAGGAGAATTGCATTCCCCTTCCTTGGTCTGYTTCACCCTTTATTCATTAGGCTTCAGACCAGATGACGGTATTGTATTAAGCGGCAGTGAAAGGCAGCATGGCCAGTGCTGAATCACTGTTAAGTCTGTAATGAGGTATTTCACCCAATTATGCAGACTCTAGCTCTTCCAGAAAAAAAGAGTGGTGATGCAGAAAGGTAGGAGTTCACTGTTCCCTTTAGTAGAAGAGTCACTGAGGTTGGTTGTCTTGGTCAGATCATTTCACCAGGGGAGCAGAAAGTACAGATACTGCCTTAAAAAGAGTAGTATCATCCCTGCCATATTAAGGCTGTGCCAGCTGTGTTAGTCTTTCATCCAGATATGTGGATCCTAAGAGAGTAAAGAAGGAAGCATATAGAAAGGAACTCAGCTTTTCTAACTGGACTGCTTATTTCAATTAAAATATAAGTCTGTTTTGTTTTACGTGCAGCACTGTAGTATAGAACTTGCTAATTTAGAGACATCTTTGACATCAAACACTGACTGGATGTAATAGCCCAGAGCTCTGTGCTGGCTCTTGTGGCTGCGAGCTTGCATGGACCTCTAAAGACATCTGCAATTTGCAGTGTACTTTGAGTACTGCTTCTGAAAATGGAATTCGGGATTGCTTAGCCTCTTGCGGGATTTGGCTCTGAACTTGGCATATTGCTTGTCATTGGCTTGTACTGCCTGTCAGATTGTTAAGCACTAAATTAATTTGCAGAGCAAATCAAGTTCTGATGTGGGAATGGAGTTTGGGTATTCTCTATACTTCACTGGTAACTGATCTGTATGAGCACAGAAAAACAATTTTCTTCTTTCTCATCAAAAGCTTTTTTAGCCATCAGAAGTCTGGAAGGTAAGCTGATGAGAAAGGCAGAGAAAAATGGTGGTAGTGGGGGAGGGTGTTTTCGTTTTTTTTCTGCTCATTTACCTCCGTCACTTGTGAAACTTAGGTAAGACTCATCTCAAGAATTTTATGCCGTGAACTTACAAAGTTCTAAAGATGTGATCTCCTTCTGATGTGAAAGGATCACCACTCTTGTTGTTCTGTAATGGATTCTTTGCTTTTTAGTAAGAATATTTTAAGGGTTTTCACAGATTTTTGTGGGTTTTTGTGTTTTTAAAAATGCAAAGGAGCAAAAAGGTTTCTCTTGTTTTGCTGAATGTTTCATTTTTTAGCTGGGAGATCAGCAGTATAATACCTCCTACTGGAATGCTCACCCTGTCTCTTCTCTCCCTGGCTTCTTTGGCATCCAAGGTCCCTGTACAATATAAAAGGACAATTAAGTTGCTAAGGTAGAGTCTCTCAAAGCATATTGAATAGGGAGCAGCAGCATAAGCTAGAGGAGAAGGTCAGGCTCCATCTAAGCTGGTGATTTGTCAGAAATTGGAGCCAAGTCCCACTTGTGGTGTGTATGAGATGAAGGGAGAGAAAGAGAAATCAAAGTTCATGCTAGAAAACTTAGATCATCTGTGGCAGATGTGACTTCAAATAAGTATCATGTTTCAGAACAAGACTTTAATTATAGCTCAAGCAGACGTGTGGAACGTATATACAGACAATGTAGATATGATGAGAGAAGCTGAAGGGATTGGCCAAGGTGATCAGAGGAGAGGGAACTTCTGTTTTGAGAATCCTCTTTAGGACTCTAGAATAAGGTGTCTGGCCTATGCTACTGTGTCAGTACTTTGGTGGCTCTATGTACATCCATAGGAAACAACCTAGGTGCTGGGAGCAGAAACTTAGGGTAAAATCTATACGGCACAATAACAAAAAGGGCTTATAAACCCTAGTGGAATATTGTGCTAATGCTAATGTGTTACAGGTGGCAGATTAAGAGCTGTTTTGAATTCTCTGCATGGAACTGCACTGTTTTATGTAGACTCAGCATCAGGTGTGAAGAGAACAGAAGCTGTCAAGAAATTAAAGGCAGTAATTTGAAATTTGTTATGTTTAAATGATGGACTGAAGTGGGTAAAGAGACAGGAGCCCTAATTACTTTTGTGATCCTAAATTTAGAGGAAAGTGTATCTCATCGTCTCCCAAAAGCAGCCCATGCAATGCAGTAAATAAAATTTGAAATCATTTTTACTGTTGTTAGGCTGTGATATGATCACAGTGTTTATCTGCCATTAATTCTCCCCAAGACAAATCAGCCCCTTCAGTATTCACTTTAGGCATTTCTGGGAAGTTATATGATGAATTTATAAGATAGAGGACTATAGTTTTTCCCCATTCAGGCTTCATAAGTAAGCTAAAATGCTAGTAAATATACCATGAAGTCTATGAGCCTTAACTACTCTTGTCAAAAATGTTTTGGCATGATGAAAAGATCAAGAGACAAAGGTATGTCCAGGACTGTTCCCTGGTACCTAGAATATACCTACATGGGGCTGAGCATCATCTCAGGTCTGCCACAAATTAGCTCTGCCATAGATAGCTTTTATAAATAAGAAAGTTATCTCATGAAAAACAGTATCCCAAGCATATGAGACAGTAATTCTGTGCAGAGGGATGGCAAACAAGGAGTGCTGAACAGAAAATGAGAAAGGAAGAAAATGTCAAGTTAAATACTTAGGAAACTCCTGCTTGCTGAGAGCAGGAAAAAAAATTGTTCGAAACTAGCCACTGTTTTGGTCTAAATGAAATGTTTTGCAGACACTCCTCAAAAGGCTTGAAGAGCTTTGAAATTTAATCTCCATTTTTTTTTTCATATTTAAGCAATCAGAACTGATCTTCCCAATACACCTGCACTTTAAAGGCTCCAGCAGGGAACACTTTGGGGATACCTTTCTAAGTCCTCAGCTCTACAAGTGAACACATTGCTGCTGCAAACTGCAGACTGACAAGCACTAGGTTAGTTGTGCTACAAGAGTCATGATAAGCTGTGTGTCCTCACAGGCTTGAAAAAAATGATTGAACAGATATAAACAATCCTAAAATTAACTTGCTTTTCCGAAACTTTTTTTTTTTTTTTTTTTTTTTTTTTCTGTCAAAACAATACTGGTAGGATGCCAGCAACTAAATTTGCAAAAGGATTGTGGGCCTTCATGATCTGGCTTATTACAGAATTCCTATATTTGTGGCTTCAAATGATCACTTAGAACTATAAATGACTTTCTGCCTGCCAAAAGAATGAGCTGAACGTCAATATACATAGATATACTCTTTAGAAGTCCCTGCCTGAAAATTAAACTTCTCATGGAAAGTGTCCTGTTTTTTGTAACAAAGCTGAGATTCATTATGACAGTAATACAAATTTGCTAGGAAAGCTAATTGAGAATAAACTGAAGAACATGAAAACTACACAGTAATAGCTGGCTGTTGCACAGAAGATAAACAGTTACCAGTGATTAATGAGTAGAAAATGCTTGCTATATGCCAAACAAGATCATGTCAGTGACCTAGAAGTTTCAGTTATCGAGAAATGTGTTGATACACAAAAAAGGAATAAATACTGAATTTGGTAAGGCCTGCAACTGAGCAGCTTGTACATGAAATACCTTAAATTATTGCAAAAGTTACCATCTTATTTGTTCTTATTAATGAAATATCAAGCAGAAAATACATTCTGTCATTTTAATTTTAGTAGTTCTGAAAACAAACTTCACTGTAGATAGATTCATTATAAAAGAGGACAGACTATAGAGGGGAAGGATGGGCTCGGAGTGATAGTGGTCCATGTGTTGCTTGCTTTCTGACACAGTGAGAGGAAAAAAAGGGTCAAAAACAAGTCTAACTTGGGAACATGTTCCTTTTTTTAGGAAACTTTGTGCCTCACAAATGTTCTCTAATGAAAAGATATGTATTTAAAGGATTAATTAGATCATAGGAAGGTGCAAATGCATCTGGTAAAATGCTATGCTGAAGTGCAATATATGACTATAGCCTGTAAAATCAGACAAAATGGGCCAGTGCATGACAGTAGACTTCTTATGTGTATAGTGCTAATTCTCTTATGTTAGAGGAGTACAAATGGGATCTATGACGGGCATTTTACATTTCCATTTGTGATCACTAAGTAATTGTGGGGAAAATTGTTATGTAATATATTGATACCTAATTTTTGGATATATAGCTATATTAGCAATAATTTCCTATACTGCTGCATACTTACATAAAGGATGTAAGTATGCAGCAGCATATACTTACATACTTACATACTACTTACATAAATTATGCCTCTACAGATATAACTATCTGTATTGTTGGAAAGCCATATAATATGAAAGGTGGAGCAAATTCTTCTCTAACACATGAAGATCTTGCAAAGAAAAACAAAAACTGACAAAAATGGTATTCATCTGATTTCATTTTAAGGGAAGGAGAAGACAAATTTTGAAAACAAAACAAGACAGGAGTTGATCAAGGTCCAAAGACTCTGCAGGATGCACTGGGAGAGGCAGGGAGGGACCAGATGGTAAAGACATGCCTGGGCCGACAGCCGATGGTGTCCTGTAAGAGTGTCGTGGCAATGCAGTGTTGGCAGGAGTCAGAGCAGTGACAAGCTAGCACCCACTCTTTCAGAATAGCACAGGTATAATGGCTGCAACCACTGTATTACACAATTATAACAGAAAATGATTAAAAGTTTTTGTGAAATGACTTTTTTTGACACTCAGTGATAAGTAATTCCAAAATTTTGTTTCTTTATAAAAGTAAATACTGACCTTGACTTTCATCTGCCTTAAACTATGTAGATGTTTAGTCTCAGATTTTCAAAGGTACTTAGAAATAGGTGGCCAAATTCTGTTGGAATTGCATGAAATTTAGTTACTGTGCTGAGAAGCAAGTTGTCTCCCTTTCTGAAATCCTTACTTCTGTCCTTCACTGTCTCCTTTCCTTTAGGGTTCATTCAGAACCAACTGTGATGTCTCTGTGCTAGTACAGCAGAGAAGTCCTTAGGGCTAGTTGACAAATCTGTGATAAAGGCAATACAAAGCAGATGTACATTTTTATAAGTTTCTACTCTTTCTACRTATATGTGGTGCTTGGCCCGATGGCTACTCACAGCTCAAAGCAGTGGGATGAAGGCTTTCCTTTGATACACAAGATGTGCAGAAAAAAAGGTTGTTTTGAAAAATATTTAGAGATTCCATTCTTATACTTCGAAAACTGATTAAAAGCTGAAAATACTGATATTTTTCACAAGCAAAAAATCTAGAAAAATGTAACTTCAGGCCAATAAAAATATTTAATTTTCATTTTTGAATTTCACAATTACCCTTTTGATCTTCTATATATAGTAAAATATGACTTTAAAAACATCCTTTGCTTTCCAAAGTGTTGTTCCAAAAAGTTGAAATGAGACATTTTGATGCTGTCAGAACATTTTCTCTAGTTTCCTGTTGAAAATGAATTATAGCAAAATAGATCTGATATTATCAAATGTTTATTTCAAAGGAAAAGCACAGATGGTGCATGGGTCTGTTTAAGTATTTAAATAGCCCTAATAAATACAACACTACTGAGCTCAGCATTGCTAATCTGTAGCTGTAGCGTCAAAAGTACCTGCATTCTAATCATACAGATCAATTAAAACAAAAAAATGTAAATGATACATGGGTTACCTCTTCTCCTTCTTCAATATGATAATCTTTTCTCTCATTTGGCCCCCCAACAAACATCACATTCAATTGACAGCGATGCCTAGAAAAGAAAAGTGACATTTTAAAGCTACCTCTGCTCATGGCATTCTTTATTGCATATAAAGTTTTTTTTTAATGCTTTGAGGACAGCAAGCCAATGAAACAATGACGAGTGACAACCAACCTCTGGAATGAGAACTCAAAAGACCTAGGTGCGTCTCCGGCTCTGCCACTGGCCAGCCAGGTGACCTGAGACCATTTGCCTSCCTGCCGGTGTTTCAGTAGGCCCAGCAATGAAAAGGGGATAAAGATACTAATCATCAACTGTGGAAAGAGTTTTGAGTTCTAAAGACAAAAGATGCCATGTAAGAAATGGGAAAAACAGAAAAATGTCTTTTCAACGTTATCTGATCAGTTAGGAATTTTGTAAAGGTAAAACACTTCCTGGGTTAATAAAGGTAAAGCTATACTTTTTTTCTATTGATAGAATTACTAGTGATATTCATGATAGGAATTCTAAGCTAATTTCTATTCCATTTATATATGGTGGAACAATGTTACAGTGATTTCTTTGTGGTTGTAATTGATTCAGAAAAGGAGATTCAGGCCCTCTATCTTAATTTGGTAACCCTATAGAGATGCAGTGAGCACTTCCCTTGGCTATCACAAAGCTTAGATATCACCTTGATTATCTATCAGAACACTAGCACCGATCAAGAAATGAGGTAGCAATTTTTCATTTGCTGTGTATGGCAAAAAGCCCTACAAGCCAGGTGTGTTAATTCTGATCCAAAATTTGCTCCTGCCTCTAACAGGAGATCCCAGTGATACAGAAGCAGTGGAGCTCCACTCCCCTGAAGTGCAGGGGATGACAGCAGAAAGCCACGGAGGAAGGGAAAGACCATCTGGCCTCTAAGTCAGCACCTTGTAAAGCTTAGTTGAGAGATGCTGAACTATTCTGAACTGCTAAACATAAGTATTTTCTCTATTCTCATAAGCATGTTTGTTTCAAAGAGCCTTTAAATGATACTGAACAACACAGTAGGGATTAGCGAATAAAAAACAGTAAGTAACAGTGGCAAACATTTCCTTGGTCAAATAAAAATCCTAAGCAGTTAAATTACAATACTTAATTTGACCATTTTCACTGTAGGAAGCTGTATAATTATGGCACTTGACTTCATGCCAATATCCTAAACAAGGAACTGAAATCACAAGCTGTTTATATCATGAATATTTAATATTTCATTTTCAAAGACACACTGAAATACTTCTGCATTAAGGAACCTTTCTATTAAAGCCAAGCAGGAAGGCCAGAACCATAACAACATAACTAATAATTCATAAAATAAACCAGAATGAAAACTGCAGAATACAGTAAGAGAAAGATAATCTATGGATATCTTGTAACCTATTTTTAAGAGGAGTTAATTTTATAGAAACCTGTGTAATTTACTCAAGTGATTAATTTTATTAGTTCAATAATTCAAAAAGAAAAGTATTGCCCTTAAATCATTGTTGTTAACTTTTTTGCTAATATATTTGGCAGATCTACCATTAATTCTATTACCGTATGGGTTTAGTTTAGTTTTATATAGTAAACAGACAAATGTGGGTTAATTATTCCTGTCATTACTGATTATATACTTAGACCATCAAAAAATTACAGCTATCAAATATAAGSAAGAATTGCAAGAGGCTTGTCTGTCCATACTGTTAAAAAAACAGTTGTCTAGTTAATGTAATTGCACAAAGTTAAGAAGAAAACTGAAACAACTTTTTTTTCTTTGTGATTTTAGARGTATATGCTAAATAGTTCATCAAATAATACTCAGTTTGGTGAGTATCCTAAAGGCTTCAGGGGTGTGGAAATTACTTGATTGCATTATTTTATTTTTAGATTGAGGTTCTAATTAATGGATTTTTTTTTGAAGTCTTATATTCTCTTGTATTTCTCTTTTTAATCATGTAAAGAAAAATGTTATCAGCAGGACATCTTTTTAAAACCTCTCAAGACCATAAAGAATTAGGTTATCTCATAACTACAAAGAAGTCTCTTAAAATTTAAGTATCATATGCTGGAACTCTAAGATGGGCTTTTCAAGAGCCATTGCTGCACTGAAAAATCTGCCATGTCAAGGTGTCTGATTTTGTACTAACTGCTCTTCTGATAAGTATTTAAACTTGCAGGATAACATGATTAAAATACATACAGTTAAATTACAGCTTTTACATTGTATCCTTTTCTTGACTTGGGTAAAATTATAAGCAGATGTTGATCAGAAATTGAGATTTTATTAAGAAATTCCAAAAAAGTATTTAAAATTTTTAATGCTCTCAACTATATAAAGGATAACTGAATGAAACTTTGAAAGCCCCAACAATTTAGAGACCAACAATCCTATTGATTTGCTGTAAGATCTAGATTTTAGCTGTTCATTCTCTTTTGAAACTTAGGGACTTAGGGTCATAAGTTACTTAGATGTTTTGAAGTGATTGCCTTCTTGTGATGTAGAAGGCAGTGAGATGATTGCTTTATACATCTATGCTCAGTACATAAAGCACCAAAGTATTTGAAAAAAAAAGTTAAAAATCTATTAGTCACTTCTTGGTAAATTGCCTGAAACCTTTTGCAAAATCTTGAAAACATTTAGATAATACCAGGAGCAGGTGGTGAGAGACTCAGAATCCATAGAGTAGATAATTTTTCTCTTTTTCAGAGGCAGAAGCTATATTTGAAGACATGGATTTTTTTTTAATCTATGCAATTGTGGTCATTAATATTCCTCGTTTCAGTGTGTCCCGTAGTAATGGTTCTGGGGAAGACTTGTCAATACTGACTATTTAGGGATCTAAGTAACCTTATGACCTCTGATAGGTCTCATGTTCCAGAGAAACTTTACTTCAGGATTGCACAGAAGTGCTAGTAGGGATGCAGGACAGTGCAGTAATGAAAAAAAAAAGGTTCCTCTTACTGATAAAGAAGGGAAAAAATGAATATTCAAAATACTGTAAAATGATAAAATTGTACACAACCAGCTTTGGTAAGCTTTAGAAATGCTGTGTATTTTACAAAATGCTTGCAAAATCGATTCTGAAAATGAAAGAAATGAAAGCAMTTGCAAAGAGAAGAGGCATTCTTCACTCTCTCCACTGTGAAACTACTAGAGCGACGCAAATCTTGTGCTTTCTCACAAGCTATTCAGAGTATACAGCTGTAGGTTCAACGCAAACATCTCACTAAGGATGTGCCCTTTACCTTGTTTTTTGTCTTGCAACCATTATCTTGAAAAGCAAACACTTAATCTGTGAATGGAAAATAATATCACTTCTATGCTAGAAGACATGCCCATTCAGCTTTTGATTAGAGGTACTGCAGGGCAGGGCAACAGGCACGTTCYTTAATGCTTTTTCTGTAACAGTTTTTATTGCACTGTTTTTTAACAAACATCAGTGTATGTAACCCTGTTGTCATATTATTCTTTCTAGTGAGAATTCTTTCTTATGAAAATTTTAGTATATAGAGAGTTTTGGATGAAATATGTTGTTCTCTACTTCACTGACAAATCCTTGCTAATATTATGGCTAGAAGGAGCCACACACTGGGCAATTTACACTGGAAGTCATTCATGAGCTTTGACATTGAAAAGATGCATTTTATRAAACCATATAATGCCCAAATTTTTTCTTATATTAGCTGCCCCCTTCAGGACAGAGGTTATAGCTCTGAGGTGATCTTAAGCATTGCCTTATCAACCTCTCACTGAACAGAGGGTCCTCCTACCCTGCCGATCTTACCCTGCCTTGACAGCTCTGGAAGTGCTCAGGGAAGTTGCTCTTCCTGCACTCCTCCTCTTTGTTTCTCCTTATCTTTAAGCAATATGTCCTGCCAGTTTTGATTGCTCCTGTATATTTGGCTCCTCTGTAATGCTGGAATGACTCTCAACAACTTGGGCAGCTGTTTCAGGTTGTAATATGGTAGCATCAATTTGTTAGCTACATCTTAATCATTTGTGGATGGGATGCCATCTGCTCTCATCAGTAGGATTTTATTGTCATAGGGCCTGAAACAAAGTCCCTTGAAGTCAGTCCTGTTGCCTACAAGAGGCTTTGAATCAGGGCAAACATTTTAAGCTGATCCTTAACAGCTTCTACAGATTTACTACAAAACCGATTTGAGGTATTTCCTGTCTTTCGAAATGGCAGTCTGACTCTGACTGCAACCAGAGAGGAACTTACACTTCCTTACTAACCTTTGCCATGCATACATTTTAGCAGTTTCATATTATAGTGAAGAATATTTATATCTAAGAACTGGGTAAAAGAAAAAATCATTTACTTACATAAGTTTATTGCACACAGGTGGCAAAAAGGCAGCTTTGTTTTCTTCTATCCATTTTCTTACGTTTACAAGAAGCTCCATGGTCCACCAGCTACAAAACTTTTGAGGAAGATGTTAAGAGTTTGCAGAGTGCTCTTTCAGAGGGCAAACTGCATGTGACTCCATACCCAGAGCTCAGAGGATTGGTTGGTAGGAGAGGTGTCTTTAGGCTTGAGTGTCAACGGGGACAGGTCCATCAGCCAAAGGTTACTTTGTAAAGAGTACTAGTTCTCCAGAAGCTTGCTAATAATTGACTAGTGTTTTTTAAAAAATATTTCATCAGAGACTCACTTTACCTATGGGAGGTTGCTTAATTTTCTTTATTGCATCAACTGGAGTGTTACCTCTGTCTAGGGTAATTGCCTTGTAACATAGACAAACTGGCAGACTCAGAAGAATGGACAAGATTTAGTCATGCACGCCCTTCAAGTCTGATATAGCAACAGTAAATTTCAAAGCTAAACTAAAGCTAGTACATATATGCGTGTGTATATATATATGTACATATATATACTATGTATGTATTTATACACACACACACACTTATGTATCAGATCACCTCTGAAAGAAAAGGTAGCTCCCAGCAGTGGAGAAATTCAGATGTTAGTATGGAGATATGAAAAAAGTTTGGTCAAAGTATTTTTTAGTGGAGAGATTAGAGGTGATAATGTAGGCTAGGGGAAAGAGTGTAACAAGACTTTGTAAGCTCCTATTASTCATGCCATGCAAGTAGAGTTCGAATCAAGTACAAATCATGTGTATATGTAAGACTTGCAATGTATGACCATACATTCTGAAGTGCTCAGTATTTTGAATGGAGAATTTTATGTACATATGTAGAGGCCTTTGAAATTGCATTCCTTTAAGATACCACTGCAGAAACCTGTCAGACTGCAAAGCATCCTCCGTGAAGCAAAGTACCCTGTGAAAGAAGACTCCTTTTTTGGGCAGCTCCGTTGACTATTCTAATGTGTCTCTGTTAATGTCTTTTTTTACAAGGAGAGGCCATGAGTTGCTAAAACTAGAGCTGCTTCACTGGTGTTAGCAGTGAATGGGAGTCAAAGTCTGGCCCAATCCTATTCAGAGGTAGGTTAGATAGCAGTCTTGTTTCCTCTGCAAGCCTCAATATGGCTCATACTGATATAACTACAGTTGGCACTAAACTGTAATCAGTGGCTAAATTCAAAGATTATGGATTTGATCTCTTTTCATATCCTCCTGTCAGCTGCCTCTGACGTGTTTGAGGCTCAATAATAGAGTCTCACTTCCTTTTCTCACATCACCTCAAGCTTCTCAGGATGAATGTTTTGGGTCATGTATGTGAGAATACTGCGATCTTCTTCTGCTAGATAACAAAAAGATCTCTCTTGCATTTTTGAAACCAAACAATGCTGTCCATGAATGTTCACTTTAATTTCATTCACATTTTGCCACTGTTGTGGCAGAGTTTGTTAGAGAGCTGAGTGTGATTCTGTGATGCCTTTGGGGGAAGCAAATGAGAAATTGAGAATTATCAGGCATTGCATACTAAGATCCAGGTTTGTACTATTCTTTATTCCCTTACCAGTTTCTGTCCTATGTCTACGTAGATCCTACAGGATTGCTCACTCTGTTCCCTCTCCTGCTCTCATTTTTAGTAAGTAAATATACAAACATTTCTTATCAGCCTTAGAATACATGAAGTGGGTGGCTGATGAAAAACCTCAAGCCATTACAAAGTGTTAGAGCTTTCTAGCTGCTGTTGATGTAGCTTAGTCTTCCTATTATAGCTGTGTTATGTTTAGGGTGTAGGTACATATACAGTTCAGTTTTAAACAAATGATATCCTCCTTGGCCTGTGCATATGAAGTAGTTCAGTCGCTGGGCTGAAGAACCAGTATACTGGAATGGAACAAATCTGGGAGTTCTTTAGCTTATACCATTATAATTTTCTTACGGAAATAAACACTGACATGTGAGTTTGAATGAAGACTGAGCTAACACCATACTCATTCCAGTGAGCATAAGGGTGTCTCTCTTTTCTTTCAGCTATATCACTTTTTTGAATTTTAGTTTAAACTACTCATATGATTCTATGATATGATTGATCAAAAAAGCTTCATTTATTCTGTGATAAAAATAATCCCACAGGGAATTACAATTTAGCTATATTAGTATAATCATAACGGTTGTCTGGTAATACTTTCCTCTGAAATAAGCCCAAAGTAATTATTATTTCAGTAAATTAAAAAATCTAAGATTCTTTATTTAGCACATGAAATTTCTATTGTCAGAATGACTGCGGTGAAACATTGGCAAAGTCATTAGTCCTGTTTTTGGACCTACAGACAGGAGCATTTCAGTGTTTTTGTACTGTAAGCAGCTGGCACATCATTAGTTGAGAAGGAAACAGATCTTCCATTTACAGTACTTTCATCTAGGGGGGTGTGACCTGGCCTGGTGGGACCAGAAGAACTGATGACAATCTCTTCTAATCACAAAGGTTTTGTAAAGCTCCGTCTCATCATTATTAGCATGTATTGCAGCGCAGGATTTCCATTTGTCCGGCACAAAAACCAAGAGCTTGTACAAAGCCACAGCAGGGAAGACCACAGATCTTGGAGTTGATAGAGCCAAGCCTTATTCAGCCTGGAATTAATGTGCCAGCAATAAGCGTAGGGCAGTTCTGTATGCAACCCCTGTCAGAATCYTTAGTCTCCACTTTTATTCCACTAGACAGTTTTCTCTACAGGTAATAGTACCTTGCATTCTGTCTCAGTCACAAGCTGATAAATCCATTTTGTGGCTACAGTAGTATGTGAAAAACTCACAGCCAGACCCATTTACGGAGAAAATAAATGAAGTTCACTTGAAAAATTTACCATTAGTATGACGCTGAGGTCACTATTGCAGGGTAGCATTTTCTGCAACCTTCTGGAGTAAAACAATTTTGAGAAGTCCAGTTAGTGGGCTTTCCATGCATGTAACAGGCATAAGGGAATATCTTAGCCCTTCTTTGAGAAAGGCTAAAGTACTGGGCCAAGAAACCCAATTTCTGTGAAGTGTATTGGAAAGACAAAAGAAGGAGCCAGTGTTGCAATCTCTGYGAGACTGAAATAAATATGCATGCCTTGGGACCTGTTTTTTTCTGGCCAGCCTACCATTCAACTGACCCTTCACAACCATTAAAGTTGATTCCAGAAGCCAAGTCTCAAGTTTCTGCTTTCACTTTCTGCTCAGACTCTTACTTTCATGCAAACATAACAAATCTAATTTGTCAGTCTTTTGCTGCCAGAGCCACGTGAGACTACTGAAGCGCAAAACTGCTACACAGAAATAATTCATCTTTTGCATTGAAGGTGGGGTAAAAAAGTGGTAGTGGAAAAATCGAGTTCAGCACCTAGTCTATTTTTCTGCTTTCTCTAATTGCCAGACCTGTARGAGGCTTAAATTTACTAACTAGTGTCCAGCAAGCAGTGTATGATAACAAAAAGTACATTAGAAAAATTTTGACATAAGTTTTCAAGCTAGAAGTAGTATTCAGRTTTGCTGGCCAACATTTTATTTCTATTAAAGTGATCTATATATTGGTCACCTTTCTGTTATTCCCTGTATTAATTTTATTCACTTAAAGAAATGATGGCAAAGAACTAGCATAATTTAGGGAGGGGCGAGGGATACCGACCGTACAGCGTGACTCCGTCCTGTCCCAGTCTGCTCATTATATTCTTGACAACAAATAGCACTGTGAAAATTGATTCTTAAACCTTGTACCCAGAGACACGCAGAGGTTAACATTTTTCATATTTAGTACTCACAAATATTTTGAAAAATCTTCAGCAGTGCATGTTTGCATTCATCAGYGATTTGAGGAACTATCCTTTCAGTACTGTTTCAGCTTTGCTTTTCTGTCACTATGTAATGTAGAGACTGTGATTTATCTACTTTGAGATTACACTAATAGAGCTATGCTGAACTGATAACCTGGAGATTCTGCAAGCAGCAGAAAGCAAGAAAGCAAATAATTTCCTGCAACATTAAGAAAGCTTTAACTTGTACTTCTCCTTTTCCATTACTCTGAGGAAATTGAAGAAGGAAGAGAAGGATATGACTAAGTAATCCATTTCAGCTGCATAAAAACTCTTCYTTATTCTATTTTGGGGCAATACTAGGCTTTTTCTGGGCTTTCTTTTTTAAACCTTTCCTTGAGCACAAATGTAAACAAACTTTTTTTTTTAATTAAAACTTATTTGTATAACTTCTTGGATTAAAATAAACCCCGGAAACTCCTGGAGTTGCATGAAATAAAAATTCTAATCATCAACAAGCCATCTACTGAGCTCAGGTACAGTACTCCTACATTTACATACTACCTACATTTACCTGGCCAAATTTCACTGTTGCATTTATAAGCATACTAACAAGGGTCTGTGTGGATCAACAGAAGAAAGAAGTGAATCAAACAGCACAACAGAAGAGTCAAAGAGCCTACGAAATCTTCTAGAATCGTCATGATTGCTATTAGTTTTATGGGAAGGCTGATTAAAATAAAAAAGCAGTCATTGCCATCTATATAGACACTAAAGGCAGACTCATTGAGTCTTGCCTGAGTCTAAGGCTAACTCTGCAATAAAGAACTTGTCTGCATGTTTGTAACTTCAGTTATGATTCTTCTTGACAATTCTGTATTTCCCAGAAAGCACTTTTTGGATGAAATTAAGTTCACAGCAGTCTTTGCCTGGTATAGCACATTTTATTTGCTAGTGTAAGGACCCACTGCTAACAGTAATGAAGGCAGCTGCAGTTTTCTGTGATACCAAGTAAACTTATATTAATGTATAAGAAATATTCTTAATGTATAAGAAATGAACTGACAGCAATTTTCCCTTCTTCTGCCACTTTCATCAATGGTCAAACACAGCAACTGCAATTATTCCACCTGTCAATGGTGTACATCACTGAAACATATTCTTAGTAATGCTCACAGTAATAGTACCGACAGCAGAACAACTTTCTTGTCAGCAAATGAGAAGCATCTTGTCTCCATCCAAACAAGTCTCAAAAGGTTTCGGCTCATTTAGGAATCAGAGATAGGGGAGAAGGTAATTGCTTGGATAACACATAACTCAGTATGTCAGAGTGGTTGGAGACCACTGCTATTTATTTAAAATTGGCTGTGAATGCATGTCACCGGCTGCCAGGCTATTAATATTGCAATTTTAAAGACCATGGAAATCCAAGCACTTTTTGCTCCTTAGTGAAGAATGATGCACTTTGTACTGAAATATCCAAAGCTTGTTCCTTTGCCCACAMTAAAAGCAGATGTAGAAAGGAAGGTGCTTTCTAATAATAATGTCAGCAACCTAACAGAGCTGTCCAAGTTCTAGGAAAGTAAATATGGTGACAATGCTTAATGATGGATGGAAAAAWATATATATATTTCTTTGTCTCAGCTGTGTAACAGTATTGGAACATTACTTGGGTTTAGAGGTCTGCTGATGTCAGTTATGTTTTTAGTCTCTTCCTACCACATAATGAAAGTGACAGAGCTAACTGCAGAATAAATCTGTGTTAGCACTATTTTTTAACAGGAAGTATGTATCCTAACCTGTTTTGGTTACCTCTATTAAGCACCATTTAAAAATCACCTARCGTGACTCCTTTTAAGCGGTACGGCTCGGTTCAAAGCTCTCAGGGCATCTCTCGTATCACACACGGCGGTGGTGAAGTAGCAAGTGCTCGCGGGTGCTGCTTTCAAAGTCGCGGTGACTTTGGCTAGACTGCAGAGCGGCAGTGCAGGGCTAACCGCGTAATTCAGTGCCTGCAATCAGACGCTGTTACCCCGGGTCTGGACCTCCGCACAGCCGACAGGAGCGCAGCCCGCCCGCCAGCAGACCCCTGCCCCAAGCGCCTTGCCACTGGCAGCGGGTGCTGAAGTTAATGACCCCTGTTTTTAAAGAAACCCGTGAGCTGCGCCCAAAGCCGCCCCTGCGAGCTGTTTCGAGGACACGTCCGTCGGAGGGAACCCCCGCTTCGGTTTTTCCCGAAAAATCGCGCGTCCTTCCCTCGCCGCCTTCCTCCGCTCCCACCTGCCCCGTGCCCGCGGCGGCAGGCGGCGGCAGGCCCCGCCCCCCGGCGCTGGGCCCCGCCCCCCCGGCGCCGGGCCCCGCCCCCGCCCCCGCCCCCGCGGCGGAGGGGGCCGGGCGCTGCCCGGCGCCGCGGCCGGCCGCGCCGCCCGCCCGCCCGCCCGCCCGGCGGCGGGGGCGTAGCGGACACGCGGGGGCGGGCGGGTGGTGTGGCGGGCTTGGCCGCGTGCGCCGCAGCCGCTCTGCCCGGTCCTCCCGTGCGCAGGGGCGCCCCCCTGCCGGGAGAGCACAGCGTCCTCCTCTCTCTCCCAGCCGTTCCGTTAGCGGCCGTTAACGGCGAGAGCGCGGCACGCGAGGCCGGCGCGCGCGGGGCCCGAGCCCGGAGTCGTTGTGCGTGGGGCGCGGGTGTGGGGACTGTGCACGGCGGCGGGCAGCCCGAGCGAGCCCTTGATAAACCGTTCGGGAGGAGTTGGTGTCAGGGCTCCAGTGGCGCAATCGGTTAGCGCGCGGTACTTATACAGCAGTACAAAGCCGAGCAATGCCGAGGTTGTGAGTTCGAGCCTCACCTGGAGCACACAGCTTTTTGGGCGGCGGAAGGGGCTTTTTTGGGACTAGCGTGGCTGCTGCGCTCGCTGAAGAGCTTAAAAGGTTCACAGGAAAATCGCGCGGTCGTGGCAGCCGCGTGGGTCCACACTGGCTGCTGCTACGGGRACGAGTTACACACACGCAGCAGATACACATAGTGTTTCCCTGAGTGCAGGAGAGATTATTTTTGCACACACACGTAGAGCCATCTTTCGTACATAGCTTAATGTACATTGATGGACCATAATTACACAAACACATAAAGAGAGCACTTCTGCATGAGATTTTTTTAAAGTTTGCATGTGTATGTTTGGTTGTAYGGGTATGTGTTTATATATAAACATACATTTGGTGTGTCGAAAGTAGCTTTTCAGTGTGTAGTAATCAGCATGTTTTCCTAGTAAGAGCTGCATGTGTGATCTTGCAGGAAACAAAGGTTATTTTTATAGTATTTAATGTATTGTACAAGTAAATATTGACTGGCACTGGCACTGTAATTGGAAAGGAACAAAGAACTTCTCCTGTAAGTTAAACTGTAGCCTTTTCTTTGTAAGTGCTAATTACGCTGATAATACCTTTAAAAATGGCCACGGAAAGGGGCAATCCAGAAAGAGGAAGTTGTGTGATGCTGCCTGAATGCTTAGGCCCAGAGCTTGCAAATACGTATATTAACACCTACTCAGTATAAACAGTCCAGTTTATACTGAAGTGTTCAGCTGGACCCRGGGATCACTCAGGCAGAGGTGTCTTCATTGCCCAAATCAGCCTGCAGCCTCTTCACTGCAGGGGCTGGTTGTCTGAAGTGTATTTGGGTTAGCAGTTTTCCCACTATTCTTTTTTACTGCTTTTTTGCCCTCTGAATTTCATATGAACTTTTGAATTCAGTGACAGTACAGTCATGCCTGAAGTGTGTCGCTCCTATCACATCTATAATAATAAAAAAATAAGTCAGTAGTATGTGAAAGCGTAAATAAAAGGCATCCTTTGCAGTGAGGTTTCACACAGGGATCTCTTGGAGATCATCTAGTCCAACCCCCCTGCTCAGCAGGGTCACCTACAGCATGTTAGACAGGGTTGCATCCAGGTGGGCCTTGAATATCTCCAGAGAAGGAGACTCCACAACCTCTCTGGGCAACCTGTTGCAGTGCTCCGTCACTCTCACAGGGAAGAAATTCCCCCTCACGKTCAGGCAGAACTTCCTGTGCTTCAATTTCTGCCCATTGCTTCTTGTCCTGTCACATGGGACAACTGAAATGAGTTTGTCCCCGYCCCCTTGACGCCCTCCCTTCAGTTAGGGCCTAGGTGTTACGGCCTAGGTGTCATCCTGGGTCAAAACCCTGAGAAATCAGGACTTGGAGCTGTGGCTGGGTGCACTTCCTGCGGGACTGGGGTGGCACTGGCCTCCCTGCCCCAGGGGCACCCCTAGGTCCCTCATCCYTTTGCCCACCTTGGCTTTTACCCTAAGATTATTTGGTCTCCCTGGTGGGGGGAACAAAACCCTATAGAATTGCTGTGGGAAGCAACATGTGTTTCCACTCTGGTAKTGGAGGCCTAAACTCCTGATTGAGTCTGATGGCTGTCACCTGGGGTGAGCGTTCTCCAGCCCAGCCAAGGCCACCTGTGCCCAGGATGGGAGGTGTTGGGCTTGGCTCTGCCCTGGGCAGTCGTGCTGGGCCTGGGGGTGCTGGCTGTGGCTTGCTCAAGAGGGACGCGCCTGTGCCTTCTGCTGTGCTCCCTGAAAGGTAGGTGCCTCATGAGTTTGTGTATGGGCTCTTCTTGTGGTGATGCTTTTTTTTGGTCATGGATTCCTGGTTAGTGCCTTTTCCTTTACAGAAGCCATTCTCCCGTGCTGCCCTGTTTCTCTAGGGGTCTACCACTTCCAGTGTATATCGTATTCTTTAATTTTCTGTTAATTTGCCTAGTATAAATGCCGTGCTTGTAGGACTGTATTTCCTGAGGTCCTTGGAAATCTTTGCTAGGGTCACTGACACCCTTTTCAACATACATGTTCCTCTTCATTTAACACTGAATATGGATTTATCAGTCTTAAGATTGCTCTGTTTGGAGTTTCACTGACCTTGGAAAGAAAGAGAGTTTGCTTATAGATACATAGAAACTTTACATGCATGAAGGTTATTACTGGAGGGATATTTTACAAAGAGATTTAGACATTGCACAATTTTGGAGACTAAACAGTAATCAGCTTAGAGAGTASGTTTTATGTGTTTATATGATAGTGCTTGTACATAGTGTTCTACTGGAGCAGGAGAAGAAGGAGCGAAGAGAAGGATAAACAGCAAGGGTTATTACACTGACACCCACCTCACCCAGATTTCTTTCTAGAAGTAGTAACTTTTGTTCCTTATATGCTAAGTACCTGGTTAGTATTTATGAGGCCCTTAAGCCTTTGCTTAACTCAAGTTTATTTGAATGTATCAGTCTTGCACTTAGCATAGTCTTGTATAAAAACCCTTCCACAAGGTTAGGTTTTGCATGTTCTAACAAATGCCTGTCAAAATGTACGGTGAAGACCTGATTTTCTTTTCTTTTTTTTCTTTTTTTTTTTTTTGCTATCTTAAATATAAAAATACTACATAACAAGTAAGAGTCTGTTTTTCATAACTTTTCCAATAGATGGCACTGTGATTACGTAAAGTGAAAGTAAAAACGAGGCAGAAGTGTTTCCAAACTCCCTAAAAATAGAAATCGGTTGCCAAATGCTTTGGTGTGCACAACAGAGAATAGGCAAAAATGCCAATGGTTGCTTAGAGAATCAAGTCAGCTGTAGTTATAGATACCTTTTTTCTTTCTCTCTTTCTTTTTTTTTCTTTTTTTATGTAGCATCCTGTCTAAAGGACCTTTTTGAAATTAGAATCTATTGATTAGTTGTGTTTGGAGTGACTGAGATGGATGGGGTCTATCGTGTTCTTTACTCTGTATGAATTCAGTACTTTTGCAAAATGCTAGCACAGCAGGTCTGTCTTACATGTTCTTGAAAAGGTTTGTTCAAGAGTAGGTGGTATTAGAAGCTTTCTGGCAATGCTGCCCGAAGTTCAGGCAGCTGCTTGCCGAGCAGGCTGCACATGCTGCAGGGTACTAGACTAGGAAACATCAATAAAACTCCTTAGCTGACTGAGTCATTTGACTTAATTACTTGCATTTATTTTCTGAGCATCCTAGATACTGGACTGTGCATTAGAGTTGGTTCACTGTACTGCTTGTTTTAAGCACTAAGTATTTAAAATTTTTAAACTTTTTAAAGTTTAAGCTTTTAAACACACTGTTCCGAAGAAATACTTAGAATAGGCTATGTCTCTTTAAGGAGAGTCTCGTCAGACTTYTGCCAGCATGTATGAGGTCCAGTTAATACTGTAAAGCTTTCAGTTGCAACTTTATGTAGCTTTATCAGTGAAATAAGTCTTCGTAAATGGCTCCTCTGTCACTTTTGTGTAAACTCATACATTGCTGAAACAAGCTGAAAATGTCTTAGAAGTGGAAATATGCTTCAGAGGAATTTTGTATTGTATTGATGATGTATTTGAGAATGCCTTCCTTCAGCTGGGAGTGGGGATTATCTCTGTATTAAGTGGCCAGATCTGAGGTTGGGGAATTACTTTCTTCTATGGTCTGGACTGTCCTGCTCTCTCTCTCCACTGGGCTTGTGTCCCATGTCCCTCCTTCAGAGCTGCTTGGCCTCAGTAGGAAAGGATTGCCTTGAAGCTGGTACTCTTTCTGGGAAGGCTGGAAGCATCTATTCAAACACTTCTCCCCCTAACTCTACATTTCCCCATACTCCCACCGCCTCCTGAGGGGGCTCAGGCTTTCAACTTTGGGCAAGTGCTTTGAGGTGTTTACATAAAATGCACGATTCACTCCAGCCACCTCGTGTTAATGTGGCTGCTGTCACATTCCTTTAGATTCCCCCTAGAGTCATGGGGGTTCTGAGTTTCCCAAGGTGGCTTGCACAGATACAGACAGCAGTAGGGTTGTAGTTGCCTTGGGAGGCTTCAGCTCTATGAGCAAGAGCCCACATACCAAGTAAGTGGGCAGTTTGGAGACTGGACCAAACAAGCATCAAAATTCCTTATTGCATCCAGCCCAAACACCTCAGGAGTATTTGTTCCTTCTGGAGGTTTGCAAATCAGTGCAACTCCCATTGAAATCGGTGCTGTATAGGTGCTTGCATATGTATGCAAGTCTCCAGTAACTTTGAAAATTTGATTGCTAACAGTGCACTTTTTGCAAGGCCCGTAGTAACCTACATCTGTTTAAAATACTGCTGAGTGATAGGTGGATCAGATTGTCATTCTCATTTTTGCTATTCTGTGCATGTTGTGTAACCAAGACAAAAAAAAATTACTTAATAAACAGTAAGTGATCAGTGCAGCGATGTCACTATTTCTGAACTTCTTAACATGTAGTATCTTTGCAAATCCTGTTTTTCTGGAGTTAGAGACTTCTGTTTCWTTGAGAATATTAAGAGTGCTAAGATGTGCCTTTATGCTTCAAGACAACTTTGTCAACAGARTTAGGGTACAGGTCCTTTTGTTTTCAGATTTTAGTAGTCATGGCCCTTTTTACAGCGTTCTTAGGTTCTTAGAATACTTTGTTAGACTTTCAAAGTTGTTCAGTTCATGTCTCCATGATGTAGATGTTTGTCTACTTACATCTCAGCAACTGGATGTTGTAAGGATTGTAAGCCTCTAGCAAAGAGGCTTCTTACTGCGAGGTAGGCTGTCTGGAGCCCTCTTGTTGGAGGGATTAGGCTGGTTGTCAGATACACCGAAGCTTGGAAAATCAGTATGTGCAACTCCTACTTTTTCTGCTGTTTATTTTATCTATGAAAATATTAGGCTCAGCTTTAGTACCCTCTTCACAGGGATCAATGAAAAAATCCGCAAAGAACATTGTCCTGGGTGAAGTTTGTGGGGGTCCCTTGTGTGCTAGTGAGTACCCCAAAGGTCATTAGCTGGAGTTCACYGCTGCTGTGAGGCGAGTGTAAGAACTGAGCAGATATCCTGTGCACAGATATGTATGCAAACTGTCTCTGCTCCGTGGTATAGGTGTAGCCTTGAAGTCCTTTTGATATTTGAGTACCTCAGCATTCTTAAATGAATTTCAGATGCTATGGAGCTTTCAGGCTTTTACTTTCAGAAGCACTGAGATACCAGAAGTTAAGGCCAAATTGTCAAGGAGTCATGACTGGGGTGACTGTTTTAGAAATGTAGTATTAATGTATAATACAAATGGATGCAGTTTCACTGAAGTTGATGACTTTGTTTCAGGTTGTATAAGAGGATAAATTTTGGCCCAAAATAATGGGAAGCTTATGTCTGGCTGAAAGGGAACTAGGAAATTCATGAGGCTTTAAAGTATGACCCACTGCAATATTCAGTATGTGTGATTTTTGGCATGATTCTACAGTAAATACTAGTTGAAAACAGAAGCACAAATTATAGGGTAAATAATTCAGGCCAAAGAGAGGCCTCCTGCTTATGCATACATAGTAAAGGAAATGGAAATAGAACCACAAAATACGATTGTTGGGAAGAAGAGCAGCAATTTGCAACATGTGAGTTTGCCATTTGCCGCTAAAACTGTGGAAATGATCCTCCTGAATGACACCTGAAATCAGAAGCACATAATCACTCCTCTGTATATACGTGTGTGTGCTGACCAGTAAATCCTATGAAAGCTGCTGCATTTGGAGGACATCATAGAATCACAGAATCATCTTGGAGGGGACTCTATTTAGTGCCACTGCTAGATGGAGTATATAATCAGCATTATGCTGCTTTGGCAGATGATCTAATTAATTTTTGGGCCTTCTTTTAAAAGTGATTGGTGCGTTTTTTGTTTTGTATGTTTGTTTTAACAGTTGGCCATTGGACTGTGCATCGTACACTGGAAAAGAGAACGTCTGTCTTTATGCTGATTTTTTTTTTCTCTTTGTTGCTTTGTATTTTATTTCGTTTCTAAGTAGTTAGCTTTGGTTACTGTGATAAGGCAGTACTAACTCCTACTAGATACATGCAGAGCTACCTTAAACAATGTTCTTAAATGTCATTTTGATTTATGATAACATCCTCCCTTCTGGCAAAAATAGACCCAAGGTAGCTGTGTTTGGCTGAAGGAAACTTGGTACTTCAGACAAGTGATCTAGATTGTGTTTGCTTTATTTTGTAACGAGGAAGACCTTCAGGAATCAACAGAACCATTGCAGAAGTGAAGTGCAAAGTAAAGCAAACAGCAGAATGAGTTGTTAGCACAGTAACTTCTCCAATGTGGGCATCTTTTAATCACTCTTGGAGCTCAGTTGGCATTCACTTTAGGTGTATCAGGCTTCTCCTATGTGGTACTCAATATGGAGGGGTATCCCTGGTGCATGATGTCTTTAGAAGAGCAGTTGATGAGAACAGCTAGCAGCATCAGTCAGGATGTGATCCATGGTGAGCTGTTGTTTCAGGTTTACTTCCTTGTGCAGCATAATAGGAAGACTACTGTTCCCCAATACCTCAAGTGAATGCTGGTTTGAAATACAAATCTGACTGTACTTAATTTTACATGGAATATTCCTACTTACTGAGTTACTTGTTTTCCCTGGAAGCTAATCCATGGGATAATGGGGTGAAAATTCCTGTAGCTTACTCCATTAAATGGCTGCTGGAGAATACAGGAAAGTACGGTTTAAGGGTCAGTTTGGAAAGTAACTTAGACCAGAAGTTTCCAATAACAGTTGTGGTTTGGATGCAGCTGAAATAAGAGCAACACATCTAAATTCAATTGTACTTGCACAGACTGAGTAATAATTTTAGAGTAGATGTGAACAATACACATTGGAGACTAATGAGCCRTATCCTGAAAGAAAATTATAACTGATACAGGCAAACCAGGGAGGAAAAACTGGTAGTGATTACAAGCTATGAAAGTGCTGGTCCTCATTGTCCTGCTCAATAAATTATCCTGAAGGGGTAAGGACAGCAGTTAGCAGCACTGGTAGTAGCAGCAGCATTTAACCATATGGCTCAGCTTCTGTGGGTTATAAACAAAATACCACTGTTAATGGAATTGCAGGCATTTAAACCATAAGAGGACTTTGCCCTGTGTTTTTTGTGTTGGGAGTTCATTGTACCTTCTGCATCCCACACTTGAATCGCATGGGGTTGTTTGGTTTGATAGAACAGTTGTTCCCATCCTGTCCAGGGACCATCGGTGGTCCGTGAAGGTCAAGTAAGTGGCTYATTCAAGTTACTGTGTGTCATACAACCATGCTGGTAGTCTGCAAGAAACCCTTAGGTGACAACAGGCTGTTGGCTTCAGGCCTGTGAACCTTTGGCTTGCAGCAGTGGTGTGGCTGCAACTCTGAGCTTGTCTTGCCTGTTGTACTATGCACAAGAAAATACTGTTTCTCTCTTGCATAGTCAAGAGAGAGTATCTTTGGTCTTTCACTGGCTTGAAATTGTAAACATGAGTTTTGCTCTAGCACAAATTCTTGCTTATTCTTTACTGCATTCTTTGCATAAAGTCATGAGTTACTTTGAATAAATGAGTCTTTGCTGTAGTATGGACTATATTTTACAAAAATTCCATTTGTATCTTCTTCTACTGATAAATTCTCTTCATTTTGTTTCTAAATTAAACTACAATGTTCAMAAATTATCAAAAAGATTCATTTGGGTGTAAAATGTCAGCTTTACTACATACTTTTTTTTGATGTTAATTTTTCTTTATTCTGAAATTTGGCTTTCTTCACTCTGTAAGCAAAGGAAACTAAGGATAAATACATTAACTACAGATCAAAGTGGGTTTTTTTCCTCCCCAATGTTACTTCTAGAACGAAAACTGCCTTGGAAGTACTCGGTGGTGGTATTTCTTGGTATGTGATTCATACCATAATTAAACTGACAGATGTCAATGGAGCTTTTATCAATGTATGCTTGGAATTAAGTCCAGTTAAATGATTCTGGAATCTTCTGATAATTGCATTTTATCAATGTAAGTGATGTAGCATTGATCTGTGAGAATTACTGTGGAGCTGCTCCAAATGAGATGATACAGCTGAGTGTTTTTTGKTTTTGTTTTTTGTTTTTTAAATGAGTGATGATAACAAAGAAACAAGCTGTGTAGCATTCATCATTTAATGAGCTTGTCCGTTGTCCTGTATATAAGAGTGTTTTTTTTTTTTTCTTAAGTGTTCCTCATTAGGTCGCTTATCTGTTCAAAGCGAGTATCAAGAACTATTCTAATACAGTAGTGTTACCGTCTAGTTCTATACTTGCTTATTCCAGTGCAAAGCGTGGGAAGATCAGACTTGCAGGATTAAGCATCTACCTGGTAAAGGCATGCATGACTAAACATGGTGCATTGGCTCACATTCTTGATTTGTTTACACGGATTTAAACTAAGGCCCACATTCACTGAACTAATAGGCATTATTTCAGTTTTATATTAGTGGAATGAGAACAGAAATGTATGGCTTGCAGTTCAAGTGGTGTACTAGCGCAAACCCTTCGGTCTCATTTATCTGAGAAGTGTCAGTCAAACATTAGAGAACAGTGCAAGAACATCAAACTACTTCATTGGTAATGCTTGCTCAAGACTTCTCGTGCTAGATGATAGCTCTGTAAAGGCACTTCAATTCTGTTATCGCAACTAATACATGTTACAGTGAAAATAATATTGCGGTACTTTCATGTTATTTTCTTTTTTCTTTAGTAAYTTTTACTGGGTGAATATCGTTTTGCTTGGTCTACGTCTGAAAAATTTTCTGTCTAGGTGATGCTTAATTGCAGCAGATCATAGCCATCACCAGGAAGTGGGGAAAACTCATTTTTAGGGACTAGATCTGGAGAAATAACAAATCAATGACATGAGCTTTTAAAGTGTCTGACAAGTCTGTGCTCATGGGTGGTACATCCAATAAGTGGGATACCAGCCCAGGCGGCTAGAGGCGTCCTCTGTGCCGTTACCGTTTCCTCCATGCACAGCCAGAGGAAACCCGCAAGCACGGATATCTTATTCTGAAGTTATTGCTGTGTATGAAATACTACTTTGGGGCCTGCTGCTGACAAAGGGAACTTTCTGCAAGATTTCAGATGYGGTATGGTACAAAACACAGAAACGTATGGGGTCTTAGCAAGTGTGGGTGGCCATCCCGTTAACAGGAAATAGACCTACTTTGCCTGACTGTAGTTTGCCTTGTATCTGAATACGCAAAGGCTTGATTCAAGATTATTTGTCACTTGTCTCGAACTGATCAGTTTAAACAGGTTTAAATAGCTTTGAATGTTCAAAAGCCCAGAACTGAATCTTTGGAAATAGCTGTTAGACCATTAAAACAATAAATCTTCAGCAGATGGCAGCATTGCACTCTGTAACTGTATTTTTTCCAGAGGTGGTTCTGCAATTCTTTACTTTTATGCTGGTATGAGGCTGCCAAGTAAGAAGTAATCCTAAACCACTTCTAAAATGTTTTGAAATACAGGTTTTAGTAGATTATGATAATTAGGTATTGTTTCAGACTCCTGGCTTTCGTATGGAAAATACCACTGTGCTGCATAAGAAAATATTATACTAAAAAGTAATATGAGTATGCTGAAATCTTTAATGTTAACTCTATAAGCAAGGGCTTTGAGACAGAGGAAGGCTTTGATAGAAGTACTCCTATTTGTAAAAATATTAGCAAATCTCTTAAAGATGCAAGACTTCAAACTGGAACCATGTGTGTAGAGCTCTAAGTGACTTCCTGCATATTATGTCTTTTGAGCCTGCAACACTCCCCATTCCTTTTGGAAAAATTTACTAACTTTCCTAGTGCTTTTTGTACTATACTTCTTGGACAACTGGCATACTGATTGTCAGTGCCTGTATCTTAGCATATATTCAAGTGGACATACCCTCCATTACATATTATAACTGTCTGGCAGTGCTTAAAGGTTTAAATATAATACTTCACTTTTTGTGTGTGTGAAATCATTTTGAGAAGAATGTTATCTTCTATATAAAGCACATGCTTGACTGTACATAAAATCTGGTCCATTTATAGCAATTGCGGCAATGTTAGAGTTCCCCTGCCTCTTCCTTGTTGTTGATCATGGGAATCCTAGTAAGAAAATAGGAAATGAAAGCTGTTGCTGTAACTAAAGGGCTGACTTCTGTGACCTCTTCAGGGGAAAAGATATATATATAGTCCCAGATAGATATCTATCCGTGAAGAGCTGCTATATGCAGAATCTTTGCACAGTTGGCCGTAAGTTACCCTAGGGAATTCATTTTTCATGTTTTCGCTTTGGGAGATTACAGGGCTATTTTTAGGTTTGGCATCAGGTATACTTTGAAAGTACTGTATTAAAACCAGCTAGCACTGAGGTAAATGACAATACAAAGTGCAGGGCAATGATAAATGAAAACTAGGCCAACCATTGGAGTCGTTGAGAAATAGGTTAAAAACATCTCTTGCAGATGAGGCTCCTTGAGTAGAAGTTAGTGCACTGAAATCAGTGGAATTACAATGGTCTCTTCAGAAAACTTTCTGCACCTACTTTAGAGATTGGATAGAGAATAAATGAAACAAATTCTCCTCCTCCCCCTTGGCAACTCAAATAGTAATATAAGTAAAACCAAAGTTCAGGCTGAATCATGTAGGTTACACTCTGGAGGAATTTTGTTCTTGGTCACACAACCAAACCACAGTCAAAATTGTGAAGTTTTACAGTCAAACCAGAAAAACAAACAAACAAACAACCCCAGGAGAGTACTACAAGTGTTAGGCTATTTTGCCTAGATGAGTAAATAATTCTTCAGCTCCCAGTTGTCAGGCTGTGACCATATCGGTATTCTGGGACAAAGTACACACATGGAAATTTTATTTTSATGGGATAATTTCAAGAAAATTGATAGTATGGGAATTGGTATTTTGAGTCAAGAGAACTGCTCTCGTACTAGCCATGAGTCYTCAGAGTATGGTGGTCGCAACAGTCTAGTGCACGCATTTGCTGAAATGCTGCATAAAGGCATTAATGAACAAGAGTTCTTATGTATTAGAAGTCTGTAGTCAGGGACTCTTTGGCATACCTGGATTTCATTTGTAATGTCAGCATAATAGTAGGAGTTGGAATTAATTTCCTGTCTTCATCAACAGTTAAATAGAGTTTGCATAACCTGTCTAACCAAGATGGTGGTGGTGGTAGTTTTCTTTAATGGYCAGGAAGATGCAATTTGACAAGATTAGCAAACTTTATTTTATCCTTTAAAAGTCCATTAGGTGCTGAGATTCACTGCCATGTGCATATGCTGTAAAATGTTATTATTAGTTACTCTTTCTTTCGATCACATTTGTAGGCTTTGGCACGGACATTCTGGATACCTTAAGTGGAGTCAGCCTTTACTTTCTCTTCTCTGCAGTTAGTACTTAGTACTGTTGCATGCTTTCCAAAAAGCAGTTAGTATTGTTTCTCTTATATAGTAATGCTCCCCTGCCCCTCTCCCACTCCGACTGAAAAACCCTCTTAATTATGTCTGTTCTTCCAAGGATCTTACAGGAGTTAAATCAGAAGATAAATGTCCTAYGTCTCTTTGGGTATTTTGTGAGGTAAGTCACTAGTTTCAAAAAGCATTTGCAGATCATTTCAGAGTAGGTGCTGAGAATGTTATCTATTTAAAAAAGCAAAAACACATCTTAAAGTCCTGCTTTGAGACGCTTATCCTTTCAGCTGTGTGGACTCTGTTCCTTTGCTTCATGTGAATAATCAGTTTCAGGGTGGGCGATTACTTTGGATGGCTTCTGCTGCTGGAAGAATATGTTCCAATGTATGTCACTTCAGTTTTGGAATAACTTTTTCTAATCAAGAAAAGTTGCATCTAAGTAACAGTATGTTTAAGGGTGCATTAATTCCTGGTGTCACTTTAGTAACATTATAGAGAATATTCTGAATTTGACGTAAACTCTCAGAGGTAAAAATAATCTTGCTCATCTGCAATGTGTACTTAACTGTGTTCTTTCAGGTTGAATGATGCACTCACTTTTGCTCAGCTTGCATGATTGTTTTCCTATTTTGGATGTATAATACTGGATTTTGTGATTGTGGTCTTCCTAAACAAACTTCTTGAGGCTATTGTAAGCTACTTAAATCAGATTTATTTTTGAAATACTGAGCAATGCTTGCTGTGAAGATGAGTGAACTATGTGGTTACCTAGCAGTTCTCCAAATTTCCGCTACTATTGACATGGTTGATGTAGTAATTGAGCACTGATCCACATGATCTCAGATGGTGCTTAGGCTATAGAGGGAGTTCTTCATGCCTAACTGAATGTGGAGTATTTGAAGCTCAGCATCTATGTGTTGTATAGTCTCAGCATGGCAGGTGAGGCCATGAATTTACTCTGTAATACTCCTAATTAATTCATTTGTTTTTATAGCGAATAAGGGCAATTTTGAGGTAATGAGTTTGGTCTTTGTTTGCTAAATATCTTCCTTCTTTGAAGATTACATGTCATTGTTGCCTGCATTTCTTGAATACAAAGTAAGTGTCATTCATTTACATGTTTAAGGAAACAGCATAAAAGATATTTTTTTCATCTCTTACAGCTCTGTAATAGTCATTTGCATATGGTATGCATTTTAGATGGAACCTTTTCAAACTGCTATGTAAACCATTCAGAAAGACTCCCTTGGGCTTTGTTGTTTACTTTTATAGGACACAAGAACTGTTTCTTTTTAAAGGATTAACTAACAGCTTTATGAAAGTGAGTGGCTTTTTTTTCTTTTCCTTTCTCTAAAGTGGGACAAAGTCAGTTGGCAGACATGCTCTTAAAGCATCTCAGACCTGGTGTGCTCTGGAATTTGAGGTCTGAAATTTGCCTAAAGAAATGATTTGCTGACCTGTATAGCCAGCATTTCTTCTAAAGAACCAATAAGCCTTATAAAGGCGCAAGCTAGGATGACTCTTCAATATTTGGAAAAAGGAAAAATCCTTATAACTGCYTTTTTTWWWWWWWWAAAAAAAAAAAAAGATGGTGGGGTGTCKGTGTGGTTTTTGTTTGTTTATTTGTTTTTCTTTGTGTAGTGTTGATAGTGTTGTCTCAAAAACAGACACAAGCGAGGCCAAGTTTGTAGACAGAGGTTATGTCTCACAAGATGGACTGATGTAGCTGGAAAAAGCAGACAAGTTCTCATGTCTCCTTTGTGTATTTAGGGGAAGCATTAGGTTTCAAAGCTAAATGCAAGGCGAGAAGGCTACTGGTTAGATCATCTCTGTAAGAAGGGTGATCTGGTATCTGTAGAGCAGAGAAGATACTTTAAAGGGAGGATGGAAGAAAGAAAAGTATAATGAGGAGACACCTATTTGTGTGTGGGAAAGGGTTCTGGAACAAGAAAAGATGTGGGACTTCTGTTTGGGAATGGGGCGGATGTGGGAAAGGAGAGATGATATCACATCTTTGAGTGTGATGCCTGATGTCCAGTACAGCTGTGAATTTCACTTTCCAAGGTKACTGTTCGACGTAGTAACATGAAATCATGATGTAACATGTAATAYATGATTCAGTGTTATTTATCTATTATTCAACAGGGGAATCTAAAGGATTTCAAAACTGCTTGTGTTTTGCTGTTCAGTTTTGTGGAATTGAGGACTTAACCTGTTAGATCTGAAGCAGTAGCAATCACAATAACCATCATGGTGATGGAAGCGTTCGTCAGGACTGTGGTACTGGGTACAGAAACGGCACTCTCTGCTCCGCTCTCGAGGAGCGAGTGGTGAAGTATAGCAATGCCCATTCTTCAAATGGGAAAGGATATGATCGCATGGAGATGATCGTGTTTCAAAGGTTAGCTTTTAGCTGCTGAACTAGCAGCTGAAGTTGGTGCTATGATTCTGCTTGTCTTCCCTGCAAGCATTTTCTGTATGTGGGCTCTGTCTTCTCATTGCTGTTATATCCCACAAATATTTAATGCTTTTATCTGTAGCATCCCTTCAAAATAAAGGCATAATATACCCTTCTTGCAGATAGGAGACAAAAGCAAAGGGATCTCTGTCTCTTTGGAGTCAGATATTTAGGATATTGAACTCTTCTGGGCAAGAACCTAAGCAGCATTGTAAATACCATATTTGCTTTAATTAAGGATTTTTTTTCTTATTACAACATTCAAAATCTTTCGTTTGTGTTATGTGGCAGCCTGCAGTTGTATATAGAAGTTGCAGTGAGAATAACAGAAGTAATTTATCACCAAGTAATTTATCACTCTAGAGACATTTTTTTAAAGTTGTACTTGGATGATGACTATGTTTGCTTGTATCATCGGAAACATCCCAGTTACCAGTGGGAAAGCATCTTAATGACAAAGGCTAGAGAATCTAAATGAGAAAACAGAGCACGCTACTATCTAAATGGGTAGCATGAGAACATAGAGCATATATTTAAAGTGAATTGCTCTGGAATTTAAGCTGTGTATTTTGGTGTGGTATTTTCAATATCTAGGCTATTTGTTCTAAAGTCTAATAAAGCCACGTGTCTTGTATCTAAATTCAGGAAATCTTAAACCCTTATCACTAGGACTCTGCAGAAATATGAGGCTCTGCTGACACTTTTATCCTTGCAGGATATGGGAATTTAAAAGCTTATCTCGGTAGTGGAAATTTTAAATTGGGATGGTGAATTTAGAGCAGAAATACTACTTTTTGTGGTCATTTTTCCCTATGTTCTGGAGTTGCATCAGACTAAGGTTTTGTACAGAGAACTCGGTTATGTTACTTTAAACTCTTGCTGCATCTTATACCTGTGTTTTTCCTCCTAGGCCATTGCCATCTGATACTTGAGACAGTACCCTTTCCACTCCTCTCTCAAAACCAACCAGCCTCTCCATAATCCTTAAGGTTTAACGTTCCCTGTCAAATACAGGAGCACCATGCCACCCCTATGGCAGTTTTGACATTTAATTCTGCTGCACGGGTAAGATTAAACATACAGAAATTCACAAGGGGAAGTGCTTGTATAGGAAGAAAACCAGATCTGAAACACYACTCGATCTTGTGGCTGCACACATCTCCTCCAGAGCTAAGGGTTTCTCAGAAATAAGAGCAGGGACTTTGATCTTGTCTTTGAGCCTTTCGTAGTGGCTCGTGTCTTCTGAGAATACTCTGCAAGTGTCAGCAAAGGTGYGAGTTCTTCAGTATCTTCTGTTGAGTAAACCAGGCAGAGCCAGCTGGCCTTTAGAGAAGCGGTGGAGTTGCTCTGCTCAGAGTTTTGTTCTCTTGCTGAAGTCGCAAATCAAAGTGGATGCAACAGCGATTCCCTTGTAATTAGTGCGTTTGCCACAGGCCTTTGCTGCAGATAGGAAAACACATGCTGGGGAGATCCTACGTATTTTGACTTCTGCATATGGTTTTAAGAGGAAAATTAGGTGATTTTATTTGACTGGCAGTATTGTTTGTAGCTATATTACCATTACTAGAACAGAGGAAAAAAATGTGACTTGGAAACGTCAGAATGGTTAGTTCTTGGGGGAAGTTGCTCTTATTCTATTGGAAAAAAAGTGTAAAAATTCTATGGGGAGGAGTGTAAAAAAACTTGTGTGTTGCTTAAGCTTCTCTAAATAAGCTATCCTAACATGCTACTGGATTTATTAATGCAGATACTGTGTTCCAGTGCCTGGTGGTCCGAGACCATCTTCTGTGCTTTTCTTGTCAACCAGTTCAGATATACTGATACATAGTTTGAGAATTCGCACCAGAAAACAAATTTGATAGTTCAAATCTATATATGACTTACTGTTAGTCTAAATCAATGGGGAGTGCAACATGTCTTTGAATCCATATATATTTTTTTTCTTGGTGTGCCAGTCCTTTTACCTTAGCAAATAGAAGAATTCAGCTGAAAAACAGAGCTCAGCATCATACAAAATTATTATTCTAGGTAATCCATAACACAGCTTTAATAAATCTAATGCTCATCCATCTATTCTGTGGACAGTGATAGTCTATACAAGACTTATTACTCTAAAACATTTAGTTTTATGTTGGGATTTCATCATTGTTAAAAGCTCTTAAAAAGCTAATAAATCATGATTTGAGTTAATGGTCCTTCCAAAAGATTAGAAATGAAATTTGTAGATTCCCAGTCCCTCTGGGAACTGATAATCATTTATGTGACACTATCTTCTAAGCACTAAAAAAAAAAAGCTTTAAAAGGTCAGCTATCCTCTGGCAGAGGAGTTGGTAAGGTATTAAAATAGGCTAACATAAGCCAGAGCTGGCAATGATTTAGACTTGTGGTAGGTAATATTTATGAGAACTCACAAATGTCTAAGCAGCACTGCCAACTTATTACTTATCCTTTCAGTCTTTACAAAATTAAAGTTGTTTCTTCAATGTTCTGGCAATTATGGCCTATACAAAAAATGTATTACTGTTCATTTCTGTTTATTTTTACAGAAAGCAATTTCTGCAGCTTCTATGAGAGAATGATCATGATGAGATTAGTCTTTTTTTTTTTTTTCTTGGTTTTCTAATTGTTTTCTTTCTAAAATCCTCCAGTTACTATTACAGAATGTTCTGGTTTTTGGTCTTGTTTTTTCCCCTTTTTTCCCTTCCCCATTTTCTCATATGACTACAAGCAAAATTTATTTTTGCATTTCTGCTTTATAGTAATACCAATACTGTACAGTCTTTSTGCCTAGTAATTTTTCACTAATAAACTTAGTGATGTTTTAAACCCAAATTCATAGAAATTTTTCTGGAAAGCCTGAGAAAGGTCATACTCCTGGTTTCTGCATCCACTGGAGATGTTCCATGCAAAGTTCAGCAGAGTATCTAACCAACTACTTTACTGAGATGAAATACCTTTTAGAGGTAACAGGACGTTGGCCTCTAATACCACTGCTTTCCTCATTTCCACAAGCCATCAATTTGGATTTATTTTATAAGCTTTGCAAGCTAGTTAACGGTGCTGTGTTAAAGACCTAAGACTTGGCATGCAGCTGCCACGTGGCTGCGCACGCTGTTCTTCCTACGAAACTGGTGTGGCCTTTCTTGCCTGCGTAGTAGTAGGCAGTAGACTGATGCCGCCGTTTTGAGTCAGGGAGCTTTGCCAGTCAGAAATCTGTAAGAGAGGGACCCGGCAGCACTGGTGAATGATGTGTTCCCAGCACGAGCTGGACGCGCRTGCTGCGCCGTGTCTGCAGCCACAGCTTTGAGTTTGCCCTAGGCATCCATATGCATGCCGCTGTCGAAGAGCRGTGATGCTTGTGAAAACGTCCTCGGCACACGTAAGGTCATAACTCTTAAATTGCAAGTGAATGCACATCTTGAATACAAAATTGCCAAAACTGCAAAGCGAGGATTTACTCGCTTATAGATATAAGTTCTGGATGTTGTTGCCTGCCCAGAAAACAGTATGAACACTCAAAGTTTTACAGCAGAAATCACAGTCTTTGGCTCTTGCACTTGCGTAGTAATTGTTAATACTTGTCTACTTTAACTTATCTAAATATAGATAGGTAAATGACTTAAGAAAGAAAACATTAATGAACAAAAAATGTTAGCTGTACTTTAGAGACTGCTTTGAAAGTATGTTTTGCTGTAACAAGGTAGTGAGTAAAATCTAGTTATTTAAAATTACATATACATTGAACTGTAAAGATATGGTATGAAAAATATTTTATTTGAGTTGTTTATAGCTATGTCAGCTGTGCATTAATTTTCTACTACTGCTATATTGCATCTTTTCAGGGATGGGAAGATAAAAAGTAGAAATGAAACAGTGATGCTTTTTTTACAGAGAGCACAGTCAAACCAAAGCAGAGCAAACTGGTTTAGATTTAGATTTTACTTGCTTATTTTCTGTCGGAGTGTCATGTTCTAAAATATGCYCTATATCTGAGGGCAACTGGTATTGCTTTTTCTCTGGTACAACCCCATCGACCATAATGCAGTTATCCCAGAGAAATCACGGGCAATATCTTTGACTCAGACTTGTTAATTGTGGTGGAAAAAAGAGGGACGGACAATAAACCTATTCTTAGCCTGTAATATAAATGTTCTTATGCATTTCAACAGACAACTTCTGGTTGGAATGATTGGCTTTGCTATGGGATTTGGATGAAGCTGCTGTTACATCTCTATTTTACTTTCAAAAGTGAAATGCTGAGAAGAAAACTTTGCATTGCCACAAGCAGCACCCTAGTTTCTCTGTATCAGATACAGGCCTCAAAACAGGAAACAAAATGAAGGCTTAACATTTTATCAACCTAAATAGATRTATTACTGATGCAAGGAGACCTGTTTAAGGTAGTTGAGGGAATTAAAAGAACTGCATTGAAATCTAGTCAAAAATTCTCGGATAAATAATTCTGTTTTAATGATGCCTAAGGGAAATTAAGTTATTCAGATATTTCTCAATATCTTAGGTAAAGGAGAAAAAAACAGAGTTAGTAGATTCTCCAGTTTTGTGTGTATATATACTTAAACAACTTTTAAAATGTATTTCTATGAGGTAGGAGACTTGTGAGTGGCACTTGAACTGGGTAGGGAAGTTTTTCCATTCCATGAAATTTTGAGTCTGCAGATACTTTTTCATGGTGAAAGATTTTAAAATGCTAAATTATTTATTCGCAAGTGCTCATGTTCTGGTTAATTACTTTATTCTTATCATTTAAGTTGTGTGAATAAGGATTAACTTGAAAATGATGAATCAATTTTCAGAACTCTTACCAGCTTGATGAGTCAAGTTTGTCACACAGACTTTCTTGAAGAAAACTATTTTCTCAAATGTATTCTCCTGGTTTGCAACAAATCAGGAATTTGGGGAAGGGGAAAAAGAACCTTGTTTTCTCTCCCCTTCCCCCCCCCCAACTGCCCAAATTATTAAATGTGCTCTGTATAGCAGAGAACACTATTTAACAGATCTATGAATTATGATTCAGTTCCATACATATATATATTTTTTTCTCCGTGGCTGTAAAGTCATAAAGACAAACAGTGTTATTTCCCTTCTCGGCATATGCCACATGCTGCTGGAAAATATGCAACAAAGTGTAACATTAACATTTCCCTGACACTTCTAAAATTAAACAAAACCTTTAGGGAAGGAAGCTTCATGTTAATTTATGTATTCCCCAGGTTTTTGGGCTGAGGAGTGAGGGTGGACACCACCCATAGCAACTGTTTAAGCCAAAGTTATTTCTAGTTTAATACAAGCACAAAGCCAGAACCTGATGAGTAGGAGGCTTGAGCAGTGGTTTAAAGAGATGGTAAATACACATTTTTTTTCATGTATTGAATATATTCCTCCGGAATTCTATCCCTTTATTAAAAAGAGCCTCTTGAATTAATATTTTAAACACTGGTGTTTTATAGTTTGTAAGTAACAAATCTCATTTGTATTTCTCAGTGAGAGTGACTGACAGTGACTATCTGATGTAGTTCAAACGACTAGGCTACTCAAAGTCTATAATTTCCTATACTCTCTCGGGGTGACTGGTTTGACTGGTTTGTATTCCCTCAGCCGGGGAGGGTGGGCTTTTAGGTTTGTTAGAATAAGGTACAAGTCACTTTGGAGGGGAGATGGATAGGAGAAAGTCTTAGAACAGATTGATGAATGTCTCTTATTCCCCAGGGTATGTTGGAGTCATTTTAAACAGCAGTAAGTTTGACAAATGCCAGAAAAAATGACAATTTTCCTTCTTTTTAGGCTCTTTTCTTGATTTTAAATTTGGCAGGCAGGGTGGGGATTCTTTTATTGGTCCTCATGGCTACTGGAATAAGTTTGTCCAGAAAGCAGTTGGCTGATCCATCTTGTACTTAGAATATATTATGTGCCTGGACAGATGACGGTCCAAAAAATGGAGCTGAAGCTCCATTTTTTTTTTAAGACACTATATAGATGGAAAAAAATAGTCACTTTACTATAGTAAATTTGTGATTTGGCTAGTATGGCGAACCCTGGATTATTAGGTTTGGGTCTGAGAAATAGGCTGCTGTGTCTTTCTCCTTTGTACCAATCTGTATTGGCATGGATTAATTCCATGTGAGTTTCTGTTTCAGTGAATCTCTCATAATTGCTGAAGACGGATCAGTGCCTGAGCTGACTGGTATCTGTTTGTGTCAATGTTGACAGTGAAGACCATGGTGATCTCCTCACTTGTGGACCACTACTGCTTAAACACTGACTTAATGGAATTTGCAGGGTTTGCCATAGAAGTCATGGTTCTCACCAGAACACGCTAAATATATCAGAAGTGTTCTCTTAATAGCACATAACAGCAAGAAGCTAGGCTGCCTTAAGGGTGGAGGATTAGATCACCATGAAATCTCCTGTTAACCTAAATGTTCTGTATGAGGAAAAAACTCTTAAAACATACACATTCTGGTGACAGCTTAGTGCAAAATTCCTCTTTACTTGTACATTTCAACACTGTGCAGTCATATGGCATGTGTGTTCCTGTTGTCTGACTTCTAATCCTCTTTCCCATTACTCCTTTCTCCTTTTTGGGGGGTGGGATAGTATTTAATGTATACTTCTTGAAGGTAAGGTCTTACTCTTCATGGCTAAATGCATTTACAAGCTTGTTCAAGTCTGTAGAGGCATACAAAATACTTTGTGTCACAGCTGCTATTCATGGTTCATCTTTTCCTCCAGAGTAAATTTGTTTTAGGCCTCATGTTTGTCTGGGGTACTTCACTTCAGGCACTGAATTTTTTTGAAGATATGATCACAAGTATTTGGGTAATGATCCTTCACTTTGGGTAGAGGCCATACTGTGTTGATTAGACATTAACATTTTCGCTGTTCATACAGCATGAAGGATAGTGTAACCCAGTAGTATATTTGGTGTTCTTCCTGAATTTTATTTTTTCTGGGAAGACTCGGGAATTAATGAGCAAGCTATGAAGTAAGCAAGAATCATAAATTACCTCAAAGGAATTGCAGAATACACTACGGTACATCAAACAAATGTTCAGTCAAGTCTGTCTTTGTATAAGCCAATGATGGGTGTTTCCTGTCCAGCATACTTTTATTCTAAATTTAGAGATATATTCTCATTGGTGTAYGTGGAAATCTTTCATGTAATTTCTGTTAACATTAATGAATGTCACATGGGGTCCAGTAATTCTGTGGCATAGCTAAAAAAGAATAGATCCCTTTAGTTTTTTACTTGGATGTTGGCTTTTTAGCAATAGTTGCTGCACACTGTGTCAACCAATTTCAGTGCCAGTGCCAAAGGTTTTCAACCACAGAGGTAGCCTAGAAGATTTTCCTGAAGTTCAAAGCTCCCGAAACCTTAAAAATACTTTGCAAGCAAATTATAGCATAGTGGCAGTGTTCCATTACTTCTCTTGTGTCATTTGCCAGTTACCCAAATGAAAGAGGAACTGGTTGTGTGGAGACAACCTCAGTCCCACAGCATCATACAATGTGCCTACCCATGGCTTTCCCATTTAGAGTGGTATTGGCACTCCTGGTTTTGCAGCGTGTTAGCAGCATTTCTGTTCTCGTGTGGTTTGTGAAGGGATGTGGTAGACTACCTCAGGGGAAGATGCCATTTGTTGGAATTACTTGTGCCCGTGCCTTACGGGTTGCCAGAAAAGCAACGTGTGAAAGCAAGCCCATTAAGAATTGATAGTGAGTCATATGATGACAGAGTTATCATGTGCTTCATGATTCAGGTGTTTCAGGCCAAGACAGTGAACATTTGCCATGCTTTGTTGCTTGCTGAAATCTGTTGATGTTATAGTACATTCTAGATATGGAAGTAGTCGCATATGGGAAACTAGGGGTATGTGATGAAGTATCATTCATACATGTGGTCTAATTCTAATATATTCAGACATTTACCAAAGATAAATATGTTATGTCTTAAAGTCTATGAATCTGTTCTGTATCCAGAGCAATACTGTATACAGCTAAGGCTGTAAGAGCTCACCAAGTGCTATCACTGTGGGATAAAAACTCTAGAGCTGAACGTACCTGCAGAGAGAGTTCTCTTTATTCTCGCTATGAAACTTGGGCTTCTATACTTCCTATAGTAAATAAGTCTGAACCTTTAGAGATGAGCGTTAGGGCCTGAGTTCTGCTGATGATCAGGGAGGCAGTAGTCAATGATTGATTAAAGTTGTGTTTAAGGGCTGTGAGAGATAGCATATGGAAAATCTATCCATAGACTTTATCTGTAAGAGCAAGGATAATTAAAAGTGTGTTGGGTACATTGCCAAATTGGATATAAAACTTCAGAAGAGGTTATTAGYGAGTAGAGTGGATAGAGCAGTCTATATATTATTTTTTACATACAGTTCTATAACTTATAAAGTGGATGTTTAGTGTATTGAATTAAAAGGAGGAAGCGAAGATAATTGATTTAAAAATGAAAATCCTATGAAGGATAGGGACTAAGAAACAAATTCTGTTAAACTTTCCAGTAGGTTTAAAAAAAAAAAGAAGCACACAAATATGCAGAAATGCTTTCACAATGCAGCCAGGGTATTTATAAATCCTTAATTTAAAAGATTTGTACTGTAAATCTGCATCAATTTTACCATTCTCTGAGTGTTTACACACTGTCTGTGGCTCTAACTATTAATATCAGAGTGAAATTAGTTTGTATTTAATACTATTTTATACTCTAGACTGAGTCTCGCATATCAACTCACTGCAAATTCCATAAAGATCTTGATAAAGGGAACCATCAGAGTTACTCAGATATTATAAAATGCGTTTATGTCTACAAATCAAAACCAAGCTTAGATTGCGCAAAAAGACTTGCTGAAGGCTGGCATTCAATCAGGACACTAACATAAACATGTTAGCTGCAGTATTTTTGGTTTAAGATCATAATGGCACAAATTATCTACTGACTTCTCTGTGTTGGGGGGAGAGAACCATCACTTCTCATTTTGAGTGATCTTGCTCATTAGGCATCAAGTCATCAAAAGTAAGATTTAATATGGCTTTCACTGTAGTTATGTAGAATAAGATTAGAGACTCCCTTGCAACATGATCAAAGTAATTGTTTTTTTCACTTGAGAAGATATTATCCGTGAGCATAATCGTACTTACATGAAAAATAATGATGAGGCTTCTGGTTTGTGTCTGTGTGAACAATGTTAAGACTTCAGGAACTGCTTTAAATTTTAAAAAGAGTGGAAGACAAACATGACAATATAAACTAAATATAGGAAGGAAAAAAGGAAAGGCAGATTTTTTTTAAAAAAAAAAATTGAGACTTTAGGTCAACCTCCTTAAGACATTAATTCATGCTGAAGTCATTAAAATTTTTTGGATGATTGTTTCCTATAAACCTATTAATAAAGCCTCTTCTCCTCCACCTCATGGAAAAAAACAAATCTACTAACAACCAGAACTAAGATATGTGATGGACACCTGAGGTCAAATCTAGCTGTGCTTTTTCAGACTTTCTGCCAGTGTGCTCAKCAGTTTGAGACTTGAGGAAAAAGTCATATTATGATAGAAAGCTGTCACTTGGGCAGCTAATTTCATCTTTCCAGTGATACCAGGTGTAAAATAGTTCTTCATTTGGGTAAGTATGGTGTAACTGGATTCCCAGAGAACACTTGTCTAACTTGAAGAACAAAATGTGTTAAATTCAAACTTTTTTCTAGTCCAGCTCTAGGTTTCTGTGAATGTGAAATAGCAGACTGAAGCAGCCTTCTTTGTCTGACATAATTTACTGGTCTTGTAATGGTTTCTCCATGTGCAAAGGAAACTTTCAGCAAGTTTTTGATTGCTGGAAGCAATGTATTTCTAAATGATGGGGAATAAGGAGGTGAGAAAAACSCCGAAAAAAAGTTATGCACAGAGGAAGAAGTCGTACTTGATACAGAAACTATAGAAGTAATTTTTAGCTCCTTCAGTTGGGAATGGATGCAGTACTCCTACAGTAAAGTCATTTGATAGGTGAGGAAACAGGAAGGCTTGCAATGTTCCTACCACCATGGTGTGTGTGTTTTCCCTTCCACCTCCAATTTTAAGCCCTTTTCTGTAGTGCAGGAACTCAAATGAAGCACAGAGGCTGTTCTGGCTGGAAGCGCTGGTTGCCTTCGAGACTCCCATCTTGCAGATCGCGTGGAGGTTTGAACAAGTGTTGCTTTCCTAGCTGTTGTTTGCCACTTCTACTCTGAGAAGTTTTGCTCAGCTGAGAAATAATTTTGGGACAATTATGGAAGTARCTTTCTTTTAAAATGGGAGAAGTACTTATTTTGTTATCCATACCAGGTATGCTTAAATGGGAGTTAATTTGGGTCAGATACAAACAGAGCATGGATTGGAGTGGGCATGCGCTCAGGCTCAAAAATGACAGAAACCTGTATTTACTTCTGAGTGCTTTGTGCTCACAAGGCCTACTTATCGTACTGTGTTTTTTCTTAGAGCAGCGAGTCAAGCACACAGATGATCAAATGCTTATGTTGAGGGGTGACCTGGAATGCTAYGCACGTCTCCTCCCTAAAAATAATAAAAGGAGGTAGATGTGAAGTGTGTAAGGAGTACTATGTTTGTAAGTAGRTTTAAGATTGTGAACTTAGTGCAAGCTGTGCAAACACATGAACGTATGCTTTTTCTTTTCTTTTTCTTTTTTCTTTTTTTTTTTGTAAAAAGCCAATTTACTATTGTATATTTAATCCAAGAGTCAAACTGGATTTTTAGATAAGGATTTGTAAAGGTATCTAGGACCCTAAAATCAGCAGTCTTTATATCTACAAACCTGAATTTGTTTTATAAGCACCTTTAGAATGAAGTTGTTGATTCTTTTAGTTAATCTTCAGTAGCACTGAGTCTTTTATACTTGAAGCCACCTACCTGCTTACAGGAAGTGGTTGTCTTTTGCCAGAGATCTAGCAAGTCACCACACTTTGAAGCCACAAACTGATTGGGAGGAATACATTTCAGGATCTGAATTTCACTTGCACTGTGTGTAACCTAAATCCCTAGGCATGGTTAGAAAGGAAACAGACCTATAGTTCTATACCTCTTCTGTTGGAGATGTTTATAAAAATGTTTTTATGCTGAAATGAGTCATTATAGTTTTGCACTTTTTCAACTCTTGTAACAAGAGGAGAAATCTATAATAAAAACGATAGAGTAGGGAATTGATATCACAACACTTTCAGTTCTTTTTGGAAATGAAGCATGGACATACAGGATTAAAGTATTTCGTTCTAATTTATTTTGTAAGYACTAGTAAACAGAGATGAGGTATCTTGGTGATTTTTATTTTTCCTTCTCCTCCCTAACCCCCAGCAAGTGCACATTGCGGAGGTACTTGTGTCATCTTCTGAATGGTTTGAAAGATACGCTCCTCCTTAATCCCAAAGTTCATCTGTTGGTTTCTTTTTAATGTGGAAGCAGTTTTTGGCTTTGGGTTTTTAAATATAATTCCAATATATAGACCTGATAGAATAAGGGAAAGGCAAATGTGCAGAGGAAGAAATACTGTATACTTGCAAGTAAATTGTTCAGTAGGGAGTGACACTCTGCGATGCAACAGTATGACTCTTCAGATGTAGATGGCATGTGCGATACACTTGGTTTGCACATCCACTGATCACCAGCATGTACAAGGAAATCTGGCATAATTCTAACCAGAAGGATCACATGGTAGGCATTTCCTTGCTGCTTGTGACTTGCCTCCGAATAAAGCACGTAACCAGATGGAGTAAGTGCTATTGCTCTGTTCTCTATTCCTGTGGCCTTGAATCAGTTAATCTTCCCCTGAGGTAAACACACTAAAAACCTGAGATAATAAAATATTCTAAAGAGTACATTGCAACAAATATCAAGCACCCTCACTTCTGTTTTAAGTTATAGATATGGGGTTTCCTTAAGAACGCTTTCTAGCTTTCTCCCAAGGGATAGTGGCTGTAGTCATCTCATCCTTCTAACATCTGAACAAGGTAATTGTTATACCCTAGGGTAAGTTAATCATCTGTCCCRCTGTTTTGTTTTCATAAGCTTGTCATACCCAATTTCCAAAAGTTACTAGATAGCTGTCAGTTGTCAGCTGTTCCCCCATTTATGTTAGCCGTATCATACTGGCACAGGTGATTGCCCTTGTTTTGGAAGTTCAGTGATACGGTCTTTTTTTTTTTTTTTTTTTTTTTTTCCCTGTCTGAAATTCACTGGTAGAGAGACAGAATAACCTTTATCTATAAAGATGTCATTTTTTTTATTATTATTACAAGAATGATGTGAAAAAGTGGACTAGTCTGCTAGTCTACTTTAATGGAATATGGTCATCTTTTTAAACTAGTTATCTTCATTTCTGGCAGGTGGTCTTTTTATAGATTATACTTCGACAACTCTTTCCTTGTTTATAGGTGTCCTGAATTATTTTCCTGCCTCTAGGAAAGATACCTCAGATGTTGATAGCTGTAACTTGTTCCAGACATTTGTCTTAATGTCCACAATAGTGTCTATATACTTATATAGATAGTAATATATCAACCAAGTAGGACTTCATTCAAGTTTATGAAACTTTGTAAGTGGGGAAAATGGCTCTAGATGTTACTTCTCAAGTTGGCAAAACATGAATAAGAAAAAGTTGCATTTGGAAACTGAAGACTTAATTTAAGATTATACAGGAAGGAGAGTGGCTTTTAGTTTTATAATACAGCAAAAACTTAGTACTGTATACTTGGAATGCAGCTTTACTACAGAATATTTTATGGTTTCTGTGGAACGAAGGCCATCATGTATTATGCATGCATGATTACTCTAATAGTAAAGCATTCTGCCTCTACAAATATCCAAGACTTAAAGAACAATGCCCTGATTTTGAAATTCAGTAAGTGTAGCTTTTACTCTGATAGAAATGTTATCTAATATATGAGAAAATTAAATTATTGACAGGGAAATCCCATGCAAAAAGTGAGCAAAATGGGAATAAAAAATGTCCTCTTGGCACAATGAAACCTAGATTCTAAACACAACTGAAACTGATTAAATAAAAGCTAAGCTAATCAAGATTGATCAAAGTTGGTCTGGAAAAGCTGTTACCAATTTTATTGGAGGCTGTGATTCCACAGAAGACTAAAATGTGGGGTGAGGGGTGAGTTTTTTTTTTTTTTAAAAAAAATGAAAACAAGAGAAGTTGTTCAATGATTTCTACTTTTGTACTATTTAAAATTTTGCAAAACTACTAATCTTATGCTCAAATGTATTCCCCAACCCCAAAATATCAAGAGATACCTTGAAAGCAAACCTTTACTTTTAAATGTGTGTTTTTAAGAATTCTTTAATTAAAAGGTAAGCTAGAATTTCAAAATGTTCCAAACATAGCCTCTAACTAGTATACTACTTAAAATAGTAAGTAGGCTAGACTTCATAGATGTAGAACTTCAAATTTGCAGACATATCAAGAGTAACATCATAACCCTTCTAGAATAACTTGCTCAATCGTGAGCTCCCCAAAGCAGTAGTGTACGGATAATTATTAAAAAAAAAAAAAAAAAGTGTACGAGTGCAAAGGGTCAGTACTCCTTTTTTGTGGAAAGGTACCATGCTTAGAATTCACTCTGGCAAAGGGCAGTTGAAGAGTGGAAAAAATAAAAACRATTACTTTCTTTGTGGGATGTATGTAGGCTGTTGCCAAAAAAAGGGATTCAAGAAAGAACAACCCTTATTCCTATATGAACAACACAGCATTCACCTGGTATGAGAGGATTATCGTTGAAGAACAACTATCCATTTTTTTGAGACTGAGTCATATGGACAACTTCTCATATCTCCACCTTCTGTACAGCAACTTGATTCAGATGAAGGTGATGCAAAGCAAAGGGACTGTATTTGTGAAACTGGCCCTCTCCTGACATGGACAGACAAGACTTTTAAGGTCTTGCTGATTTGTGACGTACCTGGGAATCTGTTATTTTGATTCACTGAAGTCTTTCAGGAAGGAAGTGGTCAATGTAAGAAAATATTAATTTATCATAAAGTCTCCCCCATGATCTGATATATGAAGTATGGAAACTATAAACAGAATGAACTGTGCTTTCTGGCATGGGTTAAAGACCACGTAGTACTTTCTTTTATTTACTCAGCTGAGGAAACAAACCACCTGGTGAGTTGTGCTGGCCTTTTTAACTTAGGGTATCAAAGAACTGAAACAATGGTAAATATACATAGCTAAGATAACATTTCCTGTATATATAAATGTATATGTATGTGTGTTAGCTTCTTGTAGAGGACATAAAAAATGTGACTGGAAATGGAGWTTGAATTTTTAAGACCAAATGTGCATTATGCTGCTGTTTCAGTTTGGAGTGTTTGGTACTTTGCATTTGAGGATACTTGCTTCTCCTAGTTGTCCCAGTACTAACCATGTGTTGGTTTGGGTTACAAAGAGTTTCTAGTRTGGATAGACTATCTTGGGGTCAAACCAAAACAGAGTATCTAGTCTGCCCAGATTCATCAGGGATATAGGGGTCCAAAACAATGCATAGGATCTAAATAAGTGACGTCCTGCAGCCTGTCCTGAACATATGCACTGATACAATGTTCTTGAGTTGATCTTGCATGACAATTTGAAAGTSCTTCTTATGGTCTTTAAAAAGCAGAATGATACCTGCACATACTTGCTGTTGCATGTGTCTCTAGCAGTAGCTCTGCTGTAGAGCTTCTTGTTTCTAGCTTTTTTTTTTTTTTCTTTCTAATATGCACATCTGGTACCATTTCCCCTTGCAAAATCTTTTCTGAACCTTTTGTCTCCTCTGATTCCATCTTGCTGTTGTTGTTCCCTTTCTAATTGTCACTAGGGCCTCCCAGAAGATCCAGTGTAGCCCTAATTCCTCCTAGAGCTCTGAAGAAATTACAGTGCTCATCAGCGTGTGCCATGAGAGATGCTGGAGCTCCTCTGCCAGCTGAATAACACAATAGTAGCATCAGGATGCTGCTAATCGTATCACTTCTGTAGGGTATGAGGACAGCAGCAGTAAGTGTACACAAAGTTTGAGAGGAAGAGCAGTATCTCCTTGAAGAGCAGAAATTTGGGGGCAGCCTGTTACTTGTGCCGTTAGGATGATCCTGAACAAATCCTTGGATGGGTGAATGTCACCAAGGCTGCTGACAGCTGGACAACTGTGTCTAGGGCTCCAGGGCTGTASCGTGGGAGTCAGGAGGAGAATGCAGCCTCAGCTCTGCTGAGTACCCTGTTCCTGGGCACCCCACCCCCGGAAAGTGCACATAGTTGTCCCAGGAGGCCTATTTTCTGCAAAATTATTTTTGCGAAATTAAGATAGTAGGCTAACAACACTTAGTCCCTGCAGTCTTGTGTTTCTCTTTTGCCTGCTTGATAACTGAACTCAGAACTGGAACAAGGTTAGGTGTGGTGTTGGTGCTTGATGTGCACATGGGACACTGGATGATGTCTCTCCTACGTGAACAGGAGTRGAAATAATGCTTGCTTCCATGTGAGAAAGTGGTAATAAGTGACTCTCACCTGTCTGAGACAGCTGGCAGGATAGTGTTTGACTTCCTAGAGTGGTCTGCTGAAGTTCCTGTAGAGCAGAAAGCAATGGCTTCCCTTCCAGAAGCTTCAAACTGCATATGCAGTAAGGATATTTGGTCTAARTAAACTAAATTGAAGTCCAAAAAAAAAGAAGTGTAGACTAGTCTGTAGAATCAGGTGCTCCAAACTGCTTTACTAATCTATTCCAAACTACTCATCTGCACCTCCTGCAGAGTGGTGTTTGTCCTTGGGCTGTGTGAGGATGCCTGTGTCATTTGAGATTTCTCATTGTCTTCAACAGAACTTCTTTTATGAATAAAGCTATTTTTAAAAAAAACAATAAACTTTGTATTTGTGATATTCTAGTGAATAATTTCATAAGTAATGACAAAAGACATGAGAGCTTAAGAGGAAAGTCTCAACTGTTGTGTAGAGGCCAGATAAAGACCTGACATTCCAGTTAAGTGCTTATATTGTAAATAATTTTATGCAGAGTGAAAATGGCRTGTATACGGGCCTAACCAAGACTATACTTTTATAGGTTAACTTTTGATGTATAGATGGTGTATAGACACATCAATGTTTATATAACCAGATAGTTAGTTATAGTATATAGCCAGATAGCAGCTAGTTGGGCAAATGTCAGCTCTAACAAGTAAAGTTTTTTTTTTTTTTTATATATACAAGGTAATAGATAAATTTACAGTTACTGAATGGTTGCACATAAGTATCTGCTGCTAAAACAGCATAGTTGCTCAATGCAGGTCAGGTTTTGGTTTCTAGAAATTCCAAAATACTGTAGATCTGCTTTTTTTTTAAGGCTGAATATTTCCTTTTTTTGTGGTGGAGAGATTTTATTATTCCTTGTTCTTTAAATATTTCTACAATATTGTAAGTCATTCAAGTGTTTTAGATAATCTTGTAAATTGATAGTTTATTTCATTGATTAAGTAAGAGTTGTGCATAGGAAAGTCTTTGTAATGACAATTGACATGATATACATAATTGCATAGTTTCCACTCTATAAAAACAGTGATCTGCAAAGCTGGAAGATATCATTAGACTTGTGTTTATAACTCAGAATGGCCTTGTTTCACCAGCTTTTCTTGCAAATTAGTTCCCAGATGTCAGAAGTGCTGTCTGGTTGCCAGCTATTGCTTAAAGTCCTAAAGTGTGAGATATGACTTACTGCTCTTGCACTGACCTCAGCTGTCAACAGGGAAATAAATGGTAATAAAATAGATTGGATGAAGTAAGATTCAGAAAAACAAACTTAATATCTAATTTTAAGTGGCCTTTGATTACTCAACTATCACAGTTCTGAGGTATGTATTTTTAATGTTTCTGAACTATGTCAGCAAAAAGTCATGTTTTCTTGGATACTCAAAAAAAMCCCCTCATATACAGGTTGGCAACCATATTTAAAACCAAATTTAAAATAATCCAGCTATCTGATTTCTAAGAGCATTTGATGTGTGTAATAAAGATCAGTACTTCTAATTTTGACGGGGGAAGTGGATCCTAAGCCTATGTCCCAGACTGTTGATGCTGGCTACTTGTGATCAGATGCTTCTAATTTGTGCCTTGTGCATTTTATTACAGAATATGTAGAAGAGTGCAAATTTTCTCAGTATTACAAGCGGCATTTYTGACCTGTGTTGTATTTTGCATGGCAGTGTGGCATTCTCCAAAAGTGATTTTTCAGAAAGGTCAGCTCCTCACAGCTGGACTTTCCCAGGCACTGTGACTGGACAAATGAAGATCACGCTGCTGTATCTCTATGTTACTAAGTTTATGTTGGCTCCACAAATGAAGTTGAAACAGATCCTGTCACACAGTGAACCTTCTCCTTGTTCACAGACCAGCCTGGAAGTCTCTGGCAAGGCTGTAGCTGTGGAAAGCATTAGAGTCCTGAGCAAGCTACAAACTGATACGTGAAATGTTGAGTGATCCATCCTACTAAAGCATCTGAAATAGACTTTTGCATAAATCATGCAAACTTTGATGCATCCTTTGCTTCACCTTGTTTTCCCCTTTTCCTGAATTTTATTATCTAGAGCTTGATATTTTGAGGAGAACAGACCAGGGCCCTTTTCTTTCCTTTCTTTTT
>NW_028186579.1:2206252-2209888 GCF_003343005.1 Rhea americana
CTAGCACTGCAGAAATTTCCAGGTTTGCAATTGTTTTTCTCTGCCCTTAAAAATCAAGAGCCAGATCCTAGGACAATATATATATATATATATTAATGGATTTTATTTACTTTCCATTTCTTGAAGCTTTGGGAAAAATCTCCTTATGTTTGCAAGCTGTCTGTCAGAACTGAGTCTTAAAAACTTTCTAAATAAGTGAGATTCTTATAAAATCTCATCTCTCTAGAAAGGTATATGCCYTCTCCAAATGCAAGGCTCAAGATAATATCATGAAATTTCAAGATAATATCCTTCATACCYGTGTAATAACTCTTGCTTACTGCATATATCTGTAGATCTGCTGGTTATGCATAGCTATCTGGTTTTGTCCAATACTTAGCTAAAGTACCTGTAGGTACCTATGGTTGTCCGTATGTGTATGGGTGAAGATATGACTGACTAAACAGCTGGTCAGATAGGCAACATGATTTGTAAAGATACTCAGCAAAAATTTAAGGGAGTGACTGTAGCTTGCAATAGTGTTGCTTATTCCAAATTTGCAGATTAAGATGATTAATAACAGGCAGATGGCATGCAATTTGCTGTAAATCATGCTGGATGTCAGCTCACCAGTTATTGAATCTCAGCTCTAAAAAGTGACATTAGGTTAATGATTTAATTTTGTATAGAGAGAATTGCATTTGCAAAGTAGTTTTTCAGTCAAATATGTTTGTAAAGTGACTCCATAGTTATAGTTTTTTTAGACTATTGGTGTGTATCAATTTAACCTAATTTGTTGTCCATATGCAGACTCATTAGATGGCCTCATAATCAAATTGCAAGGTTGGCCATGATTATGCAATCAAAAATGGCTCATGGGGGTTCAATTCTARCTGTACACTCCAGCTGAAAAAAGCTAGAAGTTGTTTTTCAGAAGTCTTTTGGTTCATAACTAAAGAGATACTTGCTAATCTGGACTTGTGTCACTGTTCTGCTTTTTAAAAACTGTAAACTTAGTTTGAAGTGTAGCACTAAATATGTATAAGCTACTTAAGAGTTTTGTCAAAGTCATAGTTATTTTTGTTTCCACTTTATTTACTGCAATCATATTTAGAAAGACACATTAAAAATTGAAATGTTTTGGCTTTTGTATGGTGTATATCCCGGTGAGTGAAAGATCTTTTGTCTTTTAAATATATATAATTATGTAAGATTCTTTAAAAATATCTGCTTCAAATCTTGATTTGAACAACAAAACAAAACAGCCCCTAACACACACACACACACACACACACACACACACACACAAAAAAAAAAAAAAAAAAAAAAAAGCCCTACTGGGAGAATTTTCACTAGTTCTTAAAAATAAAATAAAATAAAAACCCTCTTTTTTTTTGTCCTCAGATCTAGGCAGTTGCTTCATAAACTAGAAGGTGGAGGACTTGCAAAGTTAAACTGTAGTTCCCAATATCTACAACTTAACTAAGAGGTTTCCTTCAATTCTTAAGGAATTACTTTTATCCTCTGAAKTATTTTTACACCTAAATTTTATATCTGGAACATCTGAGATCATTCCTTGGCTAAACCTTGCTTGCAGTGATTTTTAGCTAAATTCAGCTATGATTAAAGTATTGTATTAAGGATGAAGGTATCTTTCTCAGACATGAAAAAGTTTTCATGGAGTAGATACAGAGATGAAAACCTTGAAGCAAGTTCAAGATATAATTCCCACCRTCTTCATTTAAATTCCAAAGCAGAGATCCAGCTGGTCTCTGTCCATTCCTTCTTTGTTAGTGAAACTGGCTCTAAGAAAGGGAAGATGTGCATTGGTTTTTGCTGACTCCTAGTGCTGGGCTTTCCAGTGTTTGTGCATCCCCTTCCCTTTCTCCTCCTCCCCCCCCCCCCTTAACGAGCAGCTATTTGAGGTGTGTTTATGCCCTTTGATCATTCTGCCCTTACCCTCCGTAGTTTAGGAGTGGTGGAAAATGCCTGCTACGACCTCTGAAGCAGCTTCACAAACTCATTGTTTGGCAGCAGAGTGAGATGAATAGCAACAAGGACAGCAGGTCTTGAAGAAACTGAGCTCTTTTGAGTTAGAGCCAACAACTCCTCTTAAGCATGTGAATAGTTGTATTGATTTCTGTGATACTCCRTAGGTAGCTAACTGCTTTCTCCTGAATCAGGCACTTGCAAGCCTGGTGGTTGGGAAGGATCAGGTGGCTGGCTTGCAAAGSTGGGAGACTAAAGGATGTTGATTCTGTCTTAATTTTCTACAGAATTGTTTCGTGAAACCACTTAAAACGTTTAATGGATATTCCTGACGTCGCTTTTCCTATAAGCGGTATGTGTGGCTATCATAACCATGCTTTCAAACTGTAGGAAAAGTGCAATTATGTCTCTCACTGTTTGCTCCCTGAACTGTAATGAGAGAATCTATAAACTGTTTTGACAACRCCTGTTCAAGGGAATTTGTTCTTTAGCAGTCAGATGCTTACCTGAAGCTTTTAAGCATCTATTGAAATTTGTTGCAAAGTGAAAATGAACAGAAAAATGTCATAGTAATCTAAGTGCTTTATAATAGTACAGTACTTGAGAGGTTCCAATATATATATATACATACATATATATATATATATGTATATATATAAAGATATAAAGAATTGGAAGTATAAAGAACTATAAATACATGGAGACTTTACAGTGCCTGTATCTACTGTTTAGTGTCTATGTAATTTAATACATGAAAATTTCGCACATGTATCTATGCCCTGTGAGTGGCAGGGGGTCTCACTCAATTTTTTTGTCAACCTCCCCAATTAGTTTTCTAGTTCTTTTTTCAATCTCTGTCTTTATGTATCTCTGATAGTATGAAAGACAGATGACTTCTCAAGAAAGAGTTCATATATCTGTAAGAGTTCAATGTGTGTTTGTGTCCTCTGATTAGTGCCATATTCTAGCAGAATCTCTGGGCTTTTCTGGACCTTTTGCAGGGGTAAGTCATTTTACCCTGTATTTATATTTAATCTCTCCTTTAATAATGTAAACTAACCTTAGTACAAAGGGCCCTATTCTTAAAACATTGAACATCATCTGGAGATTGTTGGATGTTCTCACTAAAGTTCTTGAAGCTATGATTGCGAGTGGAAATATCCTTCAAGATGACTTTCTCCCTCAGTTGTATTTTAAGTCTTCACCTAAAGTGGTGCTTGTGGAGGTGTGCCTTGCTTACACTTTTTAACTTTAAAAAGAAATCTTAGATGTATAAAAATAACGAGGAAAACCTCAAACCCAAAGTCATTTTGACTTGTATCTATATTTGAAGGGCCAAGAGCCCTCTATTTACAGATAAATGCAATTTGCAAAATGGGGAGCTAAAGCCACTTACTGACGTAGCAGCCTCAAAGATTATCTGTGTGTTCTCAGTACTTCTATACCTCTGAGATGTTAAGTGCACTTGTATATGTTGACATTCTTCTCTCCTATACTAAGTTTTACTCAGGTTTGTTTGAACTTGACTAATGTGTAACTTTTTAAAGCCACCTCCAAATGGACTGTAAGTATACATTATGAAATTACAGACTCAATAGTTACTTCATCCTCAGATGCTGATGTGGCAATAAAAGAAGGCATTATTCTTACTGTAACATTTTCTATTGT
>NW_028186579.1:2209898-2245859 GCF_003343005.1 Rhea americana
ACATCTCTATATATTTTCAAGGTCTTCTAGGAATACCAGGGCAATTACACATTCACATTATAAGAAATTTCAGTGAGAAGAGATCATAAAATGCAATGGCCAAGCGAAGCTTTAAAATTAAGATCTACCTAGTTCAGCATGAAGAGTAACTTCTATTCATGCTGAAGTTTCAAGCYACATCTGTAATGGAATACTGCTTCTTATATAGCATTTATTTTCTACTGTCRTATTCTTTCTTTATTTTTTCCTTTTCTGTTTCTTAGATGCTTATTTTTTCTGAAAGAAGGTCCTTTTCTGGTCCTCTGCAAACGATGGTGAGCATCAAGGTGAAGGGCATTGCCAGAAATATCAGACACTTGAGCTCAATGGCTAATTGTTAACCTTCTGCACTGGAAGTGGATATCTGGATATTAATAAGTTTATGATGTTTGTAGGCTGTTACAAAACCATTGTCACAGGAGAGCTGAGAAGAGAGTAAAATAAATCTTACTGTTTCCTGCAGATTTTGTCAAGAAAGCCTGTAAAAGGTAACCTGTTGCTGCTAGGTCCAAAGTGACATTAAAAAGGTTTTAATGTGATGTAGCATATGCAGTACCTACTTAACAGAATAATTGCAAGCATCTCATGRATATTCATGCAATGAATATTTCATAGTTTGAAAGTCTCCTTTATGTTAACAACTACGATGTATTCTGACTTTCCTCTTCTGGTAGTTGAAAATTGGRTTCCTTAAAGTGTCTGAAAGGCCTAGGAGTTTTCACAGGCTTTCCATGTGAACTGCTGCGTGGATGTGCAGAAAGGAGGCAATCTGCATRAGGAATAGGGAAAAAGTTATCAAATATGTTAACTAATGGAACTAGACTCTCTAGCAATATCCTATCCTATGTAGGCTGTAAGGCCTCTCTTAACAATTCCTTTTTTCCTGTGAAAATTGGCTTTTGTAGCCTAAATGGCTAAGTTTTTTGGTTAGAGAACTCAGTAATATTAAGCAGTTTTGCATGACCTGGCCCATGTAATCCATATTAACTCTCGTAATTCAAGTGGCTGCTAAATTGCTGGTATTGCAGCGAGGTAACTACGCGATGCTCTGTGCTTTGGATTACCTGTTGGCCAGAGAGATCGAGCAGCTTGTTAGTGACTTCTCRAATGGATGTTTGAAGAGATTATTGTTACTCCTTTCTGTTAGTACTTAGTGACATTATTATTTTAATAACGTGCTAGTATGCAGCTGTTCTGCATAGCTGAGCTCAAACTGGTCTGTGTGTTCTTGTGCTGGGAGTGCATAAAAACAGTTTTCAAACTAAGAATTCTGCACTTGGGTTGCTTTTGAAAAAGTTTAGCTTTGCCACTCATTAATTCAATTGTAGACTTCCAACTGAATTTACTTCGAATGTAACTTCACCAGATATAGTAAAACTGCAACATAAGTGACTTTTTGCCTTTATTAAATTTTTTGAAGGGTTTCTTTGTTTAAACATGTCTCTTTCCAGTATTGTTTTTACCTCTAGTAAAGCCTAACAACTGCCTTTGAGACTTTACTCATATTTCAAAAGCCTTTTTTTWAAAAAAAMCACAAAGTTCATAAATATCTTAATATCTTTTAAAAAATCCATTTAAATGACATTTGCTGACTCCACACAGACGGTAGTTAAATGTAAAACAAACTGCTTCATTTTATTATTGCTCGTTACAGCTCAACTTGGGTTTGAATGTTGCACCATGCAGCTCCACAGAAGGCTTTTTCTCGATACTAGACGTGCTAAAAAGGTAGCATGTAGAGTTCTGCAACGAGACTTTCTTCCCTTCTTGTGACCGAAGCTGGGTAATGCTAGAGTTAACTTTACACTACTGTTATACCTGTGAGGAAWATTGGCACTGGCTGTGCTTGCCTTCTCCTTCAGTGGGGACTTGGTAATTTCTGCCAGTGCTTCTGCTGTTAATTATACCTAACTTTTACCTGACTGTGGCAGCCACAACTGAAACAGGTGCAGGAGTCTTGAGGTTCAAGGAAGCTCARTCTGGTTATGTCTGATGGGAAAAGAACACCTTTGTTCATAACTGTTGGGTTTAGATGGAGTAATCTTAGTTAGCTGAAGTCTTAAATGTCCACAGCTGTTTACTTTTATAGCATATTTTACAGCTGTTTAATTTTATAGTTTGCACTGCAGTATTGTTTAGCCGTGAAAACGGAGCTATCTTTCCTCTTTAAATATTTACGTACTGGGTCACAGCAGTTTCTCTGTCACGTTTGCTTCTGGAAGGTCAAGGAGGGTTTCTCTGAGCAAYGCCTTTCACCGTACCCCTGGTTATTAGGCTGCTTGCTTGATAACATCAGTTTGACTCTTTGCCTGGGCACTGGAAGGGCAAGGCGAGAGGCATGGCTAAACTTACAAGAAGCCCTGCGAATACCAGACTAGYCGTAAAAGCCCTGCTTAGAGGTTTAGGTTTTTGCTGAGTAGTCCCTTGTTTTCTGGCTTCGTGGGGGTCTCTGAATAAGGCAGACTCGGGAGCGAGATCTTGATACCCCAATCCGGGAAAGGTAACTTCTCTTGAATTTGCCGCATCAAAGCGGATGTAGCCAGTTGTGAGGCAAAACGTTACAAAATGTAAGTTTATCTAGGYTTAACAGAGCAGAAGTGAGGTCCTCGAATGCTTGCCCGTTTTCCTTGCTGAACAGACGAGCTGCCAGCTGGTGACTCGTGCCGCAGTTCTGACGCGTACCTGGGCGTACGGCCTGGGACCTGTAGTCACAGCTCAGCCAGTAAGTCTTCAGAGACATCTCAGGTTCTACAGAAGTTACTCAAAACCTTCCGTTCCTACTCCACTTGGCAATTTTGTGGTGGTAATGCTAACTCACACAACGCAGTATGCTTTGTCACTCATTCAAGTGGGAGTAACCCTCCTCCCCCCACACCAAATATGTCTTATGTCCAGTCAGAAGTGCAGTGTTCGCAATGAGCATAAAATTGCCTCCTGTGAACTGCAGATCCGAGAGCGTAGCAGTAATCTCCTGGGCTTGCTTGTGGTAATCTGAGGACAGAAAAACAAGTAGTATCAGTTGAACAAACAAACATTTATTTTCTTTCCTGAACTGAACATGCCATATGATCCCTCAGATCACTTTTCTGATTTTTGCTTTTATCAGTGATATTTGTCTCTGAAACAAATAACAGATCTCGTAGCTGCCTCCATTCAACTTTTTTTCTTATTTTTGTACAATTCTYTCTCTCTTCCTCCTCCCCACAAATAAAGTCCAGATTTATTTCTTAAAAATGTGTATCATATTTTTTCCAAGCACTTGCTGCTCCCTTTTAGCATCTTAAATATTTCATGGTTAGATGAAGATACAAGTTCAAATTCCAAATGCCCCCAAACTTTAAACCTCTTGAACTGAGGAGCTTGTTTTGATCCTAGCAAAGCTTCTTGTCACTGCTGTTTTACCTCTTGATGATGATTGTTCAGGCTTTGGATGGCTGCATCACAGGCACTGGTCGTCAGTGCTGGGAGATGGAAGATTTGAGTCGCCAGAGGTGTGATGCTCTGGGAGAAACTTGGGCAGGAATGCTTCGTCCCCATCATTTTGGAGGAACATCTGGATAAATTCAAACGTAACATATCTAAAAYTCTCCTGTGCTGCCCCCCTTTCTTTGCTTTTAAATCTGATGATTTAAAAGCCTGTGTTGTGTGTACTCTAGCATTTCTGAATGACACTTTTGTCTTTGACAAAGGCATCCCACTTCAGTGCATMGCACTGTATGAAACAATCTAGGGTCTATTCAACAAACGTGAATTTGTAGCAGTAATGAATCCAATGTCTTTGTAAAGAAGTTATTTCTTTAATTATTTAATTAATTCTTATTTCTTGAAATTGGAAGCAGAGGCTAAATAGTAGAAGCAAAATTTTAAGATTATGTAGCCTATGCAAAAGTAGGTTGCGTAGCAGTAAAACAGGAAGTGAAATGGAAGTGGATCAGTAGTTCAGTAGATGTCTTTTTTAATGCCTTTCTCCAGAACTGTGATACTGTAAAACATTTAAGACTATTTTGGAGAAAGCTGATTTTCAGCAGTGCATTACAGAACTTCTGTGTTGTCTATATTCTTTTTGGGATTCAGAAAAGTTTACAAGTGGAGGACTAAAACAAGTATGTATTACTATGTATCTACCTACAAGTCATTCCTCTTGTAATGAGGATGAAAGGCACTTGCCACTAAGGGGGGACACCACAGAATCCTGTAATCCTCTGTTCCCCTCTTTCCACTATGCAGGTTGATCTTTCCATGTTAACGGAAAAAGTAGATTCCTAGTCTTCCCAGAACAGGAGCCTTAGCAAAATAACCCTGCTATTTATCCATCTCTTCCATATTTGTCTGCACAAGCATGAGTTCTCACCCATCTGACTTGCATCCAGCATCTATGCTMAAATGCTAAAAACAGTTAAAACTGACATGATTCAAATACTAGCTTCAATATCTSTTATGGTACCTCACAAAATTGAAGTGTCAAACAGATCTTTTTCAGTCTGGAGTTGGAGCACAAGCAGAGGGATTAGTCTGGCATCCTTTCRTCAGAACTCTCCATCCCCTTGTGGGCTGAGGTCTCGATGGTTTCAGTTTGCCAGTGTAGGAAGAGTAGTTAGTAGGCTTTCTCCAGTTTGCCTCTAGATTAGCCATTTCTGGTTCTGCTGATACCATCCACTATCCATGGACACATCTGTTACATTGCGCGGTCTGTCCAGTCTCTACAGCAAAACTGTATTATGCTCACACCAGTCTAGTACAAGGTTAGAGCTGGAAATGAATGGCAGTGATAGGACTGAGTAATTTGGGGGAAAATTGGATACTGTGGAATAYTGTGGCCTACTAGTGTTTCCTGATCTTCTCAATGGCAGAAATTAAAAGCTAAATGACCCTAACTCAAATCTCATTGGTATAGAAAGGCCAAATAATTTGCTTGTAATCAGAACTGGTTGCTCATATTCAGATTTGGCTTTGTAAATGGTAACAGCCCCCACCGAAACTGCCCTCTTGAGATGACTGAAACACCAGAGGACGATTAGGTCTGCTGTTAGCTGGAGTTAGCTATGGAGGCAGTAGACAGGCATCTTTTACTTTATATATCCTTTTTTTTTTYCCCAGCAAACTATTTTCTCTAGTATGGTAGTTTTGAACTACAAACTATGATGATGCAACGATCATCGCTTCCAGCTGGAACTAGGATTACTGTGTATGTGTGTCTTCCCTCCACCCCCTTTTTTATATTAAAGGATTAAAGCTTGGGTTGCTTCAAGTAGGGTCACTATCCACAATTATGAGTTCTTTCAGTAACTCATCTATTTTCATTCCTATCAGAATAGACGGTGAGCTCTTAGAAATCACAGTGGATTCTAGTGCAGTATAGGCACCTAAATTAAATGCAATGACATAACTGGCCGTGGCAACAGAGAGCTCTGTGTTGGATATTTTAATAGAAAATTTTGTCCTGAGCTGGTCCCAATTTCATGAGCCCCATGCCTCAAGTTTCATGTAAACACTTTGCTTCTCATTTCTCAGTATTGGTATTAACATATTAGAATAGCATAAGAATCCCTGGACAAAAATGTGCTGTTCATCTGTCAAAAACTGGCAGATTTTGAAGTATGCTCTCCCTTTCTCAGAAGGATGATGTACTGTAGTAACCATCTCTCAGGAGGGCTCAGTTTTCATCCTAAGCACGCTGAGACTTGATGTTTTCAGACTAAGTTGTGTCAACTGGTAACTTGAGATCTGGGATAAGCAACTGATTTTTTCTTCTCCATGCAAGCTGGGTGTGGTTCTTTTTTTTGTGTGTGTGTGTGTGTGTGTTTTTGTTAAAGCTTTAAATGTTCGTATTATGTCTTTATATTTTTTCTTTGTTGCCTCCTTCATGTAGAGTGACTTACAACTGATGCTCTTCGACCTCTTACAAGCCTTGGGCACTGTGGCAATTTTACAGATTTCCCAGACTCTTATTCTTGTGTTAATTCTTTGCAGTCCATTTTGTTTTAAGTAAAAGCTGAAAAGAGAACTTACTTATTCTGTCCCAGCATCCATACTGAGAGTAGGGGGAGTGTACAATGAATTATGACATGGACAGTTCTCCACTTCCTGCCATCTTTCCAGCATGCACACCCATGTGCATGTTTACACAGGATTAAGGCTGAAGTTCTGAGTTTTTCCTAGTCTGTGCTGGGAAATCTTTTGTACATAGTGCCTGAGGACAATGGCAAATATGTGCTAGCAAATTCTTTAGACTGTAGTGGCTGTCTTTAGGTTTTATTATGATAAAATTATTATTATTTTTTGTTATCTAGGAGAGGACTCAAAATAAGGGAAACACTGTGCTTTACCATAGTCTACTAAAGTGCTTTGCCTCCTAAGGTATCATTTAATTTTGAGGTGGTGGGTGGTGTTTGACAGTCAAGGTTCCACTTCTAACTAATAAAGTACTGAGATGATAAACAGCTTTGTTCATAATTTCTGCAAGGCAGATCTAGTAAGAGTATCAAATGACTTTAAGATAATCAARTTTAGCAAAATTCAGCATATTTCATGAAAACTTAAGGTCTATAGAAATGTGAAAATTATTCTTCTGGGGGCAAGTCSAATTCCATATCCCCCTTAGGTAAGCAGTGGAGCTAAGAAGGTTGAATGTCAAACTCTGAAAATCATCTCTTTCAAGTCATTGGTGATCATAGAAAAAATTGGTCTTCCACAACTGAATGTGACCATAATTTCAGGGGCAGATTGTTTCCTTTGGCGATTGTGGAGTCCCTCCCACRAAACCGTGATTTGTTATCCTTTCTGTTGTGCTGACACAACTGTTCTGTGGTGTAGATTGTATCGCTGGAGTCTCTTATTTTCTGGGTGGTTGTTTTAAATAGCGCTGGGGAACTATTGGTATTTAAGCATGCCTCTCCAGGTCTTGCTGGATGCTGCATAGACTGAGGATAACCAGTTACTTGGAAGACACTTTTTCCTGCCCTGACCTCTGTAATGACAGTGCTTTGCTGTTACTGTGCTGTAATGACGAAGGAAATAACTACTCTTACACTTTGGAGGTATACTGGGATGACAGGACACTTCTCAGTGCTTCAGCTCACCCTTGCCAGATTCATGGGAGCAAAATGCCTTGTTACTTGCTGTAATTACACAGCTCCTGTCAGACCAAGGTAAATGCAAATGAGCATTCATTTGTAAACACCCAAAATAAACTACAGCGAGAAATTTTATGGAAGTCATAAGTGAAAGAAAAACCACCTCTAACACTTGAGACAATTTTGATAAATGATGCCCTTATTTATCCCCTATAATTCCTTTATTCCAGCTGGCTTTTTTGCCACCTTGGGAAAGTGATAGTTTAGATTTCTTTCTCAGTGCAGATGCTACTCCTGAAATCACAGCTGTTAGACCACATCAGGGAAAGTATCAAAAAGGTCTGTTAGATCTTCAGGAGAAAGCCGCTTTGCTTTCCTTCTGGACAGTTTCAGCATGGAGTGTATCTTATTCTGACTTTTAAAGTGTTAGTAGATAGGAAATAGAGATAGGCATACCCAAYACAAACACTTACCTAGCAGATATGACTGTAGCTTGCTACCAGTATTTGGTTGAGACAATTCACAATAACAAACAATTTAGACTGTTCTAAATTTATTGTAGCATTTGGCTTTGTTTTGCTTAACCTGGGTTGCTTCAGAGACTAGTTTTGCAGTGTGGCTTTCTAACAGTTCACTGACACTGATGTTTGGCAACAGGAGAACTTAGCTTTGCTAAGAAAGTTTATTTAAGTGAAGGTGAGTGGCTGTGTGTGCAAATATCTGCAATCATGTCATTTCTGTGCTGCAAGCACGGGCACAGTGCTGAGCAGTACTGACCGGGCAGTGTGCAGGCGTCCACCTCTTGCTTGCTCTTAGATGCCAGGAAGTTTTTCGAATGATAGCGACCTTGTAATGAAACCGTACGAGCGCTGATTTTAGGCCATGTGACTGAATAATCAGCCTGTAAGAAGTGTCCGGTTTTGTAAATCCATTTCATATACAGGATAAGCTTATGCTCTAATGTGTATTAGACAGCTGGCTGTTTTGTTAGCTCATATAAATGCTGCRTGTTCCTTCTTACCATCAGGATCAATTCTGTGTGCAACACTGGCCATGTGAAATCAAAAGCTCTCTCTTGTGCTTAGGTAATTTTTGAGATTGCAAGGTGCTCTAACACGTTCTCCTGTGACTGCAAGTGGAGCAGAGGGCTAGCGTTGAATTATTTCCTCTTTCCTAATTGTTTAAAGTATATTTCTTGAAATCACTACAAGTGTAATTGTCTTTGGCTAAAAGAGCCTGTTTACACGTTGGCACAAATTTTTGTTCTTTGCTTTTTTCCTACCCTTTCGTCGATGAACTAATGACTCTAGTAAAGCACTGGGAGTGTGCTACGATGTTCTAACGATTTTGACTTCACTGGGCTTTTAAAAGTCAAGTTTGTTCATATTTATACTAAGCTTCTGCCAAGTCTTYTTAGTGCCTACTGTGTACTTGAAGCAGTGAGCTTTAACTGAGATACCGARCAGAACTGCCAAGACAAACTGCTGATGGACTGTAAGCCGTTATCTCTTCTGTAGCTCATCTGCGATGCCCTGATGAGTAAACTGGCTTATCCTCTGCATGCAACACTTTAATTTTTGCAGATATTTGAAAAACAGTGTAGCAATAAGAGAGAAGTTTATTGGCTACTCCYGTGTTTTGTGTCCTTTTTCAGTTGCTGGTTTTGCGCTGCAGGTGCTGCCGTGTTTTTGTTTCCACTCTTCTCCTGCCATACTRCTGCCTTTTTGGGCAACAGGCTGGAATACACGGAAGAAGTATGAACCACAAGTACATGCAGCAGTTCAAAGTTGTCTCTGTGACAGAGCTTCTCCACTGCATGCTTCCTGTTGCAGTCCATTTAGTTAAGCTGTTTGATGTGAAGCTATTTTTCAACTATCATTTTAAAATTCAAATTTCCAYTTGATGAAATGGGACCATCTCTACACGTTACTTAACAGCTCTAAGCCATTAGTCTGTTGAAAAGCAATAAAATTAYAGTGATTTTTTTTGCCAATTCAAATATTTATTTGTAATGTATCTCAGCCAGATTAAAACCTTTGTTAATCCTAAATAATCCTAAGTAATTACTACAACACTTGACATAATTAGCTTCAAACTCTTCAGGTCAGCAGAATAATTACATAAAAAGATCAACCTGTTTCTCTTCCAACTCTCATTTAAGTGCAACAGTAAATTAGACAGATGCCATAGAGTTGACTTGGTTAAGAGAAAATTTATGTCCTAATGTTTTCCTGAATCACAATTTCATGGGCACCTGCTTTAAAAGAATGCAGAGATTGATTTGCAGCTATTTGTACCAACTTTGCACTTGAATAAATGATTATATTAAAAAAGAAAGAAAGAATAATGGCAGTGGAAATCCAGAGAACACAAACTGATTCATCTGGCTAATCAGAGTGCTTTTGAAAGGGAATATAATAGAARGCTTCTCCCTCATATGAGCTCTGTGCACGCCCAAAGGTTTCATTAAATCAGGACTGCATTTATGCTGGCTGGCTTCAGTACAGTGTCCTAATATATACTTAATTTCAAAACCAGCATGTATTACCAAAGTGTTGCTACAATTGTAACTTGCTGAAAACACTCCCCCCCTTCTTTTTTGTATGAGTAGTCTTGTCATACAAGGCATCTTAAAATGCTTTCTTAGAACTGTGGTTTGCTGTTTAGATTTTGTGCTTCTGTGAAAAAGGAAAGCGTGGGGTTTGTTTGTTTTAATTTGCTCTTGATTCCCTGGGATAAGGTAGAGAATTGAGGTGTTTTGTTTATTTGTTTTCTTCCCTTGAGCTATATCTGTATTGCAGAGGGAAGGGGCCTTAACTCTTCCAGGATCATATTCTAAAATATACTTTTCTATAGCACAATAGAAATGACAGTGCATTTCATATAGTTTTGGGACAYTTTAACTTTAACAAGCCTAATACATTGACATCCATCATATTTATTTTAACTTATCCAAAGTTTAGGCCYGTATCTGAATTGAAAGTCTAGAAACACAGATCTAGAAGTTTATTTGGACTTCAAGAAACTTCTCTTTTGAAGCTAGAATTGGTATTATAATGTATTTTTGCTTTGTAGTTTGTTATGATCATTTTTATGCAAGTATGTTGCATTAGTATATATACACCTTGATACTTTGATTAACTTGTCTTTTAAATTTGAAYTGTGTATAGGAATTCAACACAAAACTTGTTGAAATATCTCCAAACAATCCATGAGCCCCAAGCTTTTGGAGTGTAGGAAAGCCCAATTTTCCCCATTCCTTTATTCTAATTCATAAATTGTTTTGACCCATTTTATTGTATCAGTCCTCATTAATTTCAATGTTCTTACCTTCCATCAAGAAGCAATGCAGAATTGTATTGTAGTTTTTTAGGGTCAAATGTGTTGAATGCATTGAGAWTTTTTTTCATTCTTCTAGTCAGAATGCCATTCAATTCTTTGCTATGCTCAGTGCAATATATTAAAAAATCACATTCTATGGGAAGAACTCTAAGTCTAAACTACCACATATAAGCAGAACTAGGCAAGGCCTAACTTTCAAGCTCTTTGAAGATTTGAAATCTTTCAGCTTACTTTCACTGAGCCTTTTTTNGTGTTCCCCTGTTTGTTTTATTTTTACTTACCAAAGCCGGGGGTGGGGGCGAGGAGACCTTTCTTTTTTCCTTTTTTTTTTTTTTTTTTTTTTTTTTTTTTTTTTTTTTTTTTTTTTGTGGTTTGGTGTATTTCAGTGTCACCTTTATGCACTTTTAAATTAGGAAAAGCATCTGTTTTAGTATATGAAGTTGATTTAGTCTGGACACACCTTTATTTGGTCAAGTGCTAGTAAACAAATTAAAGCCTCTATTCATCTTGCCAGCCTTGTCAAGATGCCTGACATACTAGATTTCACATTGCCTCTGGTGATCTAAAGGGGTRGAACTGCAACTGCATGCTTAAAAAGGTGTTACCCAGTACAGTGCTTTGTAGTTTATTGTAATGGGATGCTGATGCTTCCTTATAAAATCTTGCCTTTGCAAGTTGCCATATTTTTGGGCAGTCATTGTCAGCTACCGTAAAAGCAACATTTTCAAAGTACAGCTAAACAAAATGAATTTATGTCCATATTGATGTTGGTAAACCTACTTCTTCATTTATTTTCATAAGTATTTATAGACAGCTCAATATTTTCTACTTAGCTTCCCTGCCATAGATAAATCCTACATGGGGAACAAGAATAGTGTTTATACTGCATTTAGAAAAGAATTTCTTACTGAAGTGCTTGCTTAAAATGTTCTAGCTAGCTGTTAATGCACTTAAAAATATTGCATATTCTACTGATTCGATTATGACTTTATCTAATCCTGATTAGATCTATCCAGAAAATTGGAAGTATAAATAGACATCCTGAATAGTTTTTGTCTACCAAAAGGTATTCTAGTAGATGATTCTATTTTTTTTTCAATTATAAAATTGTCAGATAACTTGCTGCACAATGGTCTATTGCAGTATTGATTATTTCTTGCTTAATACAGACAACTGAAAGCTTATTTGAGATATGGAGGAAAAATATTGTGCTAAATATGTATTTAGAGTTCACATACAATTGATATGAAACTAATGAAAAACTACTACTCTTGTAGTCTCTAGTTTCTAGGCTGWCCACAGGTGCAAATTCAAACGCAAGATCAGCAAGATGAGGGGTGTGTTTTGCTTAAAAGCTGTGTTCAAATTTTTGCCTTTTGCTTTAGAGTAAGAAATTRTTTTCCAGGCTGTTGGGTTAGCGTATAATACAAACAGTATATTTGTTTGTGAATACTTTCAAAACAACTTCATTTGGGAGGTGGAAGACTTTCTGTTCTTGAAAAGGGTGCTATTCCCTCTTCCCATCCCAGTACCAGCAAGTCACATCCCCGTAAAATCTAAGTATTATAGAACAGSCTCAAAATTGGCTTCAGGACATTGAGGTGCCTGATAAGTCAGCTTTTGCTGTTGCTGACAGCCCCAATGTTTCTTTCTTGTCTTCCAGCCTCCAGCTGACTTGCTCCAGACCCTGYCACTGTCTCAGCTCAGCTGTTTTTGTGGCTGGGCCATAGCACTTGTGCAGCTTAAAAGCAACGAGCCAGCAGGCTGGGATCTTCCCGTGCCAACCTTGACGCCCGTTCAAGTGTAATTGGCAACTAGAGTGTCAGATAGGGGAATCTCTCTTTACCAGTGTTGCTGGAGGGGGACTCCTGTAACAGTGCTAATTTGCGGGCTGCTGTGAATGGGTCAAGTTTCAGGCTAGCCAAGTGTGTAGCCACAAAGGTGGAGGCAGAGGAAGTGTATGGAAAGCTTTAAGGAAGCTCTTAAAGCCAAAGCCTTTTGGTGATGGAGCAGAATAGTGCATCTTCTGCTTCTGTTCCTTCTCTTCTCTGCAGGACTTCCATTCTTACTTTAGAGTAGGTATTAATCCTGGTGTAAATATAAGGTAATCAGCTTCTAAGAGGGGCRTATGATTAGGACMTTTACAGAAGGGTTATTCTATKCTAGTGAAGAAGGCAAACTGATCAAGGGAACCACATTTGGCTCTCTGAAGTCCAAATGTAAAAGAAGAAATATAATAAAAAGCAGTTGCAACAAAGTATTTCATTTGAAGACCTACCCCAAAAAAAAAAAAAAATAAAAATAAAAAAAAACTTCTGGTTTATCTTGTGCTTTTTTCCCCCCCTTTACAGATGAGAACCAAAACACTTTTCTTTACCTTTCTCATGCCCATATGATTTGCAAGTTAACACTTGTGCCATAATCCCGGGTAGTTTGGTTGGTTTGTAAATTGTGACCACACCTTGCATGAGATCCTACCCCTGTCAAAAAGCAAAACAGAATCCTCTTTGAAAGGGAAGTTCCTCACCAAGCTGCAACTTGCTGCAAGGATGATGGGGTGTGTGAGTGAGCCAAGCTGCCAGAACATGGGAGTAGCAACCTCACCAGGGCTTGCTTTGTAGAAACAACATAGTTGCTACAGAGCAGGTAATTAAATTAGTCTATTAATCTTGAAGTGCCTACGGCTAGATATGTTCAAAGACATCAGCCTTTTGAAGCCAGTGCCTCAAACTGCATAGAGAAGGTACTCAATTGGAAATRTGTGTGACCAAAGCTGCTTTTACCCCTTGTCTTGGGGCTGTTATTCAGCACAAAGGAGTTTGTCTCATCTAGGGTAAATGTGAAGGTTTATCTCCTTAAGGTAAGGGATGGCAGGGAGATAGCCCCAACAGTATTGTGCTGAACTTCAAACTTCATGATTCAGAATACATCTGGAAAGGAAGCTGAAATACAGTGGAAAGCAACAGCAAATGCTCTCAACTTTTTTTTGTTGGTGGTGGTGGTGGTGTTTTTTTTTCCCTCCTTCTGGAAAGTCTGTATCCTGGATGCTATCTGTATTTCTTAGTAGTGGACCACCTAGCACTGCAGATTTGGTCTGGCTGGGCTTGGGCATGCAACTCGATTCTTGYCGAATCACCCGTAGCAAACCAAATGGAGTTTATACAAGCCTTATGATTACCTCTCTTGCCATTATGGAAAGAGACACAGCATCTGATTTGACCATARCCTTTTACCTTCAGTAACCCTTAGTCTAAATCTTCATTACTGCAGTGAGTTTACAGTGAGCTTAATGCAGGTGAAATGTCTCGGAATACCTTTTACTGGAATCYCTACAGCCCAATTTACTAAACCATGGCTTTCCTGTTTTTTTCTTGCTTCATATGACTTGTGGCAAGGAAGCAGTCTTGTGGTGTTTATCAGTCTTGGTTTAAGGAGCTGTTTATCAAGACACTGACAACTGAGTAAGTCTGTCTGTATTTTACAATGATATGAGCCATAAAAGCTGATTTCATTAGCCTAGAGCCTAGCTACATAATGGATCAGTGGGTGGAAGACTGATCATGAAGCTGACTGTGGGATCATTTGATAATAAAGAATGAAGGTTGGTTATTTATTTATTTATTTATTTATTTATTTTTAAAGTGTCCCTAGAAACAATTTTTGAGGAGAGTCTGGAAAGAAAATCAAACATCGTAAAAATCATTCTGTGTGATAACGTATTTCAGTATTTGGTCACTTAAATATTCTGAAGCATCCAAAAAATGCTCTACCAGTGAGGAAAATAAAGCAGAAAATGGTTTAGACTGGACGGAGAAGAGAAAAACCTTCTATTTGAACCTAGTCACGATGAAAATTCCTTTTAGTCCCTGCCTCTCTATCTAGAGAGGTATGATCTCCAAATCAACCTTTCTACAGGTGTGGTGCTTAGAGAAGTCTTAAGATTGTGAATCCTGAGCAGTTTTCTCTGATCCTAAATCAACAGCAACTGCTTAGTCTCACTTCAGCTAAGGAATAAAAAAACCCCTTTCCCCTCCCCTCTCCTCAGCAAGCAGTAGTAGCTGGAAAGCATAGGACCAGAACTGGGGACCAGAGTGCAGTGGTCTTGGGACCTTTCAAGACCCAAATCCATAAATAGTAAAATTATTTGTTTGTCGTATGTAGTCTGATTTTTTCTCCTTCTAAGGTAAGGAAATATACAAAGTGACTATATACTAATAATCTGCACATATGAATAAGTAAGCATGGACCTCCACTAACAAGTGAAGTCCATATACAACAGCATAGCAATAAATAAATAAATAAATAAATAAAATAGACCGAGGTGATCCAGAATTTATTTCCTCAACCAAATGAGTGAAGGAGGAGAAAAATTATATAGATACAATGCAATTATCCTGTAAAGATCATAGTCAAAGCAGTAGATTTTTAAAAAATTTTCTTGTTTAGTATCATTCTTATTAATAAATCAAAATGGCCATTTTTTTCAACCAACTTATTCCAAACAGGCTGCAGTTATTAATTATTGCTGTTTCAAAATATCCAATAGGCTGCATGGGTAGGTGTCTGTTAGGTGAGAACAGATGTGTCTGTAGGCCCTCTGTATTTTTTTTCTTTTTCCTTCCCAGATAAACAGGAAGGAAAAACACTACCCTGAAAATATGCAACTTGTAACTGTTCACACTGCGTTATACCCCATTAATAAATGGAATACTATAGCAAGCATGAAGTGAAAATTGGAGGTGGTTTCATGGAGGACATGAAAATGGAAAATTTCTGTCTAACTTTATAATTACTAGTTAGAACTATCACTCTAATGATTTTTAGCTCTGCTCTAATGCAGTGAGTAGGCCTAGCAAACACAGAACAAATAATCTTTTGTGTCACTTCTAGGGTGTGTATATGGAATCAGTAATTGTGTATAACTACATTTCCTCTTTTCAATCCCAACTCATAAGCAAGTTATGAAACTTCAAGTACTTCTGACAAACAGGATGTTGAGACTAAATCTTTATTCAGTCACTCTGTCTACATTTCCTTATTGTTCATCACTTCTAAGGAATCCTCATAGAAAAGCCTGACCACAGAAAATATTCAAATTCCAATTTTTAAAAAATCTATATTCATTAGCATAGTGGCATAACTGAACAATTGTTCCGTTAGAAATACAAACAAAAACATATAATAGCAACATACCTAAAATTGTGCTCTTTTTTTTTGATCTATGCTTGAAATCAAACATTCAGACATTTTTCTCCTTTATGAGTACAATCAGGCAGCTTTCCTGATATTTACTATATTGCTGACAAAATGAAAAAATTATTTATTATCCAAAGAAGAAAAACTTCATGAGGAGGAGTTCAGAGTAGTCTTTGAAAAAGCTCTGTAGCTTGTTAGGGAAGACACTTGTTAAATTCCATTTTTATTTTGCATTTAAGAAGCTGATCTTAGTAAACAAGTGTCTAAATCCTTATGACTGACATAGGAACAGACAGCAATGGAAGATGTGACTTTTTTTTTCCTTTTTTTTCCTCCAGTGGAAAAGGATGACTAATATTGTAGCCTATTACAGGAAAAGAAGGAAATTTAATTCTCTGATGAAAATCAACTACTTATTCCTTTCTTCCTTTTTTCTTTCTTTCTTTTTTTCCCTCTCCAATATCAGGAAAAGAAATGTTGCATTTAAACACCACTGGGCAGATGAACTGCAAAGAAAACTAAAACAATATTAGGAATTATTTTCCCAAAGCAATAATAGGAATTATTGCCAATAGTAAATAATGTTCTGAGTAGAAATATATTARATATTTAGTATTCTTTTGTTTATAAAAACTGTAATAGCATCATCAAGCAGAAACTAATCCTTAAATATTAATTCTTAACTATATTCTTTCCCCACACCAGCGCTGGTATAATATTGTGGGTGGTTATACTACAAAAGAAAATTGGGGAACTGATTTGGCTGTGAATAGGTTTGTGTGTGTTTGCATGCATGGGGCACTTGTTTTGTTTTGCTTTATTTTTTTCCTCAGACAGATCAGTGTCCTGAGTGCCTTGTGGCACGACCTCACAGCTTTGCGGCAAAACTGAGGAAGGCAGAGCAAGGAACTTCATTAGAGAAACAGGAGTGTCTTAATCGTGCTGCTGTTGCATGTTGAAGCTTACTTTTAAGCTTCCTGTATTTTGTATACTGACGCAGAGATTGTGGCCTTTGCCTTCTCGAGAAAGATGCATGGGTTAATTCCAACGTGATTCTGCTGTGTGTTAAAATTGAAAGAGAGCTGTGTCTGCTTCTGGGTGTCCTTGACATTGACTTGGGGCCATCCATCTTAAAGRAGGATTTTGCCCGGTTTTGGTTGGAAATGTACTCCTGTATCACATTCATGGTGCTTTAGGAATCAAGTGAGACATGGCTGTATCTCTAACTGTGCTCTAAGACTTGAAAAGAAATTGTAAATTACAGAACTTACTTAGTAAGACAAATCAAGTAGGACGCAGGGTGAGAGACCTGATGTGTGGCAAAACTGACATTGATAGCCACTGAAGATAAACAGGGAAGAGAAAAAGAAATATGAGACTAAACTTTATGGGAGGACAAAAATTGTAGTGTTAAAGGAAGCATAGATTTTCCATATGAGAAAACGTCTAGAAGCAGCTTACATAGCTGAAAATCAAGTGGTAAATGGTTGTACTGGGACTAATATAAGGGTAGTCTGGCATGGTAATTTATTGCACCATAGTGCTACTTTTCACGGCTTGATTCATCTTTGAGTCTCCCTTAGGAAATTCATGGGGAGTGGGAGAATAGCTTTAGTTTGTAGGAAAACGTTAAATGAAGCARCTCCGTTTGTGTCCATTAATAGCAAAAATAGCATAATCCATGCTCGGAATGGTTCAGATGTCTGCTATCTTTTTTCAAAGATAAAATTTTGCTGTTAAGTAATGTGAATTAATATTGTGTTTTAATTTTTCTCCTTGTCCCTGTTGATTTAAGTTTGTAGGCATAAAATCAGTATGACTGTGTTACAATAATTAGTTGATTGCACCTGATTCATTGATGAAATTTCTCTTATAGTTTTATGCCTACTATATTCACCTGTATGTGAAACTTCACACCTGAGTTGATGCAGACCGTATTTATTAAAAAAAAAAAAAAAAAACTTTGTAGATGTCAGATTTCATGCAGATTATCAATATTATCTATGCTTCACAAGTAAGAAAAGCAAAAAAGCAAGGGMAAAAATTTGCATAGTACTAAGCAATTAAGAAATAGAGCTGTGAAAGCAATTTGGCTCTCCTAGGTCCAACCTTTCTTTTAAGCTGTGTTGCCTATATTCTTATATGTGCTGCTGTATCTGGGCCAGAAAAGAGGAGAGGGGGGAAAAAAAGAAAACAAAGCAYAGAATATTGTATTTAAGATCAAGAAAAGAAGCAAAGACTGAATCATGAGTAGACTGAGGTTTTTGGTTGGTTTTATTTCTGTAGAACTTTTTATGACACAGTTAGGTTCCTTCAGCCTAATTTTTCAAAAAGATTGCATCAATCAGTTTAGTTGCAGAGTCAAGTCCAGGAAGCATTTATTTCTGCAKCATATCACCAAAGGAAATGGTTAATGGACAGGTGGATGAAATATGTATTACTGCAAACTGTCAGAGGCCTCATCAAGCCRTTCCTGTTGAGGAGGAGTTGGTGGTGGGCAAGTCTGGCCCTCAAAATTAACCGTGTCCCTTTAGGGTGGATACATGAGAAATGGGAAATCTTCTTTTGGTAGACTAGCCACTGTCCATGACTACTGGGATGATCTGTGGGATAATCTGGCTGTGATGTCTGGGAGGTGCCATGCTTTTTGGGATATAGCTTATTTGGAAAAGATCAGGCCTGAGCATTAATGGSTGGCATATGGGTATAGTGTGAGGGCTGAGCATGGCAGGCTCAGAATTATAMTACTGTTTTCATTTGGTTTATTATTGAACGCAGCCTAAAACATCCACAAGTGCTCCAGATCATGGGAATATTTTTCTACATGGAGCTCAACTAAAGAGGTTGCTTTTTGAAGGATAGATGTACATACTGGAAGTGTTTTGGATRTTCAAATGCTGTTCAGAGGATGGAAGTGTCCTTTGTTTTAAGGGACAACCACAAAGGAGAGAAATCAATTGGTTACTGCCTAGGCAACTAGAACATCAATACCGTTTTTCTTGTTTCTTGAAATTCCTGCTGGAACATGAGTGACGCACTAATGAGCTGCCCTCCAAAAGATCCAGTAGAGAGCRAAGGAGGAGTGTGGATAAAGTCTCTTTTGCTTTGACTTGGACTATCTGATGTTGATGTAATTTGCTTTCTAGATTGTTCCAGAGATTAAGTCAAGTTATGTTTATGACAGCTGGTCAATCTGGCAGTGTGTGGTTTATTTATTTTTTATTTTAAATCTCATAACCCTGTGAAACTATTTCTGTACTGCAGTTATTTATCACTTGCTATTGACTTCRTTTGGATTCACAAAAGGTTGTGCTAGGATCGCAGTCATCCTTACCAGCTTTCAAAGCTGTGCCTTTTCTTGTTATTTCATAAATGAATGTACTCAACTCCAGYTTTGTCCAGAGTATATAGCTTGGTAGACCTGTAGCTCCTAAACTTTGTAATAGTAATTTGGTGATCATGATGATGCTGTGAGCTGGACCAGCAGCAGCAAGTGGCAGAGGTCTCTGAATTCCTAACATGGCAGAAGGTCRGAGGGGGAGTGTAGGGTAACCATAAGCTGTCAGTAAACTGTTCTACTGYGCTTGAAATTGTCTTGTCTGGAGGAGGTACTTTGCAGAAATGAAGAATGCAGCTTGGTGTGGGAGATGACTGGAGAATGTCATCGTAACATTTCTTTTTAGCTTAAAATAAGCTATACCCCAAAAGACACTTCTAGCTTGCCACCTACCAAACCATAACTTGACAAGATGCAGTTTGGCCTTCTGGGATGATTCTAGAAGAAACCTTAACGGAAAAGTTGTTCAGATATAAAGCATGACTTCATAAAGCCACTGTTTGTAGTGTKTTTTTTCCCTCCCTTTCTTATCTTTTTAATCCAGTGATGTGTTTTTTATTTTATTTTTAGTCTCAGTCTTCTAAGTTTGAGGATTTACTTATGAGAAATCAGTATTTTTATACAGCAGTGTTAACTTCATTTTCACTGCTTAACTAAAAATCTAGACTTTTCTAAATGAGAAGGAAATAAAGTGACTTAACTATGAATAAAAAAATCAGGAACTTTGGCTGTGGGTCAGGTGCTTTGCCAAGTGACCTAGCTTGAAAAAATATAGTTTTATTGCCAAGGAAAAAGCAGCTCATTTATGAAGATGAAATGAAAAAGGCTTCTAAAAGCTCAAGTATTAAAATATGGTGCCAAATACAGTTTTGGCCAGCATGTAAATAACACCCTGAAATCTAGTTTGAAACCAGTTTTGAACTTCTGGTGCTGTCACTTGCTACCTTGATCACAAATTGTATGTCTTGGATTTTTTTTTCCTGCATATTCCATTTCCCCTTCTCTGCATCCCCTCTCCTTGGAAAAAGTAAATGTATACATTTTTAATTATATGTACATACATGCGTACATTTATGTGTACGTGTATATATATGCATATATATACACACATATATGCACACACACAAATATAATCAGTCATATAATGTTTGGATAGTMAAATTTATCTTCATATTACATCCTGAAGGTGGAAAAAGTAGGCTGAAGACATGGTGTTCCTTATTTATTTGAATTACTCCGTAGATTTCTTCATTTTTTAAGACTATCATTTTAATATATGGACAGTMTTTCTAAAAATTAGCAATAATGAGTAGGAAATACAAGTCAGCACTCTGAGAGCAAACAGGTTTTATAGTTTTCACTTTTATTTGGATATCTAGATTCCACTTTTGCAACAGCAAAACTGAAAAGATGATTTTGAAGAGTTTAAAATTATGAACTCTAATACTCTGCATGCAGACTTGAAAGGTGGAACATGGATTCACCAACCTGATAGCCTTCGATGACAGAATGACTGGCTGGGTAGATGAGAGGAGAGCAGTGGACATTGTCTACCTTGACTTCAGCAAGGCTTTTGACACTGTCTCCCATAACATCCTCCTAGAGAAGCTCAGGAAGTGTGGGTTAGACGAGTGGACAGTGAGGTGGATTGAGAACTGACTGAAAGGCAGAGCTCAGAGGGTCATCATCAGTGGYGTGGAGTCCAGTTGGRGGCCTGTGGCTAGTGGCGTCCCCCAGGGCTGAGTACTGGGTCCCATCCTSTTCAGCTTATTCAGTGATGTGGACGAAGGGACAGAGTGCCTCCTCAGCAAGTCTACTGATGATACCAAGCTGGGAGGAGTGGCTGACACACCTGAGGGCTCTGCTGCYATTCATAAAGACCTGGACAGGCTGGAGAGCTGGGTGGAGAGGAACCTCATGAGGTTCAACAAGCGCAAGCACAGGGTCCTGCACCTAGGGAGAAATAACCCCATGCAGCAGTACAAGCTGGGGGCTGACCTGCTGGAGAGCAGCTCTGCAGAGAAGGACCTGGGAGTGCTGGTGGACAACAAGTTGACCATGAGCAAGTGACATGCTCTTGTGGCCAGGAAGGCCAGTGGTATCCTTGGGTGCATTAGGAGGAGTGTTGTCAGCAGGTCGAGGGAGGTGATCCTGCCCCTCTACTCAGCCCTGGGGAGGCCTCATCTCCAGTACTGTGTCCAGTTCTGGGCTCCCCAGTACAAGAGAGACATGGAGCTACTGGAGAGAGTCCAGCGTAGGGCTACGAAGATGATTAGGGGAGTGGAGCACCTGCCCTGTGAGGAACGGCTGTGAGAGCTGGGCCTGTTCAGCCTGGGGAAGAGAAGACTGAGGGGGGATCTTATCAACGTGTACAAGTACCTGAAGGGAGGGTGTCAAGAGGATGGGGCCAGACTCTTCTCAGTGGTGTCCAGAGACAGGACAAGAGGCAGTGGGCACAAACTGAAACACAGGAAGTTCCACCTGACTACAAGGAARAACTTTTTTCCTGTGAGAGTGATGGAGCACTGGMACAGGTTGCCCAGAGAGGTTGTGGAGTCTCCTTCCCTGGAGATCTTCAAAGCCTGCCTGGATGCAACCCTGTCTAACATGCTCTAGGTGACCCTACCTGAGCAGGGGAGTTGGACTTAGATGATCTCTAGAGGTTCCTTCCAACCTCAGCCATTCTGTGATTTTGTTGAATTAAATCATGAAAGGATTTTTCTTAAGATAATTTTCTAAAACAGCATATGCATGAATCCTTGAGATGTAAATATGAATGTGGAAGTTTAAATATTTGGAAATGATGCTTTGGTTGAAAACTTGGCCCAAAATATACTGGGGAAAGAATGTAGTCTTGTTGTTTGGGGGGGAAGGTTGTATTTTATCTGGAGTGGGACCAGAATGTAGCAGTAATGTAACTCCACTTGACTGCAAAACTGAKCATCAGGCAGCATCCGCAGCCTGAAGAGATTTTTTTTTCTAAAGCCAAGCAATTCCACATATTTGCATGCAGGATGAAATGCAAACTAATACATTAATATATCTGCTTCCCTCAGATGAAAAGTCTATACATGGTGATATAATCCTAACTTTTATTTTTCAAATACTGTAGCTGATTATTTAGAAGATTGTTATTGGTGTATCCATTCAAAAAAACTCTCCAAAAATACCTAAAATAAAATTGTAATCTGGAGGCAAGGGTTTAAGGACAAGATGGCTCTTCTCTATTCCATCAGTAAAGTTAGGAAAAAGCAAATCAAAATGATGCAGGAGTAACTGAACAAATAATTTCATGTCAGGGGTCTGAGTACAATTTAACAGTTGGATAGTAAAAAGATTGATTTAGAAAAACACTTTGGTTCAGATCAAATGATTTTTTTTTTTTCTTATGGAAATGTAGTCCTATAAATGTTTTGTTTGAAATGAATTTTTTTCATTTGGTGTGAGATGTTTCAAAACAAGGGTACCGCAGTTAACTTATGGTGGGAGAGAGCGAGCTGGCTGTATTGACTGGCTGAATGGAGGCTCCACTATGATTTCAAAAACATATGGAAGGTCAATACTTCGGRCATTTTCATTAAGTAGTCTTACCATCGCTTCTGTAATATTATTGCCTCGTTTGATACAGTCAATAGTCTTCAATAYAAATGAATTAAAATTAGTATAGGGGAAGGCCAATTAAGACAAACTTGGGATTTGGGTTATTTTATGAAAGGAGTTAGCGTATCCRCTGTTTAGCCTGGCAAAGTGTTCCTTGAGAGGATATGGGATTGCTTTTTGTGGRAAGATGCTGGAAGGATTGAGGATAATAAGGATAATATTTTTTTTTTACAGAGTACTGGCATATCACCAAAAGGGATCATCTTCAACCAGAAACTAGAAGAAGGTTTAAAACCAGCCAATAAATGAACTTCTAAAATAGCATTACAAATATTGCGTTGGAAATTAGGAACTTTGATTATTTAAAATTAGAGCTTTTAGTAAAAAGTTATATAGGGCAGAACTGTAGTAGTTTTAGGCTCAGAAATATAGGAATATCCTCAAAGAATATCCCCAARATACTACTAAATTGACCTGCCAGGAAATTATATTCCTTTGTTGCTTTCTGGGCTGTGTTAGTTTAACTCTGTACTTCAGAAGTTTTGCCTATCACTTAAGGAGACCAGGATGAAACTTTCCCGGTCCTCCTTGATGCTTGGTCCAACTTCATTTGATTTTTGTTGGTTGTTTGGATTTTTTGGCTTCCCTTAAGTGTGGGCTACAGCTAGATGTGGAATTTCAGTAGCGTGTAATAGGGAACAATTTCTCAGAAGCCTGATTGAGCATGAGAAAGAAAGTACTAAATTGACTGTCAGAGCTACAATCAGGAATGACTTTCTTCCAATTTTGATTGAAGCTGTCTTATAATTTTTTTTTCCTCTCATCTTATACAGACAATCTGTATACACCATATCAGTAGATTTTTCAGCTAATTTTCTGGATCCTACAATGTTTTCCATTTATACTTCTGCTTCCTTGAGAGTCCCTGTTGCCTTTGAGGCTTTTTGCATTCATGCAAAAAGTCATAAGCCCGGTGTTTTTTGTTTGCCGTCTTCCAGGAGATGGAAATATTCTGTGGTGGTTTTTGAATGGTTTCTGAGGACTCTYTTTGGAATAAACCTCATGTTCCACAGTTGTTGGGTTTAACCCAGGTGATTTTTTGACTACTTTAGGCTAAACTAAACCAGAATGGGAGACCCTCATTTTGCAGTGTCTTAAAGATTGAGCTAGTGAGATGTGTTCTTAATTCTTATGAAATTGTTCTACTCAATATAAAATGCTYTAAATAGTGAGATAAACTGTGATTCTCTCTCAAATGATAGTTTAAATACTTATCTAAGAGACTAATTTAGGTGCTAGAAGCCAATSGGTCTCAAAATACTAATTTGAAATAGAGTTTAAGAATTGTTTATTGTTTTTGAGCCATAAACAAATACCTCTCCCAAATTTATCTCTTGGAGTTCAAAAATTAATTAGAATTTTTCATAAAAATTAGGCAATTGCTTTATCTTTTGTAAGCCTTAATAAWTTGTTCCATTTATCCTTCTTTTTGTAACACCTGACCATAGAGAGATAGACCTTTCTTTCCTTTTCTGTAATTCCTGTAATTCCTGTAGCTGGTGTAAAATACAAAACAGCATGGTTATTTTTACAGYTATTGCTTTGAACTTGAGGAAAATGACGATTTCTGATGATGCCAAACTTTCTAAAAAATGTTGGTGGTAGAAATAGCAACCRAGTATAGTTGGGCGTACGGCCCAAGTTAAGGGTAATTCAGAAAACGTAATGGAAAGGATGTTTTTGCAAAGTMCGTTATAGGAAACGTGCTGGTCTCCTTCCTAGTCTTACAATATAGGACCCAACATTGCGTTAGCTTAACCCAGCTAAGATAACCCTGATCTATCAGGCAGWGGAATCTGCACAAGGCCGGCCAAACAGGACCCAGGTAAGTGGGGCATGTGCAGAAGGCTGTACAAGGACTTAACAGCTGCGAAATCCCTCCTTTAGGGCAGGGCAGGAGTTTAGCACATAAAGCATTTGTTCGGTTAGGGATGTGTGTGGATCCCTAGTGTACRTTTGGTAAGTAGGTTTAAATCTGCATAGGTGCTACTGGCTTTACAAGTTTCTCTGCCTTTGCTGGGGGGCCTCCCATCTCCAGGGGAGTTTCCTTGAGTGTGCTCAGTGATCTTGAGGATGTTCTTCAAAAGAAATCTAATATTTGCCCAGTGTAATGGAGAGACTAAAATAAGGGCCCACTTTTTAGTAAAAGTAGGTCTAATTCTGCTTCATGGTATTCTTCAAAGCAATAAATGTGTATCTTTGATAACAGCTGTTTAAATAGGACCTTTTCAGGCAAAATACTTTGCTTAAAAATAAAGAAATGAAAAGGCAGTCAGAGGAGAAAAAATATGATTTCTAAACCTAAATTTTTTGAGTGTGCTTAATCAAAAGGACTTTAAATTAGATCTGTAAATAGGGAGATTTATTGTTGCAGCCCTGAAACAGGGAAGTTGCATGCTTGAAATGTTGCATGCTAAATGATATTGATGTGTGCATTTATATAAATTTATAACACACTCGTGAGTATGCTTACATGTACGTGTTTTCTTCCACCTTCCAGTAATACCACTAATTGTTTCAGCTTTTGGCTTGCAGAGCTTTTTATAAAGTCAGCTTTTCCCSAGAGCAGTACAGCTTCTTTCACTTTTGCCAGTCTTTGAAAGAGTGCTTTAAGCACAGGGCAAGATCCAGACCACTTGGGTGGTGATATCGGGTCTCTGTCTCTTGGATCCRGAAGACGTAGTTGTTTGGTGGCGAAACCAAGGTTCAAAGTGAACCAGATGTTGAGTAGACAGATCTTTGTTTGCCATCAGCCAAGCCTCCATTGAGTGTGTCACCGCAGATCAGATTTGTCTGCTACCATTTACTTCAWTTTGACTTATTAAAATTGACACCTTTTCAAACGAGAAGAAGGGGGAGAGGGCAAGAGCAGAAGTTAAYGTAGAAAGCTGTTGTATTGTCCTTCCAACTTCTTTTAGAGAAAAAGAAAAAATCCTGACTTTGGCTGGTGTTTAATGCCAGTTTCTCTTCAAAACTTTTACTTGGCTCAGTGTTATAAAGTAGATTACTTGTTACGTTCTGTGAACATGTACACTTGTTTTGATTGTTCCAGATAGATTTACGTACATCTGGGGAGCTGTTCTCATAACGTGTTGGATCTTTGCATGGAAAAAAATGGTCCTCCTAGTGAGAAAATGGATGGGGGAGTAAATCCACTCTGGTGCCTTTTGGTAGTACTACTGTTTCRAAGTAACTATTTTCTTCTATTACACTGTGAACTCTGATAATTTTAAATTGGAATTTATTTATTTTTATTTTTGATGTGGCCAGTAACTAATAGAGATGCAATCAACAAATCACAATACTTTTCTACATCAAGTGTGGACCAGTAGATCAAATTGCCCTGTTCAATTAGATGCCAACAAGTCTGTTTAAAAAAAAAAAAAAAAAGAAAAGGGGGGGGTGAGAAAGGAGGGAGAATGGAAAAAAAATCATATAAATTTGAGACACTGTAAAATAGTGTCCTGTTCCTTTTTTCTCGCTTGGTGTTTTGCTGCATCATGTAGATATTAATGAAATGCGATATAAAATTTCTGGAAGATACAGTATGGCAGTGCAGTGTTTGCACTGACTGCAGCAATGTTGTAAYGAGCCATGGCTCCTGAGAGGTGCAACTCATGAAGAAGAAGGGGTTCACAGTAGCTGGATTTTGGTACTGTCTGTAATACAATACTTTTTGGAAGGCCTCTATTGGGTACAATTTTGAGGGTGAACTCTCTTAAAATTGTAGCACCTAAGCAAGGATTACCTAGGCCTATGCTGTTCCTTTCAGCAGTAGGTGAAGACCAGCTAATGCAGGTGCTGTGGGCTGTCTGCAAAACAACGCTTAGACACAGTAAGATCTGGGTCAGCTGCTGTAGATGTTTGCGTGCAATGGCTCTGTCAATACTGTTGGTGCAAAATCTCCACAACCATGGGCTACATAAAGTAGTAGCAAGTATTTGATGAATATTGTTTGTACTGTCTTCCTGTCTTGATAGAATTCATTTCGTTTTCACCTTATCTATCCACAGTCAAGATGGAGAAACGTTTTTTTATTCTTTTTCTAAACTAAAAATGTATGGATTTTACAAACTTTCTGAAAAAGAAAGAAAGAAGTTGAACACAAAGAAATGATTGAAAACAGATTGAAAGCTCTGTGACTTTWTTATTATTATTTTGATGGTTTTATGTATGATGGAGTGGCTCTATTGGCAGAATTTGGCTTCATGATGTGTCTGGTTACATTCCCATCTTCTCTGATACAGGCAAAATTAGCATTTCTGTTTTATCATAGCTACACAGGCTTAAAAACAATAAAGTGTGTGAAGTTTTAAACAGGACTTTCTCTAATTAACAGAAAACTGTCTRTTAGTTAACATGCTCTAGTTGTGCTACTTAATTAAACCAACAAGGTTCTTTTCAGAGGCAGATAAATTATAGCATTTCTTACTTTCACAACCTTCTAAATGATTTCAGCTGTATTGCTGTGGACGGAATGAATTTATTTCMGTGGACTGACTAGGCTTCAGGTATCATGCTGTTTCTCTATAAAAGGGATGCTGATTTGTAAGTGGAAATGTTTTTATGTTGTCCTTTAACCAGGACAGAAAATTTGAGGGAGCATCCAGATGTAAATTAAGCTAATTAAGAGTAGACCATTAGAAAACAGGAAGTGCTTGATACTAATTGGTACTGGAAAAGAACTGTTAAGTATTTAAGGGTAAGTAAACATGTGGGATACTGGTGATTAAAATGTGCTATTACCACAGGCATTCTTTCTAGTACTTTATTTCTAACTTTGTTTACTTTAAGGAACAYTTTCTATTTTCTGATGAAACATTTTCTCTGGTATCTGTATGGTGGGAGAAGAGAGGAGAAGAAAGCAGAAGGAAGGAGTACTTGAAAACCTTGTAAGAGATTCTTTTTGAGAGCTTATGTCTTGGGTGTACATGCAGTCTGATACAGAAATACAGAGTAGTCCCAGCTGCATGTAGTGGTAGTGAGTAAACCAAGCTTAACATAAGCAATTGTTCTGTTGATCTTTTTAATGCCTGTCGGGAGCACTTTCCTCTGATGCCCGTGTTATTCTCATTTCCTACATCCAGGAGTCTAAGGTCTCTAAACTTCTGGCATTTTATCATGTGGGTACAGACTAAAGAACACACTTAAGTCCTGATTCCTTTCTGCAGTCTCCCTTCTAAGCTTGCACTGTTTCCCACAGWGGTTATAAACTGTTTTTATTCAAAGACTGATTATGTAAAAATGGGAGATACTTTGACACCACGATTCTCTCAGCCATCACACCTGTCAGCGCATCTCGGTTTTGACACGATTTGCCTTAAGAAGGATGGACTTCAATAAACAGCAGGTTTTTCTTTTCACTTGCAAAAGAGTAACGTTGTCTGCCAAATGTCTTCAGCAATTGGAAAATAAAATAGCAGAAGTAAAGCCTCTGGGGATGGGGTGGGGGGAGCATGCAATATTCAGTTTGCATCTGAGTAGAACATAAAATGGCAGAGAATTGTAGAAATGCGAGTGGCCCTGTAAAGAACTAAAACTAAAGTTATGTACACTACAAAGTAATGATTTCAAGTTCAGACTAAAATTCACTGAAATAGTATTCAAATAGTAGCTTTTAGGTCTGCTGAAATCAGCATCAAATCCATGTGGTACTACCCAGATAGTAGGGCTATTCAGTGAAGAGAAGCTAGTGTAGGTCATTCATTTCTAAACGTTTCATACCTCTTGGAGAAGAGGTAAAAGAGTGGTTGTGGTAAAAGAGGGGCTGGAAGGCAAGCAGAAAACCCCTTAGGATTTCTGATGCTGCAGCAGAGATGGTAACAAGTTGATTTGCTGATGTGTCTTGGTAGAAGACCCTGAAGATTCTTCTTCTAGAGTGCTAGAAAAGTCCTTTGGCTTGTAGAAGGTCAAAAGTTTCAATAGAAATGAAAAATAACTGTAGAAACTTGGTCTTAAGTTCTGTGACAGTAATGCTGGGTTGCTTTGGACCTGAACTTCTGTGGCGAGAAAAAGGTAATATTAGATACTGCTGGAAAAAATTACTCAAATCCTGTTTATTTTAAATGGAGTGCACGCTTTATTTGCTTAATGTGGACTCCAGAAAAAAATGATTCATAATTTCCTGTAACTTCTTAGCTTCTAGGAGCAAAATGTCTTAAATTGTCATGCATGAATTCTAGAAGTATCTTTAAAATCTGGAATAAATATTCTGTTGTTTCTTCAAGAGAAGTATTCTGTGTGGCAAAACAGTAATGGAAGCACCTTTTAGCTTTTACATTGGGTTTGGTAGCAGAGCGGGGAATTTGTTCTAGGTTGGACAGACAAATGTTTCCTAGCAGCTTGTGTCTGCATGGAATTCAGCAAGAATTTTCCTCCTCATATTAATCCTTTTTGACCTGCCTCCAGAGGCATTATTCRTGCAGACAGATATGAGGTCTGATTAAAAGACAAAACATTGAAAGAATGATCATCTTGAAAGAATTTCTCTCAATGCTGACATTTAAAAAACATTTTTTCCTTTTGAAAAGCATATTTTCTTGACATTCTGGTTTCCTTCTCCTGTTCTGCCTGTTCTTGCCTCTTTGAAGGCTCAGATGATCCCAGTAACTAGATTTCTAGCTATCTACAGCCAGTTCTGCTGTCGGTGTGTCCGTATTGCTCTTGCTTTGCCTTCCTCTGCTGCCGTCCCCACGCGTTATCTCGCAGAGTGAAAGCGTTGATACAGACTGGATTCCCATCCAAAGGTTTGCAGGGGCTAAACTGAAGTCYCAAGAAGCAAATTAGAAAATCTGCATCTTGGAGAAGCACAAGCGCTCTGAATGCAGGTTTAATGTTAAATACTGTCTTGTTTTARCTGATCCCTTTCCAAAAAAATAAGAGACTGCAGGATGTAACGGTATCGTGAGCACCTACAGAGTCATGCCAGTGGTGTGTTCTGGACTCTGGTTACTTTTCTCCATGTCATATGAGCAAGCACCTTTGAAAACTATGCTAGCTTTTGTTTTGGAAGTTTGGCAGCTATATCCAGGAACGCAGTCTAAACTATAGGGTCTGAATTCGTTTTATACTGTAATTCCAAAAGCTTTAGTGGAGTTATTCTTCACTTAGACTGATACAAGTGAGTATTGTAAAACGTTATAACCAGCATACATTTTACAGAGAGAAAACTACAGAACATGCTTAAATGACATAGTGCAGAGGCTATAATGTTAAAAAAGCTGTGCAACAATATAAATATAAAATTTAAAGTTGTACTGGCATTTGCTCTTAGAGGATTTTCATTCTGACACTTCATATAAATCACATTAAAAAAAAAAATCCATCTTTTAAAATGATAGTAAATATTAGTCTTCTAAAACTTCCCACTTATTTCATCATATAGGGTTTTTTCCACTCTGTCAAAATAAATTGTAATAGCTACAAGTCTCAAAATCTTCAAAGTGAATATGGAAAAACAAGCCCAACCAGCTAACCCTCCTTTATTTCCTCCCTCCACTCCCAAACACAACAGAGCTAAGCAATTTTTCAAAAGGCAGAGGATGTTTCTGGAACTATACCATGGAAGCATATTATAAATATCTGTGTCTTTTCCAACAATCACATTTCTGTCCTGCTGAAGCTGCAGCACAGCCTTGCAGTAGGAGCACTCAGTTGCAAAAGTGACCTTTAGTTTTACAGGAATAAAATAGCTCTTGAGCAATTAACAAAAATGCAAAAATACAAGCATTGCAGGGATGAAAAGAAAGCCATATTTTGTACGTTACTTTATTTCAGCCTCAGAGCATCTCTTGGTCAGTCGTTAGGAATAGGATTGGCTAGTGAGACACCTTTTAAGCTTCACTTCATTTTCAGTATGTTTAAYGCTGTTTATATTTTTGTCTCTGCTTTATTTGAGTTTTCAGAGTTTTATGGAATATGTAAAGGGTTCTTACGTTTGCATTTATGCATTTAACAGTGCTATCAGCAAGTCTTCACATGAAAGTAAAATAATCAAATTCAGCAGTTGTGTTTTCCCATTCAAGAGATGCTATTATTTTAGCATTGTGTTTATAATGCCTTGAGCAGCTTTGTGCCAACACCTCTATTGTAACCTGCCCCACCTACTGTGTGTTTTATAACTTGGCTCTAAAATTCTCCTCCGTGTTGAAACTTGTCGTACAAAACTTCCATCTCAAAAAAAAAAAAAAAAGTGTTGCATTTTCCCATTAGAGGATTCCTTTAATTTTAGAGGAATTAATTCTTTTTTTTTAATTTTTAATTCAGGAACATGAAGCAGTTGGTCTATGGGATGAATATAGCATCTATGACTTTTGTGGCTTATGTACTTTCAGCAAATACAGAATCTAAATTGAATAAAAAGTAAATCTATAGCAATCATGGTGGCCAGAGAAAACATAGAAACTGTAAGATCTGCTTCAATCTGCAAAAAAATGTAAAAGAATACTGAGAAGTTGGTTGTGCCACCTACAATTTAGCAGTGCCCTTGGGCAGTTGGTTTAGAAGGTAGGGAATGCTTTAAATGGTGTAATAAATAATTTCATTTGATTTTAGGAGAATTTCTATGAAGTAAAAACTGAGTCTCAGAAGATTATGCAGAAACAAAGCAGAAACCTGAGTCAGAGAGTAAGAGGAGAAATAGGTGGAAGGGGAGGGAAATAATGGAGAAATGGAGAAAATTTGCAGTATTTCAGCTTTTCCTGCCAAATGGCATGTTTGCTCGAGCTTTAACTTATTCTGTGCTTTGGGATTTTTTTTCTTTTTTCAATTGCAGTTTGCAGCTGAGAGGGGAGGTCTCTGATAGGAGTGTGATTGAATAGTGTGTCTGAGGCTCTGGGGCTCTTATAATCTCCTCTTCTGTTGTGACTTTAGGCATCGATGTGGTAGATGCACTACCAGCACTTCCCTGGCATATAGAAACGTTCTTCTCCTTTCTTGAATTGCATGTATACAGTACAGGAAAATAATGTAAGAGCAGGGTCGGCTTATAGATATGTTTATGACCTATCCACTTGGCATCCCAGTGCAGTTAAAGATCTGAATTGAGGTTTCTAGCTGGAATGTTATCTCCCAAATCCCAGTGCCCCAAATTTGTAAACATAAATTTGCATATGGATTGAATATTCAGTATCTAGGACTGCCCAGATACAATTTTGAGTCTGCTACAAAATAAAAAATCTAAATGAGCTTGATCATTTGCTTTTGGTCTTGTTTCAACTGTAAAAAATGGAAAACATTTGTTTTGAGACCTAATTTCAGTTCTGCTCTGGACCTTGTAAATGAGTTGCATTGAGTCAGTGTCTGAGGTTTAAGCTAATCATAACTTCCCTGCAAGCTCTGCATCTCTGTGTGTACCTGAGTGATGCTTGTAAAGGTTTTTACAGATGCTTTTTCACTTGCTGCATCTTTAAGTTCTGTTTTTATGCACAGTTTTCATGTATATTCTAGAAAATACAGATGAAAATAGATTGTTTCATAGTTCCTGTAATTCTGAAGTCAATATTAAATTGTTGCATAAAGACTTGACCTCATTCTCTACTTGCAAGTGCAATGTAAACCAGAAGTTACTCCATATGTTTACCTGATATCTGTGATCAAGTGCATCACTGTTTATGGAAGCTCACATTTTTGCACTGTGCAGCTCTCTGCAACTTAGYTGGAAATTTTAAATGACCTAGAGCAAACAGAGGAGATGCAAAAGAGGAAACAGAATAATCCAAAGAAAAACATGTTTTCTTGTGTGTTACTTGTAAATAAATGTGCAGTTCAAGGATGAAGAACAGAGAAATGTTATTTCCCTGCTCGATCTGGAGGAACACTTAGTACAATGGCCATATTGACTTAAATTCTTTTATTTGCATGTGTCTTTTTTTCTGAATGAGTGACGATGTGAGTGTGAGGATGTAGTTTCTCGAACATTTGTTCTGCGTGGCTGACTAATGGAATAGGAGTTTTAGTAAAGTCATGTAATGGTTCAGTTTTAGTTTTATTTCCATACATCAGTAGTAGCTCTGTATCTAGGTATTCCACAGGTATGCTGTGGAAATGGAAAACTGGCTTTTTATTTTGGGAAAAGTGCATATACACTGATCTATTTTTAACTATTTTTCCCCCTCTTAAAGGCAAAATTTACACCAGTATCAAAAGCTGGGCTCTGCTTTGTTCAGAAGAAGGATGTGGACATGTGGCATCAGCAGCCAATTCAGTTTCCTGAATGTTAGAAGCCAGATAGATCTCTAWCACCTGGGTAGCTGTTGCCTGTATACACTGTTTTATAGATCTGAATGGATGGACACATCCAGTGAAGGACTCGGGGAACGTAGGGTAGTCAATCCCATTTTACAAGAAGGCAAAAAGGCCCAAAGGTACTAGTGCCTTTGAAAGATTTCCTCTAAAATGGATCATGGAAACTATCTTGTTGTGAGCAGTGGTACAAAGGAACAAAAGATACAGTGTTGAATGAGCTTTACCTTGCGCATGCATTTTCCCTTTCCCCTCTTTTCTCATTAAAATGCTGTAAATTCTTCAGAGAGTCACCAAAAAAAAGTCTGAAGGGGCAAGGGAGGATAGAACATACACATGAARATTACTTATACTGTATGCAGGGGGCAAAAATTTGTGCAGTTATATTTTTGATGTTCCATTCTCACCTTTTCCTTGAATTGCCTGCACTGAGATTACTTTGAATGTATAGTGAATTAGTATGAGTTCATACCATGCATCTTCATCTGCTAGAATAACATGTATTCATCTTACCAGAAACGATGAACTAGATCAGGTACGATAACAAATACATCTGATATTTGTTAGACTAATTAATTTTCCTACTTCTGGTGCTCTGTTCAGTATTTGTCAGGACCTGGTACATGAAGACATAGTTCAACTCTAAGTTTTTCCTGTGTCTAAGAATGTAATGGGTCAGACATCTCTCCCAGTTCCTTGTGTACCAACGAAAAGTAAGAACGAGGAAAGTAGATGTATCTTCTAAGTATTCTCTCAGCTTCCAGCTGTTTTCAGCTCATTTTCAGACTTTTTTTTTGTACCTTACATAGTTTATCTATTTAGTAAAACCTAACAGTCCTCTCTTTCCTATAACTGTCCATTCTCTCCTTTAACCCATGTAAACCTTTTGTGCACACAATATCCTTTGGCAAGGAATTCCAGAGATCTATTTTTTGTTGCTTAAGGTATAACTTCCCTATATTTTTTTTTAACCTGATGCCTATTTAGCTTAATTTGATAGCTATGACTTGTATTGGAACAGAAGTGAACTATTAATCATATTTCASCTTTTTCATTACATATGTGATTTTTGTGGACATCTATCATATCTCATTATTAGGATGAAATAACCCAGCCTACACATTTGCTCCTCTATGTTTCACTCTTGTTGCTCTTCTCTGAACTTTTCCTGGTTCTAATATATTTTGAAAGGGGACCAGAACTGTTCATGTTCTGGTTGTGGGCAAACTGTAGATTTATACCATAGCATAACAATTAGATTTTAARCTTTGTTCTTTTCCTATAAATTCCTAATATTTAATTTGGTATTTTCACCACTTTAAGCCTTAAGTTGATGTTTTTGTTAAAACATGATCCAGTGAAATTCCCTTGTGAGTTTGTCTGTGGATTGGTCTTTTTCCTGCAAAACACTTTTATTTATATTTGTGGTGCCATTTTATTACCCAGMCACCTAGTTTTTTAAGGTTTTTCCAGCAACTACTCAGTTTACCCTCTCTTGCTCTCTCTGTCTGTCTGTCTCTCTCTCTCCTTATTAAATATCTTTATATCATCAGCAAGTTCTGTCACCTCATTGCTTACTCCCTTTTCCTGGTAACTTACAAATAGGTTGAATTGAACAGTCCAGTTCTTACAGTGTAGACCTCTCTGACTGTTTTTTCTATGATCTGTTTCTTGTCTTTGGTCAATAATATATTCTTTTTCCTTGTCTGTTTAGTTTCTTTGAAGGACTTTGGGAAAGATCTTGTTAAATGTCTTTTGGAAGTTCAAGTACATTGGGTCACCCTGATGTGCAAACTTGCTGAATTCTTCATTTCATCAGCTGCATGATAATCTCTTCAGTCAAGTTCAGCAGGTTTGTAAGGCAGTTATTTTCTTTATAGAAATTGTATCAGCTTTCACTGAATGAAGAAAATTGGTGGATGCTGGAATAAATGTACTTTGTAATTTTGTCTTTGTATTCTTTGTCCAATACTAATATGTGCCTAAACATTCACTCTGCCTAATACAAATAACTATAGACTTACAAGCCTTTAGTTACCAGTTCCACCTCAAACTTATTTTTTAATTTTAAGGTCTCACTTACACTTGTCTCTCACATTCCCACTCCCGCTTTTCCACTTACATAGATTAAAGAGTAGTTTAAGAGACAAATATGTATAGACTCACATTTTTTGTCAAGGACAAAAATGACACACTGAAGGCTTGATGATTTGCCAGAATCTGAGCTGAGAATGTTTCTGTATCATCTTGATTTAGAAAGCATTCATGTGATATGCAGAAATGCAAACATTTTTTTTTTCTTACTGTATTTCTGTTCTGATACTTTAAAACGAAGGGTATTACTTAAACAGATTTAACACGAAACAGTCAAAGATTACAAGTGCATGAATGCCTTCAGAAAGCAGTTCTGAAACTTCTCAACAAAACAAAACTTGCTTTTGTGATTTTTTTAAATTTTTTTATTTTTCTTTTTATTTTTTTTTACTTCCTGTGTTCTCCTTTGCTGTGTTTATTTTACTGTTTTCAAAACTTATCCTTTAGGAATACCAAATAGGACTGGCACCAATATGTGAGCTTTGATAAAGGGTCACACTTTACAAATTGCTAGGCTGGCAGTCGCATCTAGCAGCTGAAAAAACTTTTCTTGTTCAAGTGCAGAGACCATACTACTTTGGAAGTTAGATTACTGTTTTGTTCCATACACAGAAGCAAGGATGTGAGTATTTTCTACTTAATTAAACTACTAGGAGTGATAGCAGGAGAACCAGGGTAGATTAGTAATTCTAGTTAGTAGTAGAATTCTAGTAGAATTATTTGAAAATGTGGCACTTGCACTGACTGGTGTGGAGGAAAGAGGAGCTCCAAACCTAATTATACGAGGATTTCTTTTTAAGAACTGGGACACTACAATAGCAGTTATATAAAAAGTGGTCAGGATTGGCATGTGATAGCCCCAAATATAATAGCCCAAACCTTTATTAACAAAATCAAAAGATACATTGTGGATTTCACAGCTTGAAGCTTTTCTTGAAGAAAGGCAAAGAAAGGGGCAAACATATGAAAAGAATGCCA
>NW_028186579.1:2245909-2281821 GCF_003343005.1 Rhea americana
GGGTTCGTTGGGAGACAACACTCAATGGAATGAAGTGATAGAAGTGAAAGCTAGAAGAAAGAAACAGCTGGTTACTAATAATGGCTTTTTATTTTTGAAAAGGAACAGTGTGGGAGATGGAGAGGGAAAAAGCAAAGCAGGCCTATGGAACTGGGATTTACAAAGGGATACTGGAGCAAATTATTGCACTGTATTTGAGGAATAACAGTTTTAGAAGTCGTGGTGCTGTTTTGACCTAATTAGTTTTCTATCTGATCTGTATGTAATGGGCAAAAATGAAGCCATTGTGAAATATCTTCAGTTTGACAATACTATTCTTAAACAATATTTAGCAAAATTAAGGAAATATAGATAGTAGTGTACATTTCGGGGGCAGGGTGGCATCTCTAAAATAGCTTTTAGCGCTTAAGCTGTCAGCCCAAGGCTGCCTGTTAGGTGAGGTCTTTTAGGGCCACATTCCGGATTCTTTGATTTCATTAATGATTTAGGTTGATGGAACAGAGAAGAAACTAGGTAACTGGATGGCATCACCTGGGAGAAACTGCTGCTCTTAGGAGGCTAGAATCAGAATGGTTGGTCTCGATTAATTGGAGCAGTGGTCTGAAATGAGGTGAAACTGAAATACARGTGCACGGCTATTTCTGCTTAGGACGAGAAGGGCGAAAGGAGAAATGGGAGATGCAGAAAAGCTAGCTTTCCTGATAACGGTAATATGAAAGAACAGAATTGCAGAAGAGGATTTGTGGCTTACGTTCAATGTTAAGTTTGAGTTAACAATAAGGGCCGTGGAAAACATGACAAATATACATGACAGAAAAATAACAGGGTAACATATGTGAAACTAGGAATTGATTATCCTTCCTCTTATACTGCTGGCTACGAAGTCTAGCTGGAGCCAGTGTATTAAGAAATGTAGACCAATTGGCTAGAGTCCGGGGAGGAACATCAGTAATGAACACACTGGAAAACATGAGCAATGAGGAAAGACTGAGGCCTAGAAAAGATTAAGACTAAACAAATTGTCAGGGGTGGATTAGCATTCTGCTTAAGTAAAAGAGCAGAGGTAGATGGTTTCYTTAGGCTTTTTAGTTCAGTATTGCAATAATAATAGCTTTTGGATTCAGCAATAGTCAGACCCTTATTGCAGAAGCTACTTGACTAGAGTAAGAGACTGTATACAAGARGAAAGAGGAGAAGCAGAGAGAAAAAGACAAAGTAGTTAACATTCATTTTACTACATTAATTAACTTCTTAGGCACTGAGAGAGTCTTTAAGCTGCCCTAAATCTGGGATGATAAATATCTATTAGAACTTGCAGTTGCTTCAGAAATGGTAACTTGAAAACACAGACATGCTGTGCAAGAACTCCCTCTTAAAACTAGCTGTTAATGTTAGTTTCTTCCTCCTCCACCACCATCAGCTSCTAACTCTTGCCCACAGCAATTTTGGAAAGTTCTGCATACAGGATGTAATTCCAGATGGTCCCATGCAAACAGTCTGTTCAAATGTGTGAATTCCTACTATTGATTTTTTTTTAAAAAAAAGCACACACTTGCGAGTATATTATACTTTTGCATCTCATTAGTTGTATTTTATCCTTTGAAGTAGTATGCAGATGCTTTTGGGAGCACCACGTAGTGAAGAATGAAGTTGGCTTCCCTGCTAATAAATATCAGAGATGCTTCCATAGTTGTTTCTAATAAAATTTAAAGATGAAAAAGTTCTAAAAATGAGATTTCTAAATCCCAGAATATCACATATTATTTTATTTATAGGAATATGTGAAATTGAGAATGAGGCATTTTTTGTCTTGACTTGAGGTATAGACTCCTACTGTTCCTCCTAATCCATATATGTCTTTATGTAAATAGAAATAGCATAAATACAGAAATATTTTAGAACTTCTCCACAGAAATATGTGGAAATCTTAGTAAACTTGATATTCTGAGACCAAGTGGACTATTTTTGCAGACTGAGGTAGAGATTTCCTGAAATGTTCCTGGAATGTCATTTTGCTGAGGTTAACTCTTAGACTAAATACCACATCAGTGAGCTACAGCAGAATTGAAGTGTGGCTCTAGTTACTAAGGTGTGTGTGGCTGAGAGTTGCATGAGAATTCTTATGTTTGCAAARTGCTATGGAAAACAGTTGTACTTGCAGGGAAAAAAATGCAGGGAAATGTATTTTAGAGGAAGGACCGAAGATGTGATAAATGGATAATGGGAAGAGCCTGAAATCTGTGACACAGGCCCTTGTTCATCTTGTATATACTCAGGCATTCCCTATTGCATCTGCAGCAGTCTCCATAAAGCAGGTGAACTCTAAAGAMAAATACAAATAAGCTGGAACTTAAACATAAGGTGTTGAATGCAGTCAAGGTCTGTGCCTGCAATGGCATTGTTCTCTAGCAATGTTAAGGGTTAGGTGAAAAGTGCAAATAATACCTGTTAGATGTAATGTAAGTTYCTCAAACCAGCAGTCAGAAATTTGTCAGCTGCAAATTAGAGAGGAATGTTTAGGAAGATTTGATGAAGAAATTTAACACTTAGATAAGATAAATTACTTGCTTCATGGAGCAAAAGCATTGAATCCCAGAATGGTTGTGGTTGGAAGGGACCTCTGAAGATCATCTAGCCCAAACCTCCCTACTCAAGCAGGGTCATCTAGTCACTTCTTGCACAGGATTGTGTCCAGGTGGGTTTTGAATGTCTCCAGAGAAGGAGACTCCRYAACCTCTCTGGGCAACCTGTGCCAGTGCTTCATCACTCTCACAGTGAAGAAGTTTTTCCCTATATTCAGGTGGAACTTTCTGTGTTTCAGTTTTTGCCCATTTCCTCTTGTCCTTTCACGTGGGACAAATGAAAAGAGTTTGTCCCCATCCCCTTGACACCCTCCCTTCAGGTACTTGTRCACATCGATAAGATCCCCCCTCAGTCTTYTCTTCTCCAAGCTAAAGAGGCCCAGCTCTTGCAGCCGTTCCTCACAGGGCAGGTGCTCCAGCCCTCTGATCATCTTCGTAGCCCTACGCTGGACTCTCTCCAGTAGCTCCATGTCTCTCTYGTACTRGGGAGCMCAGAACTGGATGYAGTACTCGAGATGAGGCMTCACCAGAGCTGAGTAGAGACGGAGGGTTACCTCCCTCGACCTGCTGGCAACAGTCTTCCTAATGCATGGGATTATTCCTTCCTAGGTGCAGGACCCTGTACTTGCCCTTGTTGAACTTCATGAGGTTCCTCTCTGCCCAACTCTCCAGCCTGTCCAGGTCTCGCCAAATGGCAGCACTTCTGGTGTATCACCCGCTCCGGGCTATCAGATTGGTTAAGCGTGAYTTCTCCTTGGTAAATCTATGCTGGCTACTYCTGATCACCTTCTTTTCCTCTACATGCTTGGAGATGATATCCAGGATGAACTGTTCYATCACCTTTCCAGGGATGGAGGTGAGGCTGACTGGCCTGTAGTTTCCTGGGTCCTCGTCCTCACCCTTTTGGAAGACAGGAGTGACATTAGCTTTCTTCCAGCCCTCAGGCACCTCTCCTGTTCTCCATGACCTTTCAAAGATGATGGAGAGCAGCCTARCAATAATACTTGCCAGCTCTTTCAGTACTCTTGGGTGCATACCATTGGGACCTGCAGATTTGTGGGTGTCAAGTCTGTCTAAATGATCTCTAACACAATCCTCCTCCACCAASGGAAAGTCGTCTTTTCTCCATACTTTTGTCTTCGGACTCTGGGATTCCTGAGGGCTGCCCTTAGCAGTRAAGACTGAAGCAGAGAAGGCTTTCAGTAACTCCGCCGTCTCTGKATCCTTYATCACCAGGGCACCCACCCCATTCAGTAGCAGGCYCACGTTTTCCTTAGTCTTCCTCTTGCTACTGAKGTATTKGAAGAAGCCCTTCCTGTTGTCCTTGACATCTCTTGCCAGATTTAATTTAAAACGGTCCTTAGGCTTCCTCGTCATATCCCTGCACACTCTGACGTTGTTTCTACATTCTTCCCAAGTGGCCTGGCCCTTCTTCCGCATTCTGTATGCTTTGTTTTTCTGTTCAAGTTTTGCTGGGAGATCCTTGCTCATCCGTCCTGGTCTCCTGCCCCCTATGCTTGACTTCTTCATAGGGATGCACTGCTCTTGAGCTTGGAGGAAGTGATGCTTGCGTATTAACCACCTGTCTTGGACCCCTGTTCCTTCTAGGTCCCTAACCCRTGGATTCCTCCAAGTAGGTCCCTGAAGAGGGCAAAGTCTGTTCTCCTRAAGCCCAGGRYTGCAATCTCCTACTTATTGCCCTGTTTCCTCCATGCAGGATTCTGAACTCCATTATTTCCTGGTCACTGCAGCCAAGGCTGCCCCCAGCCTTCGCAACTCCAACCTTTTCTTTGTTAGTACAAGGTCCTAGAGCACAGCTCTCCTTGTTGGCTTCTGCTCCACCTGTGTCAAAAAGTTATCATCAGTGCTCTGCAGGAACCTCTGGGACTGTTCATGCTTAGCTGTGTTGAATTTCCAGCAGATATCAGGGTGAAGTCCCCCATGAGAACCGGGGCCTGTGATTGTGAGGCTGTCACAACAGTGTGTCCCCCTTCTTAGCTTACTCTTTAATCCCTACCCATAAACTCTCGACTCGCTCTTCGTCCACCCTTGGCAGAGTTCAATGCACTCCTGTTGCTCACTCACATAAATAGTCTGTCTGGGTTGAAGCCTCTGACATAGCTGATGCAGCGACTCCAACAGCTTCTGGGGAATGTGCTCTGCAGTGTGTCATGACCATATCTGAGGGAGCCCTTCTGCACGAACTGCTGCACAAACTGCTGCGTCTGTTCAGTGCCTCTGTTAGCTGTGCTCTTGTTTTTATGGAAAGAGCTTCAGACTAGAAATTGATGTGAAACAACTTGGCAAAACTTCTAAGCTGTCCAGAGGTCTCACAGAAAGTCTCCTCAACCTTTTCTAGTGAAGGGTGGAGCAAATATTTTAGAGCTGTATTTTACTTAATGAAACCTGTCAGTGAGGAGTAAGCACTCAGAAGAAATCAGCAGAAGCAGCCTTATTTCTGAACTTTGGCTTTGCTTTATTGAAAATTCTTAATATAGTTCTCTTGTAAAAATTAAGTAGTAGAGGTGATGAAATATATAGCAATATTAAATCACAGAGAAAAAAGAAAAAGTATGTACTGCATTTTGAGTAATCATACTGTTAAAGATTTTTCTGAAAATTACGTTGGGAAAGCCAAGTTCAGGGGACGGAACACATTTCAGTTTTTTCTAAAGTAATTTGCATGCACAGAGCAAATCAACGTAAGCATCCTGGAAATGTTTTGCAGCTTTAAGTTTAATTCAATACTGTAACATCTCTCTATTCAGAAAATTATTTTTCCTGATTCTCAGATGGTTTTCATCCTCTGTGCCTTAGTTCCTAGATTAGTGAYGGGGAGTTCCTGGACGAATTCATTATGCATTTGGATTCCCGTGCCCTAAGTTCATTAAGGGAACACATATGCAGAAATGGAAAGTTTCAGAAACTTTTGTAGACAAGAGAAAAAACAAAACAAAAAAAMCTCTCAAAATTAAAAGCTGCCTCTCCACTCAATTCTCTTTAGATTTCAGCTGCAAGTCTTATCCTTTCCCCTTTAATGCTTGCAGAATTATAAATGGCTCTCTCTCTTTTTAATTTTTTTTAATTGCTTAAAATAAAACTGTTATACTATCCAGGCCTAGTTCTCTTGTCTAGCATAAACTTTTGATCTTTGAAAGCAATGTTCCCTAATCATTTTATCCTTATATCCAGACTTCCCTTTAGTACATAAAATAAGCATTTAGATGTCCCTMGGCATACAGTATCAATGTGTTAGGTAAAATAATTTGTTATTTGTGTAGCCTAAAGGACTGATATTTGTGCCTCTAATGTTTTTTTTTGTGAGTTTTTGTTTGTTTGTTTGTTTGTTTTTTTCATCAGTGTGATACAGAATCAGATTAGGTGTTCAGTCTGTTTTATGCCTGTCTGGACATATAGTGAAACAGCTGGATGTAACTTTTTTTTTGTAACTTTTTTTTTACAAAAAAGTTTTGTACCTTTTTTTTCTGAAAGGTTTACTAAGAGGYATTTTAAGTGGAAAGCTTTTTACTTGTTGGTGGGGAAGAGTTTGATATCCTACTGTTAAATGGATGTTAAAAACATACGTGGAACCCTGGGAATCCATCTGTTGCCTCTAGATGTGTAAGTTTGAGATGTGCTAACTGGATGTTCTTGCAAGATACTTGTGATCGCTCGGCTGTACCTGTGATCACCAATCACTCATACCTGTGATCACTCGGCTGTATATGCTGGCAGAGAATTGTTTCATAAATCAAAAACGTTACTGTTACGTAATGGATTTCTGAAGTCTATATCCATTCTGAATAGATATAGACTTGCACATGAATTATTACTTTGTAGAAGACTGTGAACATAGTCCTTCCAAAATCTTATATTTTGGAATCTTCTGCAGTTTGTAATCTTAACTTTTGTTTAGTGAATGCTTAGGTTTTTTGTCATAGAAATAATTTCCTGTCTTACTCAGTACTGTTTGTACGTATGCATCCGTGAGCACGAATGCTAAAGTCTTTGAAATAGAAACATATGCTGAGTGGGTTTAGTTTWGTTTTGTTTTGTTTTTTTCTATCCAAACACTCCACTAGAACATGAGGAAAATCCTTAATCATTTCAGAGCCCTCACTCAGTTTAAGCATGCAAGCGTTGTTCTACTGGGATTACTTTAATAGAACTGGAATCAATCAAGGAGCTGCAGTAATGTAACAGAAAAAGCTATGGGTAGCTTTAACAATAACTATTATTCAGTGCCCAAAATTATACTTCTTTATAGAATACTTTGGTTTAGATTCTAGGAAGAATTTGATGGTCTATTATAAATTAAATACAGTGTATATTCTGCCTTARGAAATGCATTATGAAACTTTTGGGGGCTGTGAAAAATATTTAAAAGGAAAGCTGATTTTTCATAGGGAGCTAATGGTACGTTCTACCTGTGACACTCTTCAGTAGTGTTTCTTGGCTTATAAAGTTCACTTTGGCAATGCCTTTCTGGCAAATTTCACTTCCGAATTTTCTGCACATATTTGGCTTGCATTTGTGCTTCTGAAAGCCTTTTTTCCTTTAAAATCCCCTCTTGATTCTCTGGTTACCAGCCAACTTGCTTCCACTTATATACTAGACCCTTATAGTGTTTTGTCTTAATGCTGGGCATCCTGCACTTTTGGCCTGATTCCACAAACTAGTGTTAAAGCTACATATGCAAGCTTATTCATGTAAAGGTGACAAATTAAATTGYCTATGTCTGTTATGTAATGAAACAAATATTTTTCTCCCTAGGTTGTATGTTTGCCCTCTCTTTGTAAATAGCTGCTGTGTTAATGGCTGCCTAAACAAATTCATGCGTTCTTTCTAATGGCAGAGGGTAGCTCCCCTTTCTGCACCCATGCCTTGCAATCCAAACTATGGTTTAAAATCATATTAAGCACATCCATGTCTGCATTAAACTGGAGAGTTCTGTATTTAGAGGATAACATTCTACCTATGCCTTAGAGGCAGAAGAGAAGGTTTCTCCTGATCCAGTTCTACTTGAATATTGAAATTTATTTGGTATGTGACTGCAGTTAGTTCATAAGGCTTTTATTTAGGCTTTAAAAATCCTCTGTATAAACATGTTGTTTCTCTRAAAAAGCATTTCAAGCATGTTAGGTGAGACTGTTTTGTTTACCTGTATTCATCTGGCTCATTACAGTTMTCATAACAATGCATCAGACAGCAATTAGGTCAGCAAATGTGCCTACAGCATTTTGCTTGGGAAACATGTTAAGTGCCATAGAAGTTATGCATGGGTCTTCCTTAAATAGCGGGATTAATAAAACTACATAGAACTCTYATTATTGTAAGTAAGAAATTGCCTTGAGGTTATTGTCTTGCTTCCCCCCCATCTTATCTTTGTGACTCATACTTTTATAAAACTTTGATTCCTTTTATTTGTTCTTTTGAACGCAAACATGCGTACAAGTGCTTAATTTGTTAAAAGCTCTTGAAGTTCATACTGTTTGTTCAAAACTAGAAAACTGGATGAAATATAGACGAATGAAATTCAAATCCAGCAGCAATTATGTTTCAATGATCATATTTATAATTGTTCTTAGAATACCTTGTGAATTGCATGTTGTGATTTATGACTGAAACACTCAAACCTGGTTTCCTAGAACAAGACACTAATGTACATAAATACAGAGATGCTTGAGGCAGAAAGAAACTACACCAAATGTAGTTAGGCTTATGGATCACTTTAGCCAAAAGATGTGGTCTGGACTGCAAAACCATGAATTTGGGTTGGAGAAGACTATTCTTACCTTTTGATGGTAGTATAAGTCTGGTGTCAATAAATCTGCTTGGTATCGTACGTGCCACTGATCGTTTTCTAAAGACTTCGCAAAGGTCCATTCTAAGCAAGAAATGTGGAAAGACAGCTCAGAGGTGGATGGTGCTACGTAGGATTGAAGCATACTAAGAGCTCCAACAAGGGACCACAGCTACAAGGCAGTAAAACTGTATTATTACTGTTGAGATAAGTTATAAAGTCCATGGAGAAAAATACGAGGCAACTTTTCTATTAACAAGCCAAAGAAGAACCTGAAGCTCTGTGTCCTCAAGACACTGTGATGAGCGCTGTCCTTCACAGATATGCGCAAATATTGCTGACTTGAGTCAGCAATAGTCCTTTCTGAAGCTTATGTTTTTCTTCCTTTCTCTGACTTGGATTGCCCCAAAGTTATCTTTGTACAATGGATTTAGTGCTTCTGTGCCCGATGCATTGGCTATTAATGGTGACACAGGGGAGATAGCCAAGTACTGAGTGCAAGCTGGAACTGAATTTTCAGAAAGCTTTTCTACAGAAGTTAATGCAGCCTGTTTTGCTACCTCACAGATGGTTACACCTGGATAATCTATGCATGATAGTGTGTTTACCAGCTGGTGTTGATCAACATGTTTGCCACCCAAATCTGTGGGAACATCTGATATTATGATTCCATCTGTGCATGAGTGAGGTAACCATCCTGCATAACACAATTTCTTTTAGGAGAATGAGTGTTATAAAAGATAAGACGTTAGCTGAATTAAAAAATAAAAGTTGTCATACAGTGATAGTTCTAATTCTCCCTCACGGACATGGAAAATGGCTGCAATTTCCCCTTTGGGCAACTCTAGCTTACTGAATAAGATTTCTTTTTCCCTCTAATCATTTTTAAAGCAACACTTAAATAGCCAAAATTTGTCTTTCTGTACCAAAACAAACTTGCTTTTTTTTGTTTGTTTGTTTTCTGAAAGTGTTTAAAGGCCATGGTGTTAAACAGCACTAGGACAATGATGAAGATGCAAATCAGGCATATTATCTATATCATACTATAACAAAAGGGAGAAATTTTTTTGTAGAGACTATGCAAACACGAGCAATGTTAGCTTGCCTCCATAGACAAACGTTTTTGAGCTTTATGCCTGTAGCAGAAACAAAAAAAAAAATCTGTCTTGAAGATTTGAGTTCACTTTGCTCTAGAAGCTTTTCAGAAGTGAGAATATACCTGAATATCTTTTCATTGCAGTTCTGAAGCAGCAAGCAGACAGTAAAGGTAAAATTTAGTCTAGCTATACACTTGGGTGTCTGGACCAGGCATCTGTTTCAGCCAAGTTCTAAGCGACATTTGCCATGACTGAGCCTTCAGCAGCTGTTACTTGGAGCAGGCTAAACTTTGTTTTAACTCATGCTAACTACTTCAGCTTAAGAGCCTTGAAAATGCAAGCAAAGATTTGAAAATCTAAGAGGCATATTAACTAGGTCTCTCTTCCTGTGCCTTTCCCGGCAATTTTTGTAGGAATGCAAGTTAAGAGGCATTCCATAATAGTTAATTACGACTAGAGTTTAATCTTTGCCATCTTCCCAGGACAACACAAGCTCATTTCTGTGTTCAGGCTACACTAGGAATACAATGAAAAACTTGTTCTGAGGGACCTGAAAATCTGACTTTTTTTTTTTTTTTTAATAATTGGGATTTTTTCCCCACAGAAAATGTTCTTTTGGTGATAGAGATGTAAATAAACCATTTTTTAAATCCAAAATCATAATTTCATTCTTGCTTACTTGTGTTGGAAAATGTAAGCTTTGAGCACAAAATTCAGCTATATGACTTCTGTGTGCTGTAATTTGGATGTTTCGTATGCTCATTCTTTTGTGTTTGGTCATGACCCCTACCTGCATTAAGTCTCTTATAGTGAAAAACAAGTATTCCAATCTACAGAATAGATCATAGTATATRCATTCCCTAGTTGGAAACTGGGGATTTGTTATCACTAGGCAAGAACTTCCACGGAACATTATAATGAAGTTTTAAAAATCTAAGTGTTGGGGCTGAGATAAATATATTTTTTCTCTGCATTCTTTGCATGGTTTGGGGGGGAGGTGGAGGAGTGTGAGGAGGTTGCTGCTATATGAGAATTTTCACTGAAACTGAGTTTTCCCATCTCCTCATCCTCCAAAACTGCGCTGTTGGAAAACTTTTCTCAAGACCTAGGTTTGTTCTAGTTAGTCTAATTGCCCTTGCTGTGGTCCTGCTATAGTAGAACAGTGCAAAGACTTTGTGAAAGACTACCCAGCTGAACTGTTCACTTGCTTTGCATGTGTTTATCAAAGGGAATACTGAAAAATAAGTTCCCACTCCTCCTTGCTTATGGTGAATCATYCCCGGACTTCCCACAGGGATCTGAACCATTTCTAATAGCAACTGTGAATCCTTCCAAGTCAGATATGTGGAAGATGCTCTGTGTATACTGGCAGAGCATCCTTAGGAGTTGTACAATCCTSTTCAGGGGGATGTGAAAATGCCTCTTATCCAGAGCTAGGAAACAGCAGGTTTTTGCATAGATTGTACTGTTCAATAGGTGTAGACTCTCATTTTGGTGAGGCTTTTATTGTAATTACTCATCTTTGCTTCCTCCTTATGCTGGAGAGGCATTACTGAGTAATGYATTTTTTCCCTCAAGAATACATACATTTGAACCAGTGATCTAGTTTGTTGTCAGTGAGAATGGAACCTCTTAAAAGTTACTGACTGAAGGTTGGTTACCCCAACCTTTTTGAAGCAGAGGTGGCCACATTATTGAAGACTTTATTACTTGTGGAGGTTGTTGATGATTTATGATAGTCCATTGGGCTAATTTGGCATTAGTCTCTAGACATAAGAATGATGTCTTTTTYAGTGCTTGAAACACTGAATAAGTGAAAAAAGATATCCTGAAGAAACAGAAAGAGAAATCTCTTTGGCTGAAGTAAATGCAATCTTTAGTCCTATTGACCARTTACAATCTCATGTGTTTTGCAAATAATGAACAAATGTAATTTTTAGTTGTGTGAGGAAGTGACCTCATGTATATCTCAAGTGTGTGAATTAAGATACTGATAATGGTCTAGGTATATTAAAAGCAGCACTTGGTCTGAAAGAGAATATTAGCATAGCCACTAAATYATCTCTCTAGGTTTATGTCTAAACATATCTAAATATAACACCAGCACATATCACTAAATGATAAGACCAATCTAAAAGTTTACCCCAGAAATTCTTTGCTTTTCTCTGTCTCAAGAACTAACTTCTACAATGTCTAAGCCAATCAGCAAACATGCCATGATTAAATGTAGCCAAAGCTATTTGCGTAACTTGCATCTTTTTGAAATAGTTGTCAGTGCTTAGCAGCAGAAAGTCATTGGATTGATACTTCAGTCAAATAAATTGTTCTAGAGYAGAAATCAAATGAATCACAATCAAATTTCAGATCCTCCTAAAATAATGTAATTACAAGAGGGAAAGCTGCAAATTCTRTTAAGCTTGAATATAGGTGGTAGAGACCATCATCATGTTCAGATTCTCTGGGCTGGTGACTTGGTGAGGTTTTGCTAAAGAAGAAAAAGATGACCTTAAGCAAGGTGTTAACCCTAAAATAGGTGTTACTTATTGATATCTCAAACATAGAATGCAAGCAGAGTTGAAGTGTGAAGAAAAGGAAGGTGACATAAGGCAGAAATGGGAGCTCTAGAGGGCAGACACTGCAGCATCCTGAAAGTTAGGAATAACAGAAGGAGGTCATTGTTTTGGCAATATTATTAAAAAAAAAAAAAAAAAAAAAAAAAAAAAAGTGAAGTAGAAAAGCAGGAAAGGAAAGATTGCATAAAGGAAGCTGAGAGAGCAATAAAATATGCAAAAAGGATTCAGTTAGTCGCTTCTTCAGGAATCTATTTTACATGAACAGTTTAAGAATGAATCAATATTTTTGCTTAAAATTCTGCTGRGATTAATTTTGGCAGAAATGGAGCAATTACTTTTTGCAAGGGAGGAGGGAACAGATGGAGGGTGTCTCATCTTTCATGCCTATGCAGAATCTTTTTTTATTTTTGTTTGTTGAAGACATTAAAAAATACCCCTGGCAGTTTCTCCATTTCCTTTGGCTTTCAAGTCTAAAGACATATTCAAACTGAAAGAGGGAATGGGGAACCCAGCCAGGTGGAAAGCCTATTCATCACCTAGTCAGTGGTGGAAAATATTGAAKGATCAAATGAAAGTGTCTTAAAATAATATGAACACAGAGACAGAAAAATCTGCCAAAGGAAGGAATTTGTGTTAAAGAAAACTCGCAGTTTCCCTGTCCAGTCCTAATAAGACTTCAACATTTGGTAGAAATCAGTATATGTATGATCCACAGCTGTAATTTTTTATAATTATTACTTTTTAGAGTAGTTAGAAGTTCTTAAAGAAATAATTTGATCTGAAAACGATTCAGTTTGGATATTTTTATGGAAAAGACCTTTTGTGTGTGTGTGTGTTTGTGCGTGCATGTACAATATAGGTTAGAGTCTCTAAATTCCATASTCGGGGAGAAAAGTGTTTTTCTTTCATTCTTGTAAATAAAAATATTCTCTGTAAATTACTGAATAGGCTATGAGCCCTATCAACTTCAGGAGGTAAGCCAAAACAATACTGGAAAAAATTTCTCTTTGAAGTAAAGAAGCTTCAAATCCCAAAGTCAAATTGCATATCAACTATGGAGCTTCATCAGTCTGCAAGAATCCAGGGAACATGGTTAGGCTTATTGTAATCTTGCTTCTTCCCCCTGTCCACCCTTCTTTATTTCTCATAACCTGAAAAAGGCCAAATGGTAGGAATCTCACCTGTAATCTTGCCTTCTGTCTCCTGTATATTCATGAACTGAAGAATAGGGCCTGCTAAGAAAGACTGCTATATTTTAAAGTATTCTGGGGTTTTAGAAAGTGTTACAAATGTATCTGCTAGAAGCTTCTAATATTTTGCTGGCAGTTGATATGTTTAATTATTTTTATTCTATTTATCTAAATTTATATGGAGGGTAACCATGCCTTTTTTGATAAGTGCCAAAAGTAGCGTCCAAGGCACCTTAATTGTGACCAAATGGGAACTGGGGGGCTATGAACCAGCATTATTCAAAAAATGATTGTTTCAGAAATATTCCTACAAATATAAAACTCATAATAAATTTAGATAGTATTTCCATGTAGGTACMCTAACACTGTGTATAGCAGCACACAAATGCTGCTATACGCTAGGTAGTTACCRTAAAGAGTGGAGATACACTGGCAATGTTCTGCTGGAGATGAGAGAGGCGTTTAAGATATAAGCCCTTCTCAGAGAAGGAGGTATGTAGACAGAGCCAATAAAACGCTATTGTAAATGTGTAAATCCTACCTAAACCTTGTATGGGATTTAGACTTGAGGTCCAGGCTTCAGTGAGAGCTTCATTTATTCTGTTGTTTATGGTCTTAAATGTAAAATATTGTAATTGTTTTGTCAGYGTGGAGATGCCTGAGAGGAAAATAATAGATCCAAATTCTTGGAAGAAATGGAAGTATTTTTGAATGACAGGTTTGGGTTGGTGCATTATGTCTAAAGTGAAAAACTGATATTTTTTTTTCTTTTTAAAATAAAAAGACACTTTGACAAATTGTATTGTCCTMGTATTTGAAAAATTTCTCCCTCCCTACTGCCTATAACCCACAAAAATCCAGAATGAAAATGGAGGTTAAGCTGTAAAAGCTTTAAAGATCACTTAAAGAAACCTTTGTTCTCTGGCCAGTTTTCAAAATAAATAAAATCTCATTTTAACATCACTGTCTAATAGTCTGTAAAGTGCATATAGAAATAATGTCACGTGCTTGCATTTCTTAATTGTACAGATGCCATTCATCAGCCAACACTATTTGCAAACAAATAAGAATTGATTTTAAAAATCAAGTGCTTAAATTAAAACCATATTTCTTTCTTTTGCCTAGCAGAAACTGAGTTTGGAGATTTGTTTTCTGTATGTGTGAACTCCTGAGAGCATGAACTGAACTGGAGAAGGTCTTATAATGCTGTCCTGCTTGGTGGTGAGGTTCTTGGGCACGGCTGTAATAATGGAATTAAAAACAATGTACTAGCAGTCCTCTGACAATCATTTAATGAAACAGAGGGTGTAAACTATCTTTACAGACATCGCTTCCAACATAAAAATGTCTGTATGGTTACCGGGAGATGAGGAGAATAGGAACTGACTGTAGTCGAATGCTCTTGACCGCTTGCAATGTCTAATGCCGTATATGTTCGGAATCTGGAATGTAACAGCTCTAACTGAGCTTGAACTCAAATGACTTAATTGATTTAATTGTTTCATGCCAGAAACCTCTTAAAAATCTCTCTGCCTGGGCACAAGGTTAGCTGACTTTACTGTTCAGCCACTTGAGGGTCTTTCTCAGAAAATTCTCAGTCTTGGGTCCAACATGTATATTTGAATTATTTGCATTTCTTAATGTAAAGCAGAGAGTTGACTGGAACAAGCAATATAGAAAATTTGTTTTCTGCATATTTGAGGGAGAAATTATGGTTCCTGAAATAATTTGGTTTCTATGTAGGCTGGAAGGCAGCACCTTGCAGCATTAGAGAGTAGGCTGAAAGAGCCTTTTAGCTGATGAAGGAAAAAGCGAAGAAAGTGCTGTTGTAATTCACTGAATTAGTAGGAAATGTTTTAAAGGAGACCAAGTGTCATTTTGATCATGACTCATTATACATAGCAATATATTATAAGAATACATTGCTTGAAACTGATACAGTGCATTTTGTTTCATTTTTTGTTTTTAATTTTGTTTTGTTTTTATTTCCGGCAAAGAAGTTTTGCTTGCATTTATACCAGAATGCTGACCCCTAAAAATTACAAAAATTATAAACTTAACAATTTTAGTTTAAAACTCCTCTCTTTCTAGAAACATGAAGGATCAGTAGGATTATTCTGGTAGTTTCAGTCCACAAGCTGTAGTCTTCATCACTTCCTGTAATGTGGCAGTGATATAAAAGTAGGCAAGTTAGAAAATTGGCACAGCTCCTAGGAGACACGAAAAATCCAGCAGACTTGGTTTGTATCTTTTTTAACTGAAGTTAAAAAGAAAACTTTTTCTTTTTAGAAGAAAAAGAATTCAGTATTGAATTCAATGAGATGGATTATAAAATGCAACAGTCATGATAGAATTCCACCTATTTACATGTAATTCCTACCTAAACAAGATGGGATGTTGAGGGTAAATCCAAGTGAATGCGAGTCAAACACCACTGCTGGTCCTTATTTGAACTCCAGGATCAGCTCTRTCACAGTGTAATTGATTTATCCTCTTACGTCTCAGATGCTCTGTGTTAAACAGAGGATTTTTATGCTCTGTAAAGCTTACTTTACAAGGGAGGACTTTAGGTCTGGTAGATTCAATGACTATAATACAGACTAAACTGTCTCTGTGGCTATGGATGCTCTGCTAGTGTTTGCAAAGTCAAGTTAGTTCTATATGTTTACACAAGCTACTTAGCTAGGTACTCATGTCTTGCCATTATGAGGAGTTTTCTGCAGAATTTGGGCAGAATATAACTAGCAATTCTTCCTCRGATGAGCAAAATGCAATCTCAGAAAATGTCCAACTACAGAACTGGTAGGTAGCAAAGGCTTGGAAAGCTGATCTTGGCAGTAGCTCATTTGAATCTTGACTCAGAATAAGAATCCTGTAAATCTTAACAAGAAGAGTTGAAGAAGCATTAGGGGAGAATATAATGATTCGTGAGTTCACACATTGGGCTTTTTTTCGCTTGTTTGTTTGTTTGTGGTTTTGATAAGTTTTATGTATTACCACAATTTAGAATGCTGTTAGAGGGAAGAGCATTCTAAGAGTATTCTTAATTTTGGTAGTGACGAACGMAGGAAAGTGTAGCATTGTCTTCAAGAGAAAAATAGAAATTGAGCCCAGTGGTTGCACTTGACAATACAAGACATGACTACTGTGCTTGCCAAGAGATTTGAGTACCCAAAGGGTTCCTTGTAGGTGTCACAGCTYGCCAATGTACAGTTGTTAGCACAATCTTATCAAGTGATAAAGTTCTGTGTTAACATTAGCTTTCTACAATAACACAAATGAAGGCAATTTTATTTCTGTTACGATAGTGGCTCATATATAGGCTTATCAAATCATGTGATAGTTTTATTGGTCATTTAAACAACATTTTAAAAGTGCTATGTTGCTGGTTTGTCTGCTCCGATATAATATACTTAAATATGGACAGTCGTATCCAAGGCCCATCCAGTCCAGTATTCTACATTCAACAATGATCAATAAAGTATGCCTAGAGAGGAGCATAAATACAGAGCAAACATATGGTAACACTTTATCTGAGTATCTTTTCAACAGCAGTGATATTTAGCTCAAACTCTAAGCCAGAAGTCACTGCTTTGTGTTGCCAATAGCCACTGATAAGTTTTCCTTCTATACGTTAGTTTTGGAACAAATGAAAATATTTATGGTTAGGAGATCCACAACTTAATTGTATGTTGCGTGGAAAAAGCACCTTTTTTTTTTTTTTTTTTTTTTTGTGTGTGTGTCTTTTTTATGAGCCTAGCCACTGCTAGGTTTGGTTCATGTTCAGTAATTCTTGTAATAGAAAAACTTAGTGAATAATCATTCCTTGTTGATTCTGCTAGTAGTAGTGTAGTAGTGTATACCTTTATCATAACTCTCTCTGCCAGGAAGAGTATTGTAAGTTGTTCCTTGTCATTGGTAGTCTGTGCAGCCTTCCTCTATACCTTTGCTAGTTCTGTTAGATCTTTTTTGAAATGCAGTAAKCAAAAGCTATGCTTTTCTGGTGCAATTCTGGAGTACTTGAGTGTTACCATAATGATATAACAAAGATCATACCTAAGTTAAATATGTTCATTTTTAAACTATACCTCTTCTAAAATTATGCTGTTTATTTTGTCTTCAAAGATTACTAAGTGTTGAAAAAGTAAACAGTGTGGATTTTATTTAAATATAAAGATACAGTGCATAAGCAATAGGATATAACTATACAGTGCTTTCACAGTCCATCTTGTTGTTGCCGCTGATTCTACAAACTTTCTCCCAAACAACAGATTCTGAATTTTGGTATCCCACTGGCAAAAACAGATTTCTAAATTCAGAGCTACATCCTCTGAAATCAATCTGAGTTGTAACTAGAAGGGCACACGCAGGCCAACCTTGTGCTTTTCCGTGAGGGTGGATTTTTTTCCACTGAAGCTGATGAGTATTTGGTAAATATCTCAAAATGAAGAGGATTGGCTGTAAACTTCAGAGTACAAGTGTTCCTAGTAGAATTTTTTTGTCCTACAAAATCATCTTACATGTGTCCTCCTCTTTGCTCCATTTAAGACAATGTGTATCTCTTATTGTCAATTAGATTCCCAGAGGAATAAGTAGTCTCCYTCATACTCTTAAACACCAGTGCAGACAAGTTGTGATAGAAACGGAGGTGATCTTGGCAGCATTTTTTCTCTTGTCTGCAACCCTGGTTGTGCTCCATTTTGGAAATGAATGAGATTTTGCAAAGGATTAGTGTGAATTTCATTGAGCTTTCTGAAATATAAAATGGTGTACCTGAAGCTGGCAAACTGGGCTCTCCCCCTTTAGTTAGTCTAGAACGAGTCATCTCCTGAGAACAGGTCATCCCATACAAAGATGAGTGGTTAAGGTGGAAAGACTTGTCACCTCTTAGGGGTTCTTATCTCTAATTTTATTTATTATTAGCTAGACTTAATAATTCTACTTTGTGTGTTCAACTTTTGTTAGAAATGCATTACTAAGAAATTATCTGATGCAGAGTATTCTTAATTGGTTCATATTTTTATTTGATTATAGGAAGAATGAAAGGAGCCAATACTTGCTTCTAGGGAAACTGTATGTGAGACTAGAGTAATTTATCTAAAATCTTTGTGGGAGGATGCAATAGCTTCATTGSAATAGCTACAGAAAATTCCCTCAGTGTTGTCTGTATCCTGTATGATCTGTAAACTGCAGTATGTTTTAAGAAACTTGCTTCTTTTGAACTTTTCAAAGTGATTTTTTTAGATTTCTTATTAAACCATGTTCATATAGATTAAGAAAAAGTTTCATATATAACCAGAAACCTCTTTCGAACAAGAGACTTAACTGATTTCTATTCTCCCCTAAATTTGAAAAATAGGGATTATGTCCCTAAAGAAATGATACATGTACTACAAACTGAGAATAAGATGCTGTGATTTCTGTATTTGCAGATATCCTGTTTTCCTCTTGGTTTACAAAGAAAACTCAGTGTTGCAGGAACTGCAAACTGGGATGTACTGGGCTAATACAAATTTAACTGAAGCCAAGAATGTACCGGTTTGGCTCTAAAGAGAGTAGTACGCAGCCAAGGACATTTGGAAGGCCAAATTCAAGCTAATACATTGAGCTTACTATATGGTACAAAATACAGTAATAATTTTATATGAAAAAAATATTATGTCTATCCTGTCTTCATATCTTGTTTTAACAGAGGACAGTCTGCTTCTTACTTGCCAGAAACGGGTGACAATAACTTCATGTTTGAAACAAAATATACATTCTGCTTTTCTAGAAACAGCTTTAATTTCATGTCATTGGTTCCCTGATTTTTAGCCAGAATTGACAGTATGGCTCCAGTTTGCCCTGGTCAGGATGTGGGCAGAACTAAATTCAATATACAGATTGACCTAAGAAAGTTATATTGGCACTAAGAGAGAATAAATAAGTACTCTATTTTGCAACCTTAGTAGGAACTAGGAGAAGGATTAAAAAAAAAAAAAAAACGCCACGGTTGTTTATCTGCCTTTGTAATAACACAGCATACCTTGATTTCTTCAGAAGATAATTATTTATTCCAGATGTCTGTTTTAGTAATATCTCATTTATCATCACTGTTAGCCTCTCACCTTAAGGGCAACAAACTCTTCCTCTAGAAGGCTTTTCACAAAATTGTTTAGCTAAAATATTTGTGTTAACACAATCTGACTTCACAATTTTGTCTGACTTTTTAAAGTTATAGTCTATAAGGTGCTAAAATTTTACTTGCTATTCCTTTCTTGCATCTTAGAATATCCCTACAGTGCTTTAATGTGAATGCAAAGAAGGTCCTAAAAACGGCATCATTTTAAAATTAAGTTGATGCTCTCTATTTTGATGACTGTACAGTCATGTAGAAATGAGTACTTAGCTTACTTTTGGATAACCTTGTTTTATATTTTCACCAAACTATTTATCCCACCTCATTCAATATTTTTTTGTTTTGCTGTCCTTTGTCTGGAAGATCCTTGTGCTCTTACTAGTTTAACTCTGTTCTTCTACTTCTCTTCCCCATTCTTTCTCTCTTTAGGCTTGCTTTTTGTCATGCCCGATTTAAAAACATCTGTCTTTAAAATGTTGAGGTTTGATAGCAACTCTGTCTTTAATTTATTTTTTTGTAAAATGCCACAACATTCTTTTTATATTTAGCATCCAAGAAAAGTTAAGATGTGTTGAAAGCTTTCATGAGTAACCTTTAGTTAATAGAAAATCAGTTTTGATCAAGAATTTTTTGGGGGGTATAAAGTTTCTGCTTTAGAAAATTAACTTTTCATTCCAGATCTGAAAGAGAAAAAAATAAGCCCTGCTGCATTGTGTGGAGTTTGAAAGTCTTCTAGATTGAAAAATGAAAATTTCCATGTAGTTGTAATGATTACATGTGTAATTACCATACTGTTTTGCTTGCATGTATTTTGCCAGCAAATCTTCAATGGCTAAATGCCCACAAAGAAGGATATGAGGGGTGTGAGCGGCAATAAAGGAATTGTTTAATGGTAACATGCATTAGCAAAATGTTCCTCATTTCACTGCAGGAAAAAGTATTCAGAAATTTTGCATGTTGTTATGTACTGGGTGGAAAATCCTTTTCTATTAAAACAAGGTCCCACTGAAGAGGGAAATAAAAAAAAGCTAGCAGTGTGTGCTAGCCAAGGATCCCCCCTTTTCATTTCTTGCCAATCCAACTATGTTGTGACCTGTCTAAAACCAAGGAAAACCAGAAAAAAGCTTGTTATGATAGGTCTGGTGTTACCACTTGAAAATAGATTATGCAAATGTGTAACCTCAAGCTCTTGACACAATTTGCAGTGGTAAGGTGGGAAATTCAAGTTAGTGCAAATGCTCTTCAAGCTGAAACAGTTGTTTTTATCCATTTCCTTTTTGCAATAACAAGTATTCATGGTAGGTTTGTGGGGGCATTTGAAATTTGTTTACTGAGTATCACATTCTTAAATCTAAAGGAAATAGTTTTTTGAAAGTTGCTTAATCACTGATTCACTGGGAGCCAGCTAAGAACAATGCTCAGTGATTCTGAAAATCCCATTATCAGCATAGGGTTCTGTGTCCTCACAAGTTTCCTCTAATTCTGGTATTCGTCTAAAATACAGCTGCAAAGTTCTTTTCCTGCAGACTTTGGGAAAGTTGGACTGCAGCTTTTGAACTTTACAAATCAGACTCAGCATGTATTCGGAATATTTATTACAGACTGTAGGAATTCTGAGCAGTGATGCTGATCCATGAACAACAACAAAATGCTGCAGTCAGAATAAATTCCTGTTCGTATCATATCTGCTCCTTTGAGTTCACATTGAATTTTTATGGATCTGTAGAACCAAAAAATGTCTGTGAATCTGCCAGGAGTAACTGCATGAATTTCCACTGGAAATTCCAATAAGCATTAACATTTAATTAGCATACTCTCCCTTACAGACAGGAATTAGGTGATGTACAAGCATAGTTGTGGCACTTGAGTACTTTATGTGTGTCTTAGTAAGTCACATTACCAGTGAAATTGGGAGTAGAGCTACTTCAATGATCACCTGTGCTGCAGGATTTGCAGGTGCAAAATGAATGGCTAACTCCTAAACATACAACACAAATTGCCTCTGCTTTCTCAAGTGGGTGATTACGTATTAATACATTCTCATTAATAAACATTATAAGTATTGAAAAACAACCTTATTTCCTATTCTTGTTTATAAACAATTTAAAAGTAATTTTTAATAAACAAAGAAAACATTATCTTGCTTAAAAAGATGCCTATCTTGCTGAAAGATATCTGTCTTGCTTAAAACTTCAGTCTAGTTCTTGGGCTCTGAGCTTGTAGGAATACAGGGCAACTCTCAGGATCAGTGTTTTGGTGCTCTACATGATGCTACGCAGTGAGAGTTTGAGTCCTCACTAAGATCATCTCTGAATTAAGTCGTGCTCACATGAAAGTCAGCCAGGCAACTAGTTTCTGCCATTTGGCTTCTCACAGGCAGAGTTAAACTGCTTTTAATTAGGTCTCTGCCCTTTTTGCCCACTCACCCAAGTGTCCTGGAAACCAGGAATGGTGTAGGCTGTGAGTAATAGGAATTTTCAAATAGCATAGTACGAGACTGATTCTAGCTTCTGCAGCTGTGTTGCAAACTCACTTTTCCCATGAACTGCTTTTAAAATATCCTATATATTTATTTCCTTTGCTTCTTTCACATTTTGAAAGGAAAGCTTCTTGGAAATTTGCCATTCACGTGGAAGGGTGAGGAGCGAAGATTAACACTAGAATGTTACTTGCTTTCGTAATATGGAGTTGAATGTAAACTTGCGATGCAAATTTTGTGGTGCATGTTTCCAGAGCTCAAGTCARGTCATTTAAAAGGCTGTCTGTGTAGATCTGGTATGTTGGAATTTATTTAGCTTATGTAATTAGTTTAAACAGGAACTATACGGATAGTTATCCTGTGATATTCAGTGATAAGAAATTCAACTTATCTATAGCACAGTGTGTACTTTTGCATGTATGCCTATATAGGCATGTGTATATTATACACAAATGTGAAATAAACTCTAAAGAACTGAACTAATAGGTACCAACTGTGAGATTTTATCAAATGTACACTGAACACATGTAAATGCTTTGTCTGGCAATCATACCAATTTCCATAGAATAACATGCAGTAAGTAGAAAACTGTTTTGTGGTAACTGCAAGCCACAATGCTTTGAAACGTCCTGGTAAGAATTTGCTTTCATGTCAGAAAATTCTGTACTGTCAGAAATTCCTGAAATGTCAGTAGGAGCGTAGCCCTTACCAGTCCTTGCATCTTCCTTTCCCCTCCCCTGTGTTTCTTTGTATCTTCTTATCTCCTTTCATTAAGTACATAACAACTAGGTGTATAAACCTTGTGCAGGTTGGTATACTCATGGAGAATGAGTCTTACTCATTGCTATAGTTAAGCTTATAGTTTTCAAAGTTAACCTTTTTCCAAATTTGTTTTCAAAGCAGAACTAGCACTGTGAGAATCCCATCAAGGGACTGATATGCGCAGAACCCTTTTAATGTTTTCGCAGAACCCTTTTGATGCTTTATATGTAAACTGAACACAGTGTTTTTTCTTTCTATTTGGGATTTTCTGATTTCACAGAACCCAGGGAATTATATACTTAGCTTCCTCAGGCTTCTCTGAAAACTCCTGCTATAAGCAAAAAACATGAAAAATATATGCATTTATGAGCAGAAAAGAGATAGGAAGTACTTGAAATTTTTCCTCCAAACTGTGAATAGTAAAGGAAAAATGTCCACTTTGATTTTTCCTAAGGAAAGCAACAAGAACTTAAAAATATGTCTATTACTCATCTCTGGATATTTAAACGTAGCCCTTGTCTTTAGGGGAACTCTGTGGGCCACAGGCTAACAGCAGACTTTGAAATTGAGTTTGAGTTGGCCGAATCACCCTGCAGGGTAGGGGAAGGAGCAGGAGATACCACGTTCTCCCATTCTTTGTAGAATAAGTAGTATATATTTCTATTTTGATCTGGCTCGGTGCTTGATCTAGGAGGGGTAGAATGGGAGGGAGGGAGGCACAGCAGAGAGCTTTCTCCTTACTCCGACCTTTCCATGTAGGTCTGCACCCAGGTAAAGATTTGTCTTTCCCTAAATATTTCGCTTGTCCATTTCAGTGGTGTATGCTCAACACAGTTCTAAAATCTAAAGCCAGAAAGAGTACAAACTGTCATATATAATGGTATCTTAACTTTCGTGTAAGCGAGTAAGATTCAAGGGTGAACATTTCTTGGATCAAGTGTTTGTCAAACTAATAACTTCCTTTATAATTAGTTCTTATAATGTATCTAATCAAATGAAGAGTCATAAAAGTGGGGGGAGATGTTTTTATGCTCTCTGGTTCCTATTGAACCCTGTGCTGATGAAGGGTAAAAGCAGAATCAGAATATTTAAATTCTGTTTTGAGGTTGTAAGTCAACATCCATTATCATAAATATTTTTATGAATTTAGGTTATAATTATTTTTTGAATGACAACAGAAGAAAAACTCTCATCTCCTTGCAGATGTAGGACACACATGGGATTTTCTTTTTTTCTTTTTCTTCCAGTGATACACTTTAATATAGTCTATTTTTGTGATAAGTGAAAATTAAAAACTGACACACCTTTATTCTGACTGTGTTTTTACTGTTGATTCTAACCATTCTGACCAGCAGTCTAGTAAATAATGTTGTCTGCCAAGGAGCTGGCTTAGGTGGAGTTTTCTCAACCACTCCCTGGCACTCTAAAGAATTTCTTAAACCTCAGTTATCTGTAGCTGACAGCTGAAAGAATAAAAAATTTGCTGCCTTCCCATTCTCACTGAGTCTGCAATACTAAATCTTTTGCAGATCTAATGTAGCATACCTGAGCTTGGAAACACTGCTTTGGATGCAGATCTTAATGAGCTGTGAATGAAGAAAACTATTATTATGGTCTCATCTCTAGTATAGTTGGTCTCTGTAGCAGGAATTTTGGTTTTGTTCTGTTTTTTTCCCACTTCCTCCTTCTGCCCTAATTCTTAGTAATAGCAATCTGCTAAGCTCTCTGGAAAACAACTGCTGCTTCTGGGTTAAGAGGCTGGAAGGAACTATATTGATCAGCCACTCTAACTTCTTGTAAGACATGGGACACAAAATATCATTAAGCTCTTTGTCTACCAAGACTCTAGCTGGCTGGCTGAATGGCTATGARTGCCTTTCACAGAGATCTGCTCTTCGTAAGAACTTCAGGACTGACTTGGTATCACTTTCAGTAACTGATTTGAGCTCAGGAGGACAAATACATATACTGTGTGCTGACCTGCCAGTCTCTGACATGATCCATGCAAGGGATGACATAGCAGATGCAGGGAAAGGAATGAATTTCATTAGCAACAGATCAAAAAATGTCTATTCATAAGAAATCACAGTCTAAATGTTCTAGTACCCAACTATTGTAGATCTTACTTGGCAGAYAATAAATGAGAATTATCTGGCCAAAATTAGAGATGTATGACTGCAGCAAGCTTTTAACAACTCTCTGTGTATGTATGTGTGTGTATATATTTGTATACGTGTATACACAGTATATAAAGAGAGATATATGGAGAGAGAGAGAGAGAAAGTATGTATATGTGTGTATTATATAAGCATGCAGAGATATTGTCTCCCTGACACAGGACTATTTTTTATGTGATTTTTGTTTCCATCCACATTACTGATGCGTGGAACATGGTATTCTACATGGAGAACAAAAAGTAATAACTGGTTATTTTGAAGTGGCTGTTTTTTTTGAAAATTCCCCTACCATGTAGGATGTAGTTGTAAGAGAGAGATTAGACTGCAGTGAAACACTGAATGATGCTTTATGCATGAAATTCACTAGTGCTTAGTGAATCATATAGTTTCCTAATAGTATTGTGTAGTATGTGTGTATAGAAAGAGAACAAATCTCAATGTTCAGGACATCTGTAACTACCATTGAGTACAGCAAATATTTGCTGTCCATACAAATTTCAAGCTGAAACAAACCATTGGAACTGCAGATGAGTCTTATTAAGCTATGATGCTTCTGACTAGGTGCTTATGCAAAATCGAGCAACTTCAGCCAAATTGCATATAGAATATGCATATATTCATAGAATTTTTTTTTGTGTCAGAGGCAAAAAATCTTCCTCCCCTACAAAGYTTCTGGGCAGTAAGATGACCTCCAAAGTACTTCTTCATTGTTATAACATAGTAACAAATAAAACTTACCATTTTGCTTGGCTTTTAGTCTATTCAGAGCTCAGCTATAGTCATTGAAGGTCTTATATGAATTTCTCTGGGGAGTAAAATTACTTGAAAGTTGCTAGTTTAGGGACTTTGCTCAGGATATTTGGAAAATACAAAAAGCTACATATATGAACTGAACTACAAAGACAGATAAAAGCATAGTTCCCTAAACTCTGGAAGATCACATAAAGGGAGAAGATGTGTTTGGCTAACTGAGTGACAGTCCTGTTTCAGCCAGCAGGGTTGTATCAACTAAAATGTGCTGTGGTCAGTAAATTACATGTCTATTCCACAGTCAGCTAGGTAAAACATCTTCCTTCACATAGTGCCTTCTCCCTTTCCCAAGATTACAGTGACTGATGTATATTATTGCTCCAAAGCGTTAAGTCATGTCTCATGATTGTATTGCATGATAAAAAACATTCTCATTGATCAATAGTTCTCTAACTTGTACTCGTCTTAGCAATCCCTCAGGAGGGCATGGCCTCAAACGTGAAATGAGTGTTCCAGGGTTGAACCTTGTTTTACCAAAGGTAAACTCTATTCAGTCTGTGTGAATTTAAAATATCGAATAAGCTTGATCTCCCTAAGGTGGCAGGGTGACATTCTATCCTGTTCTCTTGGTTCTTTTGATTTCAGTAAATGAACCAGTTTTACATGCTGGCTGCAAATCAGGGTGTAGTATGAAGATGACTTGAATTCTGTAAGCTAGYAAGAATAACTCTGTACTGAGTTGGTTTCCTTTACTAATTAGAAATTGTCATAGAGAATTTTAAGTAATCATGATACAGTTTAGCTAAAATATTAGGAGAGGTGTAAGCCAAGTCCTGTAGTACGTTTCATTTCCTTTAACTGTTGTCTTTCAGCTATTTGTGCATGGTGATGTTTCATTTGCAAAGCTGCAAATAAATATGACTAGAGAAGTCGGGGTGTGGGGTTTTTTTATTTTTTTTTTATTCTTTCTTGTCATTTTAAGGTCTTTCATTTACTTGCTTTGGAAAAAAAGTGACTTATTGCTTATGCGGTTGAAGAGCGATACGCTGTTTGGAGTCTGCCACTCAAAGAAAATATATGATAGCTTAGGGAAAGTGTAAATAAGACAGAAATCTTTCAACACTAAGATAAGTAAAAGCAGATGTAGAGAGGTCAGCACTCAAGAMTGAACTTACAAGCTGCTCGTTACTGATGTACAGAAAACTGTCCTTGCTGTGAGTGTACCCTAGTGGGTTGAGCAGCATAGGCAGAGTGATTTGAGTTGGTCTGGGAGTATGTGGAATAAATTATGCTGTTTCAAAGTATCCTTTGCACYGATTACTGTGCCCTTTACTGTACAAGCGCCCTTTGGGCCTGGGGGATCGGCAGAAATGCAGGTATCTCCATGAAAAGAATATGTTTGCTCATCACTGAGAAGTGGCATGCACTGGTAAGGAATCCCTGCCTGCTGTTTTAGCGTTGTTCCCCTTCAAACGTCTTTCGTAAGAACAGCAGCAGCAGGATAACACTTCCTTTGCATCCTGTGGCTACACAGCCATATTTTTTTGAGTTTCTCTACTGTCCTATGCGGTTACCAAAGTAATGAAACCTGATCTAGAATTTGTAGAAAAACAAGGATGAAAGTGTTGTTGGATCCAGTTGTTTACTGTTGTTTACAACATAAAATATACAAATTGCTACAGCTCCACTTTAAAAGTTAAATTTCTCTGGGCAGGTTTTGGAAAGGTCTTAAGAAAGACAAATTCTTCTTCTCACTAAAACTTATTTCTAGCCTGAGCTTACATACAGTCTTCACCTGTTTGTTCTTGTGCCAATATTGTTCTGTATCTTAGACAACTTTTTTTTTCTTCTTCCTTTCAGGATTGTCCCTCTCTCCACAATGAACTTACAGTTAGTATCATGTTCCTTACAAGTCTTTGTGTGGCCATTATTAGCACACCAAGCTCTCTAAGCCTCTTCTTGCGTGAAATTCTTTTGCTTCCTGAAGAATCATCAACTATCTTTCTGAAATAGTCCCATTCTGAAGTAATCACTTGAACATGACTAACCATTATTTAGCTGCTTAGAAGAATATCATGAATGTCTTGTAAATTAACAACACTTTCTATCTCTATTCTGAGATCATTTAAATCCTTGTGTTTCCTGTGACTATGATACTGGTTCTTAAACATATCCTATCATAAACCATTACCTTTGCCTCTTTCTGACATAGCCAGCTAATGCAATATATAAATAGATGATTTTAGATACAGATGTTCATCGGTAACTCCTTGACCTTGAATACTGAGCCACTGAGGTTGATCTATTCCCTTTATGACTACCAGTTATTCTTCTAGGAAGCCTCCACCTTGTATGTGCTATCAATGCCTTCTAATTTACATCAACAGCATATTTCAGTGGTGCCTTTCCAGTATTTAGGGTGGAGTCTTTAGAAAATTTGAAAGGTTGAGAAGCTCTACTACTGCTACTTTCCTTTCTTGGTCCACCTGTTTTCATCTCATTTTAGCCTTATTCTAAAGCTGACGTACTAGCAAGGTGATTAGCGAGTCAGATCCTGGCTGCCCTTCTCTAAATATGACTTTGTTATTCTCTAGTCCTTTTTTTTGCCATTTTTGRCTGGAAAGACTTGATACAAATCCTTGCTACTGTGCCTGTGATTTCACAAATTATTATTATTAATTTTCCAGATACCTGTCTTCTCCCTACCTGCACCCTGGCGTACTGCTTTTTGAGTTGACTACCTTTTCAACATAAGGAAACTCATTTGTGTTTATTGCCTGCACCACGCTGTGAAATATGTCCAGCAGCATTTTCCTTAGCAGAATGACCCTTGTTAAGATTGCATAAACTGTTTCATTTGATCTGAGTGTTTCGCTTGATCTGTGTGTAACAAACTTGTGCATTGCTGGAACCTGGAGCTGTAGCACCAGCATTTAAGCAGTGTTCCCTGATCATCTTTACTGGTCACRATTGTCTTCAGAACCTATCTGAACAAGGAGAAGGTTGTGGTACAGGGATGAAGCAACCCTCTTCTTCACAGTTCTAAAGTGAAGGGAAGAAAAGACCCAKCTTTTAGGGGGGCTAAACAGAAGCTGTGAACAGAATATTGTGAAGAAGCAGCAAAGGGACAAAGGTAAATGGCCATTCCCTCCTACCATCCACCTACTCTTGAACCTTTTTTGATCTGACTGATTTCTGCTTTTTATGTATATGCACTTAAATTAGYGTATCAAGTGGATTTCTGATCTCACACATAAGTAGCGTATGTTTGGATCTTAGTCTGTTATTTGATACTTTTTTTTTGTATTGGTTGTTGTTGAAAGCAAATTATGGCCTACCTAAACCTCATCTAACTTGTGTGTGTATATCAGTTATATGCATTACCTTGTTAACAGAGCCATGATTTCATGTGAGTAGAGTGATGTTTTTTCATAGTCATAACATCATCTCTGCTTTCACACAGTATTTTTTTTAAAAATCTCTTCCTCTTTTACTAAAGATTCACAGCTTTGCTTTTGACAGTTTGATACATTAAGGATTATGGCTGGGGCTATAGAATACTGCTATAGTATATTTGCTAGCTTAACTGCAATCTTCCACTTTTATTTTTGTTTTCTTTTGGAGAGAAAAACTATTTCCTCAGTGAATGGAGATTTCTACTCTAGCCTGTCTCTCTGCTTTTACAAGTGGTGCAGTGTGTTTTATTTTTGCCTTGAGGATGGGGGATGAAAGATAAGAAAGTGGTGTTGCAGTATACTTGTTCCAAAAATGATAAAATGTGAAAAATAACAGGCTCGTTYCAGGGCCATGCAATCAAAATAGATTTTGCACTAGAGATAAAAAAAGAGACTATGCAAAACATTCCTGAAATAATTTATGCCGAGTTCAAGTTTAAAGCCAGAGATATAATAGCATATTATGTGTTCTTCTGGCATTCTGTTTTTAAATCAACAAAATGAGCTCAACTTTTGCACTCCACTCAGATTGCACTTTCCTTTAATATTGTACAGTCAGATCTATGGTTCTACCAGTCTTCCTTATGTGGCTCATTTTAAAAATTGGAAGGCTGTATTATTTTTTTAGTGTCATCTCCCAGCAGTAGTCATCTACCCATCTATCTGTGTTAGTGGTATGCTATGGCTTATTTTAGTGTTCACTAGCTAACCTACCAGGTTCTTTAGTTATATATATTCCTCTGGTTCTGGGTTGTCTTAATGCTAGATTCAGAAACAGAAGCATTCACAAGCCTCCCCTTTGCTTGCTGAGCGATGTTTTTCCGTTTATACTTACTTATGCCAACTACCTGTGCAACCTGCCTCTTGGTAACCAAGCAAAGAGATGTTTTGGACAGAGAAAYGCATTGCTATACTTCCTGCTTCTCTTGTTACCAGCTACATTGAATCCAGAAGTATTTTACATTGTAAAAAATGTTCTATCSCACTCCAGTTAGAGTAGTCATATTGTGAATTCCTGCTTCTTCCAAAAAATTAAACAAAAAAACTCGCATGCGAGAGAAAAGTTTCTTCATTTAGATTTCAAGTTTCTTAATTATACTCCCCTTTATAAAAAAACCTACCCATAATCCAAAGCAATTTCCTAAATGAGCTGCTCTTTATCAAGTGCTCAAAAAATATTTTTTACTTTGCAAGACAACTTTCACAGCCAAGGTGCTTTTTGATCAATATTGCCCATATATGTTAAATTCCATCTCTAAGTTACTGTCTAAAAGAGTCTCTGAATTAATTCTAACTAATGCACTTACAATTAGGAGCAACTGAGTTCTTCAYGATTATCACAAAGGCCTTCCTTGCTACTTCCTTACTACATCACTGCAAACACTCTGCTTTGGAATGACACGCTGAGAAAACACCATGCACAAGGCTACTTCTGCTTTGCTAAGAGAGTCTGTGCAAGGTTTCAAAGAAGAGATATTGAGCAGAGTATTGAAAGYCTTCAGAAGGACAGCTAGATCCATGGGAGATCAAGCTTGATCTTTCTGCTCTAGACTCTACAAATAAAGACTTGGAAGTGAACTACACTACACAGGACAGACCAGGTCATGGCCTTTGTTTGGTCAAGACCGTGAATTCTTCTATAGGCTTTCTGTAGAATATATTATTCTATCTATATAAAGTAAAATAAATCACAGCAATATGGTTTTAAAAATCTAGAATGAATGCCTAAAARTTTGTGAAAATTTGATACTTTCATTTAGGCACACCAATAAAAATCCATATGATAAAGAGTTCTTGTTTTAACYAGTAAAGAACTGATTAAAAAAATTGATGTGCCTAAGTCTTAACGTAAATATTCTTTTGTAAATTCAGTGTGACGAACAAAGTAGGTCATTATTATTATCATTCTACAGATGAAAAAAACTGAAGCACAAGATATACARTTAGCTTACTATCACTATAGATCAAAAGGCAAAGAATGAAAATATATACACCTGTCCCTAATGCACARTGGAGCTGACATAAAGGAAAAATGAAAAGCATTTTTCATGTGGAAGTGTCAATGCAAAGCTTTTACTATTCATTAGATAATTAGGATATTGGTAAACTATAACTTGTCCAAAGCCYGTGACCAGCACAAAAATCAGATCAGTTTTTATTTTTGCTAAGTCTATATTTATACATGTGTTTAAATATTCCACATATATTTTTAATGGGGAAGCTTGATGAAAATGCCACAGAATCATAAACTATGCCAACTCTTTCTCTGGAAAAGAATGTGCCATCAGTACCTAAAATTAGTACAGTGCTGAACTGTTGGCTTATTCCCACCCTGTTGACCAATAGAAGATGCATGATTCCTGTTTTATTTTAATATATTCTTTTTTGTCAGAATGAATCAATATTGTTATTTCTTGATGAATGTGCCAACAGAAAGTTCATCGGTATATGCTTTAGAGCTCAAAATCCATTAGTGTCATGAGATTGAAGTTTGGAAAACTGTTTGATGCTGATAATAGGCATAAAAACATTTGTGTTTAGGCCTGGACGAAAATTTCATATGTGACTTGCCAAAAAATGATGTATTTTTTTTTCCTGTGTTAGACAAACACTGACTATTCATGATATAGCAGGCGGTGACATAAGAATGTGTGTCTACCTGCGTTGGCATCGATCACGTTATCGTGTTAATCTTTAACTCTGTTTCAGCTARGAAAATGTACAAACTACAAAATTTTCTTCCTTAAGGTACTACTTTGATGGTGTGAAGAGAGAAAGAAACTACTGTTGAATATTAAGATGCAAAACCAAAGAAACAATTTGGTGCAAGATCACATCCATAAGAGAGTACCAGGGCAGCCCTTTACCTCCTCCTGTCTCTGAGCTTTGGTGATGTGCTGCTCCTGATGCAAGTGAAGAGGATGTGAGGGAAGTGCTCAGGGATGAAGAGGACTGTAAGAGATGAAGAAAGGATGAAACTTTTATTCTGTTCTCCTCTGCCTCTGCTTTTCCCCTTTTCAGTGCAGTGGACAAAATAAATTATTGAGCTATTAAGAAGGGCATGCAGTAAACTGCTSTTTGGGAGGGGCCTCTAGTTATTTCTTTGACCTAGGAAAATAAGGATAGGAAACTAGTGGCTAAACTTGCAGTTCTGTGGATTTCTGCAGGTTCTCATGGCWGTAAATTGTCCTTTGCTAACTATTTAATTTCTTCAGTTTATTTAAAGACTGTCTGCACATTTAGATATTTATTAAGAGRTCAGATGATGCTTTTACGATCGATATTTTGTTTGTGTCAAGATTGCTCTGTTAGGACCATTGCTTTAAACACTGTTGTGGTAAATTACATTAGTTGCTAAGGTCTGAATCATTGTCCTTTGACTTCAGTGAGCAAGCTTCATAGAAGCATTAATATAGAGTGTTTCATATATTCTTAGGAATTAGAAGTAATATGTTGCTATTCTTTGTGCTTGTATGAACAACAATGTGCTAATAAACACTGCTAGGGCAATGGCACTGGAAATAGGTTGTCTACTGCTGTTGGCACTTGGTGAATGGTGGAACTTGGCCTGGGTGAACTGACACCTGGAGACAATTCTGGACAAAGGTTGAGTTATGGGCCAGATAATTTGGGTGTTGCAATCCCATTTCAAAGGCTAAAAGGATTTATAGTAAGCGTGTGGCCTGACTGTGCCGGTTGGTCTTCAGGGGCAGAAGATGTGCCTTGGCACTGTTGAGGATACTCGTATAGATATAACCATAGGATAAAGGCCTATCCTGTCATCTAAGAATGAATATTTTATATTATGAAGGCATTTATTTTCCTTCCTTTCTCTATCATTTTCCTTGTTATATTTCCTATAAAAAGATATTTTGCCATCTTATTTCAAGTTCTTTTTTCTTTTGCAACTATTTTTAAAAAATTTTTTTTGGTCATGAAAATACACAGGAGAAAGCTGTGACTAGAAGGGCCTTAAACATGAGCTAACTAACTAAACATGTACAAAATCGTCTGCCAAAGACTTTAGATAACGAGTCTAAATTCCTATAATAATAAAACTTACTAATTTGTGAGTTAATAAAAATCTTTGAATAGTGCCCACAAACTATTTTGAAGCCTTACAGGTTTGAAAAATCCTAYCCCTGGAATTTAGACTCTAGTTCAAAGCCCACTGAAACATTCTGGAGTTTTGCTAGTGCTCTGATTTGGGTTTAGACTTGGCCTCCAAAAGCAAGCACTTTTAGGGCAAAAACATTGACATCAAGGGGAAGCTACATTTGACTCTGCATTCTGAGAAGTCAGGCCCCCCAAACATTGCAGAATTAAAACTTCATCAACGAATTATGAAAGTTGCATGTGAAATTTGGTTTACTTTTGTAACAAAGTAAAATAAAAATGTGAGGAAAACATACAAAACAAACAGCCTGGGTTACCTTCAAAGCCTATACAGCTCAAAGACGAAATTTTTCATTTTATTTCTAAGAGCTTGCGTAATGGAAAGATTATCATGTGTCTTGACAAAATGGTGCTTGTATAGCATGCCAGCAAGGATTTATATTGCATACTAGGCACTCCTGTTTGCAGGGTCGAGTCTACTGGGAGCTTTTAGAAGACTGACTCAGGCTGGGCAGGTGGCAATTATGGTATGGGCTAGGTCCAAACTCTGCTTTGAGTAGAGTGGACCATCGTAGCAGATCCCAGATACTGGGAACATGAACTGAAACATGTTACCCTGTTCCAGGTTTTCTCCTTGAGACTTGCTCTAGAAGAGAGGCTAGAGACTGCTAGYGTATATGCAGTGGGGGCAAACAGGAATGAAGGCGAGGAGCGACTTAGGGAGTTAAATAATCTAACTGTGTGGCTGTACCTTGTGGAGTCTGCAGAGGTCAAAAGGAACCTGGATCAACCCTCATATATTAGCCTAATAGATGAAGCTGCCTGGAACTTTTTTGAAATTCAGATTTGATGTCCTTCAAAGAAGGCACAGTACATGTTTATTTTAGTGTGTATATATGGGGAGGAGGGRTAAAGACTAAAATCTGATCTTTGGAAATCTTCTGTGCCACAACCCCAAGTGTAGTCTGGTTGAACCCAAAGTAGGGAGATTCAGCAAGTGGTTATTAGGGTAYTAATATTGTGTTGAGACTGTCTGTGCTTATTTAAGATTGAGAGGCGTTAGGGACAAGAGAATGCACATGCTGAAATTACTGGGCTAAGTTCATTAGACATTCATTTTTATTGAGCTGCATAGTTTAATTGTATTGCAGTAGGGGATAACATCTAAAAAAAAGAAAAAGTCAACTTACTGCCAAATTCTCATATTTATAATACTGTGGGTTAGACTTAGCTAGAGGTATACTTTGAAAAGGAAAAAGTAAATTGGTATTTTGCATTGGGAGTGTGTATTTTTTTTTTTAGAAAGTGAAGATAGGTAAAAAGGTAGTCAAGTAAGCTTCAGTTACAGTGAATGCAGCAGTTATATTTTTAACAATTTGTAATCTACTTATTGATTCCATTATTTAGAATCTATATTGAATATATTATGTAGCATCCTCCTAAAAGTGTAACTTAAATACTTTATATTACATTATTACAACATTTATGTGTTCTTTTAAAGACTGCCTGCAAGTTCCTATCCTTTCTTCTGATGCCCTTCCTTTAAATTTATGCAGCCATCCTATGCACGACAGCAGGAGATTATTTCGTGCAAACAGTGGGGAAACAAGATTTAATGAATAGCAGGAAAGTGTTCTTTCTGCTAAAAAGAAAAAAAAGCACATTCTGCATTTTTTCTTGTAGAGACCTAACAGTTGCAAGGAAATGGCTGTTTTTCTTTTGTTTGTTTGTTTGTTGGTTGATTTTTAAAGGACTGATATAATCAGAATGATGGAAAATACACAGCATCCTGCCTGTATTACATGCTTTTCAGATGTTCCTCATTAATAGAATCATTCTTCATATCCAAGCTTTCTTCCATCCAGTGTTAAATGTCTATTATTTTACTTACCATTACTAACCACAGTTTKCTAATATCAAAACTTATGAATGCAAAGAAGATACTTTAACAAAAGCAGCATATAACCTACAGTTCACCCACAAAAAAGAAAAATCTTGTTGAATTCATAGCATTTTTCATTTTCAGAAAAAAACAGATTTAGTCTTATGTGGGGCAAAAAATATTATTTCTTCCTTTATGCCGGGTTCTGAATGAGCTTACCCCATGAGCTACAGTGATGAGGACCTGAATAAGCAAGATTTTTCATGGTTAAGTCTTTGCCTTAGTGGGCAATTTTCTAAACTGAGCRGAATTTTTTTTCCTGTAGAAATTGTTAGAAAATTATGACCTCCCTTTATGTAAAGTATTGTAAAGAATAATACAGAAATCACAAGAGAATGATTTTGGATTTACACCTTGTTTTAGTCTATAAAACGTATGATAAGGGCATTAATTTATTAATTAGTCCTAGACTCCKATCTTTCATTTTCCTTACTTTTTCTTCTCTCGTAATTTTCTCAGATTAGTTATTCACTATCAGTAGATAAAACAGATGTATAACTTATTGTGTTCATGCTCATTAAATCTGTCAAAATGTGTTATATCAAAATATATTCATGGGCTCAGGACGTCAGTACCAACCTTGCTTGAAATTTTACTTCACATTGAAATTAGAATTAAAGTAGAGCTTGTAATGGAGACATATACATAGCCTTGGGATGTGTGCGGATACCACTGTAATGTRTCAAAAATTGGAAGCTGAAGTTTGAATTAAGTAACAGAGTTAAACAGAAAAGGTTCCACTCACTATGCTGGTGCTTAGATGAGATATTTGTGCAGTACTATAGGTGCAGCATCTTTGCAAGCATTAGAAGTGGGAACTTGTGTATTACTGGGATGGACGACTTCTTTTTTTTTTTTTTTTTTTTTT